>NW_020954551.1:31135995-31209018 GCF_900497805.2 Vombatus ursinus | reverse complement strand
TATCTATCTATCTATCTATCTATCTATCTATCTATCTATCTATCTATCTATCTAGTCTATCTCGATTGTTTGCATTTTGTCTCCCCTATTATACTGTTAGCTCCTTGAGAGTTGAGATTCTCTTTTGTCTTCCTTTTTAACCCCAGTGCTTAACAGTTTCTGGCTCAGAGTAGATATTTAAAATTTTTCATGGCCTGTCTGAACTCAGATGTGAAGTTTTAATTTTTTAAGGATCTCTCTCTGCCTCTCTCTCTCTCTCTCTCTCTCTCTCTGCCTCTCTCTCTCTCTCTCTCTCTCTCTCTCTCTCTCTCTCTCTCTCTCTCTCTCCCTCTCTCCCTCTCACTCTCTGTATCTCTCTGTCTCTCTTTCTTTCATAACAAAACTGTTCATTATGTTCCTTTAAGCAATTTTTCTTCTATACATTTTTAAAACCCTTAACTGATCCTCTTTTGGGGGGCTATACATCACCATTCTCTTATCTTCCACCATCCACAGACATAGAGTAGAAGCTGTCCCTTGTAAAAAATACTTACAGTCCAGCAAATACAAATCAGCATGTTGACCACTTCTATATTAAAACTTGCCAAAGACTTTCATTGATATCATACTAAACAATTCAAATAGTCTTTTATCAGTCTTCCTCCTCCCTCACCTTTGTGCTGGATCTAACATCATTGATTACCCATATCTTTTTGGAAATTTATCTCTTGATTTCTGCGACAGTTTCTGATTCTGCTTTGGCTTTGGCTTTAGATATTTAATCTTCTCTAGCCTTCTAAAGTAGATATTTCCAAAGATTCTCTTTTATTCTCTGTTCTTATCCCGAAGAGTGTTCATTCATTGTCACTTTCAACTACCATTTCTTTACAATTATTCCTCAATCTATATCTCCTGATCTACTCCCTGAATTTTTGCTACTTAGAGGATATCTACACATAAATATCCAAATATGACCTCATCTCTGTAATTATCAGACTCAAAATCTCTAAGACTTAACTAATTATCATTGCACCCAAATGGCACTATTAGTTTTCTGGCTTCCCAGACTCTGAACCCTAGTGTAATTTTTGTTTTCTTCTTTGTCCCTGATGCTTCATCAATAACAAAATTCTACTATTTTTTTTTCTTTTGCAATTTCCCTAAAATTCTTTTATTTCTGTTCTTTCCCATTTTCACTATCTTAATCTATCAATAATCACTTATTGAGTACCTATTATGTGTTAGGCACTAGAACCACAAAACTTTTTTTAATCATCTTACACTTAGTATGATTTTTTTTTCATCCTGAAGAAATGGTTTGAACTCACAAGGTAAGTCTAATGGATGCTTTCCAATAAACAAAATCACAGAATCAGAGAAATTTGGAGTTGTTAGAGACTTCTTTGGCCATCACATTTAATCTATATTGGAAGAAAAGATTCTCCTCTACATAATATCCAAGAAGAAATCACCCAATATTTGTTAGAAGACCTCCAACAAGAGAAAAACCACTGCCTTCTGAGTAATACCGTTTGACTTTATGATAGATCATATTCTTAGAAAGTATTATGCAACACTAAGTCTAAATTTGCCCCTTTCCAACTTTCCCTATTGCTCCTACTTCTGCTCTCTGAGGCCAAACACATCAAATCTAACCCATCTTCCATGTAAATAGTGATTCAAATATCCAAAGACATCAATCAATTCCTCAAAAGTACAATGCCAAATTGGGAAAGACTCATAATCACTAGATTAGCCACTTTGTAATGAATTATTTGCCTTACATAGTCCCCCTTTTGCCTCAGTTATAACAATGACAGAGAGGCAAAAAGGGAGTGCAGAACATTCCAAGAATTACTGGTTTTCTACAATCTAAAAACATATCCCTAAATGTGAGTTTCTTGTTCAGTGACCAGAAATGGACATTCTTCTGAAATAACTGAATCCTATAATTCCTCACAGTATAAGGGAGATCTAAAAGACAGTAGGAGGTCACTGCTAAATAGAAAGATGGCTCAGATTCTTCCTGAAGAAGCACATAAAGGAATTGGTGGAGATGGTTCATCACATACCTAAAGGCAGCAAAAAACATGATTTCATGGTACATTTGATCATCTAATATTACAATACTCACAATAAGTATGTGCGAAAAGACCACCACGAAAATAATTATGCCCTGTTTATCAACATATGCTATAGATTAAGAGGTACAGAAATTCAACAAAGAATTCAATAAGACTCATCAAATTAAATCAACATATATATTTGATGACTTATACCCAAAAGGAAGAAAATGTAATGGGAACTACATGAGTAAATATGAGTGAGAAAGAAGAAATGAGAAATCAAAAACTTGTAGACAACATAGAAGCCTCACAACAATATGCCGTGGTTGCTTTCTTTAACAAAAGAATAAAAATCATTAGATATTTCAAATACTAACATTACAATCAATAAAATTATTTTTAATAAATATGACATATAGGGCAATCATATATGAATCAATTGTTTGCATACATTCAGACCACCAATTTGTTAGAGCATATATCAAAGTTATTATAAAAGGATGAGAGAAAAATAAGGGCAATATTTAGAGTTCAAATAAATGAAATCCACCCTGACCTATTTAAATAAGTTAAAAATGATTAAAAACAATATGTGGATAGAAAAAAATAATTCCATAGACTCCAATGATAAGAATTTCATACAAAGGTTTAACCATTATAAATCAATTACCACAACAAGAACAAAGAAGGGTCAAAAACACCTCTTCCAGCAAATATAAGGAGGGAGATAAAGCAGCTAAGAGCAATACTTGTTTAAAGTATAAACTCATTTGTAAAATCTTCAAGAGAAGGAAGATAGATTATTAACAGTCCTGCTTCACTGAATGGAGAGAAGTAATGGAGGGTAAAACCAGTTCAAATGAAACTTATCAAGAAGCATCATGAAGCAAAGTCACCCCAAGGGTGTTTGAGCATTAAATGGAAGGGGAGACAGTAAATAGAAGAAAAAAGAAAAAAAAAGATCTGAAAAGAATTATAACAAATTCCTTTCACCATCAAGAAAAGTGGAAACATTACACTTGGACTCTAACATCATACTCCAGGGTATATTTATAGATGAGATAGAAATGGTAATTCAAGATTGAAAAAGATGGAAAAAGCAGTCACAATAGAGATGATCCATGCTAAGGGTGATAAAATTATAAAGGCACTATGAGATCAATTCATTAGGTGCCTAAAGGAAGAGAAAAACCAGAAAACTAGTAACGTCATTTGGGTGCAATGATTATTAGTTAAGTATTAGAGATTTTGAGTCTGATATTTACAGATATGAGGTCATACTTAGACATTTATATGTAGATATCCTCTAGCAAAAACTCAAGAAGTAGTTCAAGAGACATAGATTGAAGAATAATTGTAAAGAAGTAGTGGTTGAAACTAACAATGGATGAGCACTTTTCAGGGACGAGAACAGACTCATACTTTATTAATACTAAAACAAGATGCCTGAGTAATAAGCAATAACTACTGACCTCCAATACCCATTTTTACTGACTTCTATACATATCTTCTTCCCTATATAAAATTGTATGAGAACAATCTATACATATATTTAGAGCATTGTTGATGAAGATATCAGTAGAGAACAGACAGGCTTTCATAAGTGATATTCTACAGCAGAATATATCTTTACTAATATGTATTTGACTGAGGAATGTAAAAGTATATAAGATTGCACAATGATTGTTGTTTTCTAAACTTTAAAATATTTTATTCAGTAGAGGAAAACAGAGAAAAGTATAGTTTTTTAAAAACTATTTTACATAAAGAACTATATCCTATGAATACTTGAAATATATTCAAGAGTCCTTAAAAGATTTAACAAGAGAGATAACCTTGATAAATATCCCTGTGCTCATAAACATCAAGACATAAAACAGGTATAACAATTATCCTCATTCAAGGTGGTCTCCATTGTCATGGGTGAATTATACCACTGAGTACAAATTGAAGAAGGATTTGGAATAGATGGTGATGTCTTCTAGATATTATTTTTCAAAAATAACATATTAATTGTTTGCATCAACCCCAGGAACACTGAAGAACCTCATGGACAAGGTCAATAACAACTCAAAAGAGTTTGCTGTGGCCATCCATTCAGGAAAAACCAAGAGCTTGAATGTCTACTTTATTATTGTAATAAGTTAGATTGGTAACATATAGAGATCATGCAACAGTAAATATAGCCTGTAAAAATATGCAAAATGAGCAAGTTTAGTCCCAAATAAAACAGAAAGAGAAGGAAAAAATCAACTAATTTTGGGAAATTGCACAAATATTTTTAACATGCTAAAACTTCTCTCAGGAACAGAAGGCCATTTCTTTAATATCAGCTTATACCAGTGCTATTGTATGGTTGTGAATCACGAAGCAGTACAATCCCCAAAAGTTGAAAAAATATTACCACTAAAATGGCAATGGACAGGTGCATGGTAGGTATAAGCAGCCTACTTTTTTGTTGTTGTTCAGTCATTTCAATTCTGTGTGACTCTTCTTGATTCCACTTTGTTGGGATTTTTTTTTGCAAAGGTATCAGTGATTTGCCATTTACTTCTTTAGCTCATTTTACAGAATAGGAACTGAGGCAAAAAGGATTAACTGACTTGCCCAGGATTACAGCTAGTGTCTAAGGCCAGATATGAACTCCAGAGGATGAGTCTTCTTAGTTCCCAGCCCTGTGCTTTCTCCACTGTACCACTTAGCTGCCTGCCCCAGCAGGTTGCAACACAATACAAAAAAAAAAGACCACTGAACCCATGCAAATGATGGGATTAGAGAAATATAAGACTTTAAAAGATGAGATGGTCACAAAGGAAGAGGGAGGGATAACCAGAAGAAGATAGCTCATGAGCTCTATTGATAGATTCTCAATGTCAAGATATATTGAGGAAGGCTCCCATAAAGTTGGGTGGATTCCTCCCTCATTCCCCCAGGGCCAACATGTTGGAAGCCATGGAAAATAGTAACAGAGAAAAAGCAGCCATGGAGGACTTCTGATTTGCATCATTTGAGGTCACACATCCATTTTAGTATTTGAAAAAGCTGAGATAAAACTGTCCCACAGGACATGCTTTCCTCTGGAATATAAGACCAATGTTAGCAACAAATGGATTGAATGAAAGGGTCACCAGTCCTATCACTAAGAATAACCAAGAGTGACTTACATGAGAAAACATGATCAAATAAGAAAAAAAAAACTTTCTTTTATCCAGAGCTGAAAAAAAAGTTAATAGGATAGAATGATATCTTTGCATCTCAAAGCAGTGGAAACTAAGAAAGATTTATCCCATTGATTTTTAAGCTCCAACCTATTCCTGCCTCATATACAAGACCTTTCACAATTGCTCCTAACTACAAGGATATTTCCAATCTCTGAACTTTTGTATTGCTAATTAGCTTATTTCATATGTGTACATGGAATATCACCTCAACTAGAGTGTCAGAGATAGAAAATATGTTATATTTTCTTTATATGTTCTTTAGTGTCTATCCCAATATCTATTATAGCGATAGTGAAATCCACAGTGTTCTGGAAACACTCAACAAACGTTGGAGGAAGGAAGGAAGCAAAGAAGGAAGGAAGACAACAAGGGAAAGTAGATTGATACATAATAGAAAGAAAAAATACTAATTGATAAAGCATTTGGGAATTTAAGGACTAAAAGCAGAATATCCTGCAAAGACTTGTGTTATTCAAAGACCTGTCAATCAGAGGGGGGATTAGACATATTCTGTTTGACCTCAGATGGCAGAACTAGGAGAATTGGGTGAAAATGAAAAGGGGACAAATTTAGGATAGCTATAAGGAAACTACTGTCGAATAATTAGAGCCATGTAAAGTGCAAAGGGCTGATATAGATATCCTCAAAAGCTCAATGACTACTTGCCTTGTATGACATATTGTATGACTCAGGTATGGGTGGAGTGAATGGCTACTTAGATCGTTTCCATATCGGAAATTCTGTTGTTCTAGACACCAGTAGACTCTTCTAGTCTATTGAATTGCATCAAGGAAAGCCACTGGACAAGGAAAGAATTATTCCCTGTTAAAATACTAGTCATACATGTGTAATCACAACATATAACCGAGTGGGGTTAAAATACAGGATATTAGGGTCAGAAACAGATAAAAGGCTGTAAGTATCAGGTAGGACAAGAATAATGATGATACCAGACCCATTGAGTAGGGAGGGACAAAGGTGGAGAACCCAAAAGAAAATGTTTATAATTGATGCAGAGAATAAGTGAAATGAAGGGTAATACAGTGTTCTTATAAGTGCTTAATCGATAACATTGGCTGGTTGGTTTATAGGAATCTGATTCATGGGTCAGGAATACACTGATTTTAAGTATACAGGTTAGATTATGTTAAAGAGTTTGATATTCTACCATTGACAATTTAATTCTTTTTTTGAAAAAGAACATTTAGCTTCACAGCCTCTTTTGAGAAAGGCTTTTGGAACTGATTCAATAAACTTTTTTTCCCCATGTTCTACCATTCTCAAGTTCAAAGTATTAAATATGAAAGTAATTTAGTACTTCAGGCCACAAGAGAGTTAGTCTGTTAGGTTACCTATAGAAAATTACTCTGGAGACTCTAATGGAAGAAAACAAAAGAATATTGGAAAGATCTGTAGATTATTTATCACATAGTCTGTGAAGCAGGTTCTGGTACTGCCTTGTTTAAGGCCAGTCACTATCTGACTCCGTCCTATAGTGCCAGCCTAATTTCATACTACTGCCCTTCACAAACTCTGTTCCAGTCAGGCTGAACAGTAGCTCTTTCCTTAATTCACCCCTCCAGCTCCTATATCTGTGATTTTCACAAGCTATCTATCCCCATGTCTGAAATGTCCCTCTACCTTTCCCCCTCTTAGATTTCAAGGTTCAGCCCCAGCTTAGGTACCAAAACCTTCCTACATCTTTATCCACGTGTCTGCTTGCACTTCTTCATGCTTTTTTCCTCCTCAATTTTTCTTTTGTTGTCCTTATTACTGTATATGTCATATCTCCCCAGGAGAAAGCAAACTCCTTCAAATGAAAAAAAAATCATTTTTGCTAGTGTATTCCCAGCAACCACTATGGTGCCTTCCCATACAGGAGTACACAAAATATCTATGGTTACAGTAACTTTAAATCAGTCACCATGATGAGAGTATGGAGGGTGGTGATGGTTGGAGAAGGAAGGTCATTTCTAATCAGGCCTCTTTATTCTACTCACTTCTAGTCTGTGCAATCTGGTTTTTGACTCCACCATTCAAAAGAAATTGCCTTTCTAAGGCTATTAAGTCTTTTATATGATAAATCCAATGACCTTGTCTCTGTCTTCTTGACCAATCAGCAGTCACTAATAGTTTTGACAACCTCATCTGCCTGGATATTATGTTTTCCTTAAGTTCTTATGAAGTTCCAGTACCAAAGCTGGTATAGAACTCTCTCCTTATTGGTGAGGAAGGAAGGAAGGAAGGAAGGAAGGAAGGAAGAAGATAGGTAGAAAATCCTGTTTGTAAGATGAGAGGCAGCTGCATGCTACAGTATATAGAGAGTTGTCATGGCAGCCAGGAAGACATAGGTTCAAGTCCCAAAACTGATACACGAGTGTGTGACCCTGGGTAAGGCATGTAACCTCTCAGTGCTGTAGCCCACTCACTAAGGCTATAACATACAGATCAGGTGCCAACTGCATGAGTAGAGGGAGCTTGCTCACTGGGAAATTTCCTATGCCAATGAAATCACATGTCCCTATGCTTACACTAGTGTGTAAAACATTATAGTTACAAAGATTGGTTCCAGATTTCTAGGAGCCAGGTCAAAGAACAAAAACTGTGAGAGATAAGGTGGCATATGCTAAGTGTCAGCTGAGTGATACCAACAACAGATTCAGCCTGGTATCTGAAGTTCTGAAGTGAGTGCTCATCACAGGTTTGAATGGTGTAGCTTCATGGAGAAAGGTGAAGCTGACATGAAAGAAAAGGCAAGACAGCTATAGAAAGAAAAGGAAGGACATTTCAGGTGGGCCAAATGGCAAGAACAAAGGCACAGTTGGAGGAATGTGTACACTTTTCATGGTGACAGCAAACAGATTATTTGGGCTCAGGGGAGGGCTGTGAATCTTCTATGCCAATTTCACTCACTTGGTGAATTATATACAAGAATGTGACATTTGTATGTCACTGGATGTGGTAAACAACTTGTTCGAGTGTAGCAATGATGAAAAGATCCAGAGGCAGCAGGAGTCAGGACGACTTGGCTTGAAATCATACTGCAGACATTAGTTAGCTTTGGGACACTGAATAAGTTACTTAACCTCTCCCAGCCTCAGTTTCCTCAGTCACAAAATGGAGATAATAATACCTGTGGTATAGTGTTAATCTCACAGGGTTTTTATGAGTCTCAAATAATGTATGTAGTGATTTACAAGCCTGAAAACCTGATATGTGTCATTTATTCTCATTATCTATCTACCCATGGACACAGGCTTCTTGAAGGTAAATATTATCTTTTAGGTTTTACAATTGTATTCCCATTGTTAAGTGCCTGGTACAAAGTAAGCACTTAATGAATAGCTTTTAATTAATTCCTGTGTCCAAAGTCTGATAAATGGCATTTGGGGTGACATATGGTGATTTCGTTTTATGTCTAACCTTCCTTTTCAGAGAAGTAAAAAGGTATGTTTAGAGCATTCAAACTTCATGGCTTTTAGAGGTACACCCAGAATAACTAGAGAGAGAAGCTGGAAGGGGTGACTGAAGTCCCACTGTTACGAGCATAGCAGGGAAGACAGCTGCTGCAGTCCATACCCCCGAGGGGTTCATCAGCCTTTTTACAGTGCTTGAAGGTGTTGTCAAGGGAAACATTTAAGTAGAGAGATGCAGGCTCCCACTGATAGGGATAAGAAAGGATCCCTCACCATGTTGCCTCTATTGAACCTTTCAGTACATGGAGGAAAAAGAGGGAAATGGGAAAGATTTTGTTGCAGTGGAAAGGCTGTTGTTCCAGGGCACCATTCCATTTATTTCTATTTGTTCATTTCCCTTGGGTTTTCAAAAGTCTAGTGAAGATTCATGGGTAATTAGCCTTGCTATCCAAAGCCTCTGGGCATAGAAAATCCTGAAAGGACTGGACTGTGTAAATCTTTGTCACAAATGCAACAGAACACCATCCCAGGCTTCCCCTCTCCCTTGAAGCCTGTCTGTATTATAAGGTTGGGGACTCAAACATTTAGCATGGCAGAGCCCCAGAGTCAACATGATAATGGAAAGAGCTCTGTACTTGGAACAGGAAGATCGAGATTCAAATTACAGCCCTGCCACATACTGCTCAAGTGACCCTGTGTATCCACCAGGGAAAGTAGATATGAGATAGATAGATAGATAGATAGATAGATAGATATAGATGGATGGATGGATGGGTGGGTGGGTGGATGGATGGATGGGTGGATGGATAGATAGAGAGATAGATAGATGGATAGATGGATAGATAGATCATAGTATCATGGACTTAAAGAAAGCATCCAACTCAACCCCATCGTTTTATGGATGAAGAAGCCAGAGCTCAGCAAGGTTAAATCATGCATCAGAGGAAAAGGCAGGAAATGAACCCAGATCCCACAACACATGGCACTGACTTTATAAATGGCACTTAACAATTCAGAATAATATTTGCCAAATTCATACATTAACTATATATGTCTGTGTATGTCTGTAAACACATATATGTGTGCATGTATGTATATATATACACACACACACACACAAACACATAGATAGATAGATGGTAGACAACATTTCCATGTAGAATATTTCTGTGTGATACGTCTTTAAAAGGACTAAAAGGAAAACAATCCAAAAACAAAAACCTTTGAAGAAGTGAGTATACTACCCTTTTAAACTTTAGTATAATTTATTTCTATTTATATATTTCTGTTCATTTTGAATATTTAAAAATATATAGAATGCTTTTAAAATGTTTATTCTTTTAAAATTATTTTTAGAAGTATAAACCAATTTTAGATGACTATCAACATATATATTAATATATAAAACACTTAGATGTATTATATATAAGCTGGGCAAGTCAATTTCTGTATGTCTCAGTTTCTTCATGTGTAAAATGGGAATAATAATATCCTGTCCCAGGTCATTATTTCTCAGGGTGAGTGAAAATAAAATGAGATAACATTTGGACAGCACCTTGTAAATCTTAAAGCAATATTTAAATAATCATCATTACATGTATGCAAATATACAAACACATGTGTAAATACACACACCTGTATTACATGTGTATGTGTAGTCTATGTGTAGTCTGCAGTAGTATGTTTATGTATATAAGACTCATCTATTAAGCCACAGATGAGTTGTGAACTGCATTGATGGAGGGCATTCCCAAATCAAGGAAATCACAGATCACAGATACTTGGGATGTAAATGCTGGATGTTGATGTTGACATTATTATTAAAGTATTTGTATTTGTTGTACTAAGTTAAGTTGAATTGAATTAAAATAATTCAATTCTTGCAACACATCACTAAAGAAATAGCAAACTGTGACAAGGATGAAAAAAACACTTATTAGAGATAGCCATATTATGAAAAACTGATGTAACAGTTGACAACTTGACATCAAAGGAAAAGACAAAAGTAGTAACTAAAAGTCTTATGTGGGCAGCTGAGTGGTGCAGTGAATAGAGTGAATAGACTTATCTTCCTAAATTCAAATCTGTCCTTATACACTTATTAGCTTTGTGACCCTGGGCAAGTCATTTAATCCAGTTTGCCTCAGTTCCTCATTTGTAAAATGACCTAAAGAAGGAAATAGCAAACCATTCCAGTATTTTTGCCAAAAAAAAAAAAAAAGCAAACAGGGTCATGAAGAGTCACACACAATAACAGAAAGGCTCACATTTCCCATGCAACTATGGGATTTCACAATGATGATTCATAAAGAATAGTCAATATCTTCTATTAATGATAACTAATACACATCCTTGTAAAAATTGCTAGCAAAAACTGGCTAAATTATATATATATGTGTGTATAATGCAAATATGTATGTATATGTATATGTGCATATACTATATGTATATAGAGAGCATATGTGTGTTTGCGTGTGTATACATATGTATACACATGTGTGTAAAAGGGTAATCTTCACTTGTCTGTAAATGTCATTTATGTAGAAATCTCCATAAATGCCAAATAGGCATTACTGTTTTCAATAGAATACCTCAGTATTCACATATCTGACATTGACTGATATAGTAGCCAATAATATTCCTGTAAAAAATTAAAATAAATGAATGAATGAATATTATAATTAAGGTCTAGTACAAGAAAGAATAATTAGAAAGTAAATGCTTAGACTTTGCCTCTGCTTCTCCTAATGATCTGTTTCAGCATATGCCTCCATCCTGCTTAGAGCTGTTAGAAAGTGAATGGATTCTGGAAACTCAGTTCCCCAGTTGGAAAAAAAAAGACTTGGAAAATTTATTATTTTCTGGCAAAACATAAAGGGACTATCATTTATTAATTGATTTTAATGGACTCTTTGTGGAAGATCATCCTAATTAAATTATTAGCTATGAGAACAGCTATGCAAACAGAAACAAAATTCGTGGACATTCTCAGTGCTCCCTCTAACTATGACCATTAATCAGTGCTGTCCTTTAGCTGCAATATCTTTATATATTGGAAATTGGCTGATAGGAACTCAGCTTCATAGTCTAGTTCTTTTATTGTGAGACTTGAAAACACTAAGAGTGTGACACAATGCCTCATTACTACAAACAAAAAAGATGTCACCCATTTATTCATTCTCTGTCATCTCAGAGAGAAAACAAATTTCTGGAAGTCAAATTGTTCCTTCATGGAATGATGGATTTCTAAATGTCTGGTTCCTTCTTTTCACAAAGGAGGTAAATCTGATGAATCAGTATTCACAAAATAGCATTTGGCAGAACAGTAATGCTAGTTAGACAAATGTTCTGTGCGAGCAATAAGACATGACAGAGTCATAATTTTTGTGGGCTGCCATAGACAAACATAAATAGATTCTTGATGCAACCTCCAGGGTTTGAAAGATGTGTTTAAGAGTCAGGACCTTGGGAATCTTGTCCTGTCACTTAATGGCAAGGACTGCTTGTCAGTGAGAAAGCAATATGAAAGTTTGATGGAGGTGAGCTACAAGTCTTATTCAGAGAATTTACAGAAAAGTTGGATGTCCCAATTGCTTTACAGCTGGGGACTTGGAGTGGCATTGACAATGTTGTTGTTGTCGTTATATTGTTGTTGTTGTTTGGTCACTAGGTAAAAGAGGGTATTCTTTGCCTCATTTCTTATTTAGCCTTAATCACTGAATGGGCATTGTCTCAGTTAAACTGAGACCTGTTAAAGACCTTAGCTTGAAAAGGCCAAGGCTTTCCAAAGCCTTCCAAGCCAAGGCCTCCAGGGCTATCTCCAGTTGCCCTGACCTATAACTGGCTACTAGGCACAGACAGCTCCAGAGGAGAAAGTGGGGTTGGTGACTTTGCACAGCCCTCCCTCACTTAAATCCAATTCACTTGCATGTCATGGCATCACCTTCCTGATGTCATGATCCTCTTCGAGGATGAAGGACAAACAACTAGTTTGTCACTGGGCTTTCACATCACATTGTGCTGCCTAGCAAGGAGAAAGGTAGGTTTCATTCTAATTTATGGAAGCTAGTGAAGAAAGACTTGGCCTGGAGGCAAGAAGATCTGAATTTAAATCTGACCAGATAGTTCCTAACTGTGTGACTCTGAGCTAATCACTTAACCTCTCTAGGTTTCAGTTTCCTTGTCTGTAATACGGGGATAATAATAGCATCTACTTTCTAGGGTTGCTACGAGGATAAAATAAGATATAATATTTGTGTAACAATTTGCTAATCTTAAACACTATATAAATGCTAGCTAGCTAGCTATTATTATTAGAAATCTTCATCCTTATTTATTTCATACAGAGTGGACCTTAATATTTTCAGAATAGACACAAGTCCACAAGTTTTTACTGATTTCACACTAATGAGTACTGGGATGAAAACTAGTTGTGGCATTTTAGTCAAATGGTATGCACAATGTAATAACTTTTTGGGCATAATTACAAATTGCTTTCCAGAATGGTTGGATCAGTTCACAACTCCACCAACAGTGCTTTGGTGTCCCAATTGTCCCACATCCCCTTCAACATTTGTCATTTTCTTTTTCTATCATATTAGCCAATCTGATAGGTGTGAGATGGTAACTCAGAATTATTTTAATTTGCATTTCTCTAAGCAATAGTGATTTGGAGCATTTTTTCATATGACTATAGCTAGCTTTGATTTCTTCATATGAAAACTGCCTGTTCATATCCTTTGATCATTTATCACTTGAGAAATTACTTGTATTCTTACAAATTTAATGCAATTCTCTATTTGTGACATGAAGCCTGTATTAGAGAATTTTTTACAGCTATCACTAGTGTGTATTTCCCTCCATCCTATCCCTGCCCATTTATTCTATCCTCTCTCTCCTTTCACCCTGTTCCTCCTCAAAAAATTTTACTTCTGACTACCACTTCCCCAAATACACCTTCCCTTCTAGCACCCCCACTTTCTCCTGTAACCTTCCCCTCCTACTTCCCTGTAAGGTAAGATAGATTCCTATACTGAACTAAGTGTGTATATTTTTTTCTCTTTGAGTCAATTCTTTTTTTTTTTTAAGGCAACTGGGGTTAAGTGATTGGCCCAGGGTCACACAGCTAGTGAGTGTCAAGTGTTTGGTTTGAGACTGGATTTGAACTCAGGTCCTCCTGACTCCAGGGCTGGTGCTCTATCCACCGCGCCACCTAGTTGCCCCTTTTTGAGTCAATTCTGATGAGACTAAGGTTCAAGCATGACTGCCCATCATCCCCTCTACTGCAAAAGCTCTTTCATGGCTCTTCTATGTTAAACAACTTACCCCATTCTACTTTTCCCTTCCCCCTTCTCTTAGTGCATCACTCTCACCTCTTTATTTTTTTAAATATCATCCCATCAAACACTCCAGTTCTCTTTATACATACTCCTTCTGACTGCCCTAACAATGATAAAGTTCTTAGGAGTTACAAGAATCATCTTCCCATGTAGGAATGCAAATAGTTTAACCTTATTGAATCCCTTATGATTTCTCTTTCCTGTTTACCTTTTTTATTCTTCTCTTGAGTCTTGTATCTAAAAGTCAAATTTTCCATTCAGTTCTGGGTTTTACATCAGGAATGCTTGAAAGATCTCTATTTCATTAAATATTCATTTCCCCTTGAAAGATTATACATAGTTTTGCTGGATAGTTGATACTTGGTGTAAGTCTAATTTCTTTGCCCTCTGGAATATCTATTTCAAGTGATCCTTTAATATAGAAGTTGTTAAATCTTCTGTGATCCTGCCTGGCTCCAAAAATTTGAATTCTTTGAATTGATTTAAAGATCATCTCTTTAATTTGGAAGCTCTGAGAGTTGGCTATAATATTCCTAAGAGTTTTCATTTGGGTAATCTCTTTCAGGAGGTGATTGATGTATTCTTTCCATTTCTATTTTACTCTCTGGTTCTAGGATATCAGAATAGTTTTCCTTGATAATCTCTTGAAATATGATTTCCAGGTTCTTTTTCCATTTGTCCAATTCTGCTTTTTGAGGAATTCTTCTCTTTAGTGGATTTCTGTGCTTCATTTACTATTTGGCCTATTCTGTTTGTTTGTTTTCTTATGGTGTTATTTTTTTCAATAATTTTGTTTCTGCTTTACCAAGCTGTTGACTTGTTTTCATTAATTTCTTGCACTCTCATCAATCTCATTTCTTTTTCCAATTTTTTCCTTTACCTTTCTTATTTGATGTTGAAAATCATTTTTGAGTTCTTCCAGGGATTATTTTGGGCCTGAGAACAATTCCTATTTTTTAGGCTTTGGATGTAGCTGATTTGACTTTGTTGTCTTCTTCTGAGTTTGTGTTTTGATATTTCTTGTCACCATAGTAACTTTCTATGATCAGATTCTTATTTTATTATTTGCTCATTTTCCAACCTATTTCTTGACTCTTAACTCAATGCTAAAGTTGGGCTCTGCTCTCCAAAGTAGAGGGGGCACTATCTCATGCTTCAGGCTTTTTCATCTTGCTCTTTTCAGAGCTAGTTCTGGGTGGTCTGTAGGTTTTCAATTCTTCTAACATGATATGATATAAGGAGAGATTTAGTCACTACTCTCCTGGCCTGAGTTCTGGCCTGTGAGCAACCACAAGCACTCTTTTCCACCCTAGAACTTTGAGCAGGGTCCCTGTTCCCCTGCAGCCACACTTTCTAGTGTGCTATTGCTTCTCCTCACCCTGGGACTATGACCTAGAACCACATATTGGCAATGCAATAGAATCATACTCATAGTACCAGCAAATGGTCCCCTGGAATCCCCTGGCCAGTTGTCCAACCTCCTTACTGCCTGTAGGCTGAGGGTGCTGGAAGCAGACACTGCCTATTTGGTCATTCCTCAAGGACTGTTGCTGGCTTGCTTGGACCTGGGCCATGCTAGACTATCCTATATTATCACCCCAGTGAGACAGATCTTTCCTGCCAACCTTCTAAATTGTTTTGGCCTGGAAAATTGTTTCACCCCATCCTTTGTTTGGTTCTGCCCCTCCAGAATTCATTTTGAGGCATTATTTTAAAGTTGTTTTTAGGGGGTGGGGGATTGAGGAGAGCCCTGGTAAGTCCCTGCCTTTAATATGCCATTTTGGCTTCACCTTCCTCAGATAGTACATTTTTTTTAAATGCTCAATCATCTCACCTTTAAGTACTTGTGATCACCGTAAGCAATGAGTCAATATCTGTTATAGAGAGGAAGATAGACAAAGTCTATGCAGGACAGAATAATTATGATGTAAGTCAATAATTTTAATATGTAGTGACCTCAATGTGAAGCTGTAGCAGAGCACTGGGTGGGAAGAGAAACAGGAAATAGAAGAAAGACCTGATAGTCAAGGGTAATTCCTGCTTAGAGCACAAGTAATTTTGCAAAGCTTAACTCAATCTCTACATTCTACATGAAGCTTTTACTTATTCTCTGCTAAGATTATCTCCCCCAAAACTACTTTGTATTTATTCTACATACTGATATATAAACACGTTGTCTCCCTCGACAGAATTAACATCTTGGGAGTAGAGACTATTACACCTTCTAATGTGCATCGCCCAGTGCCAAGCATAAAGCCTGGCACACAGTAGGTACTCAATAAATGCTTGTGGATTCATTGATTATGGAGAAGAATGAGAGATGACAAGCAAACAGTATACAACAATAGAGAAGAATCCCAACTGTCACAGCCTGGCATGAAACATTGCTAACCCATAAGCCCTGATATCATTTGTTAGATAATCCCAAAAGCAGAAGAATAAACAAATGTAAAAAGAAACATATCCGTTTCTGTTTCTATAGTGGTCTATTCTTATTGGATGCAATAGTGAAATTACCCTCTTTGGACTTCAATGAACCATGTACAGATGTGGAAATGGCATTTAAGAAGGTGAAGTCAGGAAAAGAGGCTGCATCAGAGGAAAGACATGGGAAACCTGGGATGGAGGTGACGCTATTTTAAAGATACTTGATGAACTTTTAAAAATGTATCTAAAATTTGGAAAGTGTATTAGCCTCATGGACAAGTCAATCAGCACCCAGGCTCAAATAAAGATGCACAGAGTAATTATATACAGCCAATGAATGAATTTAGCTCTATCACAGACATAAATATGAATATATGTCAAAAGTCAACTCCAAATTAATTGAAAGCAATTCATCAAATATTCTTGACTATCATGCTGAACAGTCATGCATTGCTTGGGAAGCCAGACTTCCACTTAATGGTATTCACAGTGGGCCCTTTTAATAAATAATTAGCAGAAAGAAAGATCACTATTCCAATCCCTGAGTGAAACAAATCATGTCCTCCTTCTTCTCTCTTTCCACTGACTTAGGCTAGAGTCTTTTAATACCTGTCAAGAATTAGGTTAAAAAAGATACAGACCTAGTTGGCCTCTTGGAAAATACAAATAGCCAGGAGAAGTCTGATTGCCTATGCCTTTCCTCTTTGATGAGAAAGTAAGGTGAGATATGCAGACTCACAGAACACAAATATTTAAGTGCAAAGACTGGACTTAAGGAATTAACATCCTCTATGAGAAAATCACATAGAAGATAAACAATTAGTACAGGATGTGTAACTTTTAAGCTCATTCATAGGCCAACAATATAAGTGCTGTCAAACACAAGAAGATTTCATCAATTGGAAGAGAATAATGATAGGACTTTTACTAAGATAAGGCAACCAAGCAGAAAGACATCAGCAGCTACCAAAAGAGATGTCTACTTTTTCATGTCTAAAAACATCATTAGGAGAAGGTGTAAACAAGTGTGGAAACATCCTTGATGAGATTTCAGGGTCACATGAACAACAAGATGGAGGATTATATCTTCTGCAATCCTCTTGATCATCCAAATCTCTACAATATAAGAATTATGTGCAGGAGATAAAGCAATTTCAGCTGTGTACCATCTAGGACACCAAGAACCCAATGGAGTAAAAACACCATGAACTTCTGAGAGAAAAGGTTAACAATCCCTAATGTGATCACTCAGTATCCCTGCCCCCTATACTCACGACGCTGCGGCAGCAGGACTGCACAAGTCATCCTCCAGGCTTACAGCAGAATTCAAGGCTATACTTTATTTTTCCTTTCAGTGTTACAGAAAAAAACAAAAACAAAAACAAAACAAAACAAAACAAAACAAAAAAACAAAACCACCACCACCACCACCAACAACAAAAACAGTCCTGTTGTATTCTACTCTAGTCAGACCATATCTTAAGAATTAGGTTCAATTCTGGACACAAACTTTTAGGAATGTAAACTGGAAAATGTCCAGAGGCAAGCAACAAGGATTGTGAAAGAATTCACCTCTATACCACCTGATAATTTATCAAAGTAAGTGAGGATGTTTATACAAAGCAAAGGAAGGGGTTTGTGAGTACTATCTCAAGTTGTTTAAAGGCTTTCAGGTTAAAGAAGAATTAGCTTTCTCCTGTTTTAGTTTCAGAGGACAGGACTAGGAGCCATGGGTAGAAGAGGCAGAGAAGTAGATTTAAGTGTGGTTAAAAAATAAAACTTTTTAACAACTGAAACTTGTCAAAAATAGAATGGGCTGCCTCTAGAGGTAGTGACTTTTACATTCCCTGGAGGTCTTCAAACAATGGTTGGATAATTACTTCTTGGGTATGTTGTAGAAAGCTTCTCCATCCCAATCCCCCATCCCCCATATGGATAGGTTGGACTAGAGAGGGTGCTGATTTCTCTTCCAACTCTGAAGTTCTCTGATTCTGTGAATATGCTTGTACTGTCACTGTGACTATCCTCAACTGCAACCACTAAGAGTCTGAACACTGCTCTCAGCAGTTGTCCAATTTGCTGCCAGAAGACAATTAGAGGAGGTAGTGTTAAGTTACAGGTTCAATAAACTGTGCAAACGATAGTACGGTTTACACTCAAAATCATGAAGTACAAGATATCTACAGGTACCTGCTAACTAATGGCAATATTTTTTTTTAGAAGAAACTACTTGGAAATTCAAATTCGCCTTATCTACCAGTTAAACATTTGGTTAAGTCCTTCTCGTAAACATTTATCTAGAAACAGAGAAGGACTTGACCAAAGAATCAAGTGCATGAAGAAATACTGAATACCAGTTGCTCTCTGTTTCTGCTGTGATTGAGGCAAAGAAAGGGCCAGCTGGGGGGAGATGAACACTGAGGATAAAAAAGAGATTGGCAAGGCTTGGCACACGTCAGATGATAACGTAATATTGCAGCAACAGGTGATACCCAGCATGCCAATATCTGGCTATCATTTGGTGGCTGCAACTCAGCTCCCTGCTAATACTTCCTGGCTTTTGATCCATTTTTTTGTTTTTCCTTTTCAATTTTCATTCAGGCAACAATGGTTAGGTAAGAGGTATTCTGAGTGCTATATCATTGCTGAAGCTAGGTATATATCTCAGCCAAGATATTTCCAATGAAAGGGGACAGATGGCAGGAAGAATGCCAAGGGTGGGAAGTCCTAGGAAGGATAACCAAAGAGAGGTACATTTTCCTTCCTGAAATTTTTAAAGAAAATGGCAGACAGTGTTCTTTGATGATTAATTTCAATATATATGAATGATGTTAAATGGCAGGGATTAGGTCTCTATCCCGATGAGTCCATGCAGAGTGAATTTTAAGGAAAATTGTGAAAAAGGTAAAGTTTATCTCTGACATTCACTGGCTTTCTTCCTTATCACCTACTCCCTCCCTCTTCATCCCACCTATAAAGGCCAGACCCAATCCCACCCCACCCCTTTCCTCAGAAGTACCTGATTCTCCATCCTTTCCTCTCAAATCTTCCTTTCACATGGAGGCATTTCTGGGGAAACTGACCTGAGGTGTAAATTACTGATTGTGACCTACTGAGTTCATTCTCCCTCATTAGAATTATAGTCTCTCTTTTTTAAATTTTTTTTCAATAAACAAAAATATATTTTATATCCTTCCCATCTATTCCCACAAGAAAAAGAAGAAAATATCCCTTTTAAAATATTCATAATCAGGTAAAACAAATTTCCACATTAGTCATATTAAAAAAAGTTTATTCTATAGACTGAGTCCATCACCTTTGTATAAAAAGATAGGCAGCATGCTTCATCACTGGTTCTCTGAAACTATGGTCAGTCATTGCATACAAGATGTGATCTAGCAGTGGCCACCCATGGACATACTGAGGAGTGAAAAATCAATCCAGGCCCACTATCAAGAGACAGTGGGAAGATGGAGGACATTAATAAGTGGGAAAAAACCTTTTTTTATCACATTATATAAAAAGAGAAGCATCATGGGCTGTCAGAGCTTCTATCTCCATATCAGATCAGGTTTGCATTATACAAGTAATAAACCTGGCGATTCCTATCTATTCCTGGTACAAAATCATCTTTTGTTGTAGTATCCAATGTTTAGACAAAATATGGTATAGCCTTAAGTGAGTCATTTAAACCTCTCCAAATCTCAGTTTTCTCATCCATAAAATAAAGGGGCTGGATTGGATACCAATGGAGCTCAAGGACAACATCTTATGGATTCTGTGGTTACCTTGCCAATTTTGTTTTTCTCGATTGGTTTTATTCTTAAACTTAAATCCCATAATACCTCATTCTCCAAGTCATTTCTTCATTCACCCCACTTACTAAAGCTAGGGTATTCACCTAAGTATCCAGGTCATCCCTTGAGCAAATGAAATTATTTATCCTTATTCCCCCTTAAAAATCCTCTCCTACCCATTCATCATTATCTTGTTTTCACCAAAACTTCTCACACAGGGAAAACCCCAAAAGGAAGGCCTCACACAATCTTCCCACTCAAAATATGAAGCCTTCTTTAACCCCAGAGTCTTTATGGTTCATAAGATTCATTAGACTGACAGCTGGGATTAGTCAAGCATATCGATCAAAAGCTTATACTCATAAAGTCAATAAGAGAGGTACCTATTTATTCACACATTAGACTGAATGGAGGCAAGGACATTTACAGGAAATGCTATTCCTTTTAATTTAATGGCAGTAGTAAATGGTAAAAGACAAATAATTCACTTGAGATTTACTTATTTTAGTAAATATGCTTGAGGATATACTTGGAATACATGCAATGAAAGGTGTATGGAGAGAAAAATGACAGCTTTCCATTTTTTCAGAATGCTATTTTGAAATTTCAATGTATTTACTTTTAATTAATGATTGCTATAGAAAAATGGGTTGGAATGAGATGGGATGGGATAGGAGGGGATGGTAATGTACCAGGCTTGTGATTTCTCTGATAAAGGGAATCTTGATGAAGAAGTCCCTCTGTTAATGCAGGTAAGAACCTGTGAGGTTAACTTACACACTAAGAGAGTATCTGGAGGCACTGGCAGGCTAAATGAGTAGCCCATGGTCATACAGGCAGAATGGGCGTGCCTCAGACAAGAGTTGAGACCAGGTCTTCCTGACTCTGAGATTGGCCCTCAATTCACTATGCCATTAAAATACTTGGTGTTCATCATTTCAGTTGTGTCTGACTTTTCGTGACCCTGTTCGGGTTCTTTGGGCAAAAATTCTAGAGTGATTTGTCATTTCCTTTTCCACCTTATTTTACAGATGAGGCAAATAGGGTTAAGTGACTTGCCCAGGGTCACACAGCTAGTATTTGTGTGAGGCCAGTTTTGAACTCAGGAAGATGAGTCTTCCTGACTCCAGGCCCAGTGCTCTATCCACTGTGCCACCTGGCTGCCCATGCTACAAAAATAGCAACTGTAAAAAAAAAAAAAACAAACAAAACAAAACAAACAAAACAAAAAAAAAAACCATAAGGCCTAATATTAAGTCATACCTGAAAATAGGAGCATGTCTAAGACAAAGACCTATAACTCCGATCAGAATACTTTTTTTTCCTTTCCACTTCTACTACAGATTTAATGGTCTCGTCTATATTACATGAGAGAAAAATATTAATTAAGCACACACAACATACAGGTGACTGAACTAAGTGCTCTACATTTGAATTAAATAAGAAAAAATAAACATAAATACTTGAATATTTCCAATATACATGAATTACAGTATCATGCAGGAAAAAAAAAAGATCGTAGGTTTAGGTTTTTAGTTAATATCTATATATTTGTGTCACATAGACCTACCAAAGGGAAAAAAAAATGAAATTTTCCCATTTTTGTCCAACAGTAAAAAAGGGATATTATTAAAAATGCCAGTATTCAAGATGATTGAAAAATAAATGACTAGTATTATTCATATATTCTAGAAAATGCCTCGTTATCCATAAGCCTCTGTACCTTTCCTATGGTACTCAACACAAGGTACTTTTTGTCTCATATTTGCTTGAGGCAAAATATTTTGCCTTCTTAATCCTTTTATTGTCATAGGGCATCTTGCACAGCGTCTTGAACAAAGCAGGTAAATTAAATAATAATAATAATAATAGCTTGCATTTATATAGCACTTTAAGGTTTGCCAGGTACTTTTCAAATATTATAGCATTTTATCCTCACAAAAACCCTAGAAGGTAGATGCTATTATTATCTCCATTTTATAGATGACAAAACTGAGGCAGGGAGTTCAATGACTTGCCCAGGGTCAAACAGCTAGTCCCTGTCTGAGGCTGAATTTGAACTCAGGTCCCCTTGACTTCAATCCTAGCACTTTATCAATTGTGCCACTGGCCATTTTTCAGATGTTAAGTAAATGTTTACTGAAATAGTAATTACACCATTGAGTAGACTTGGAGTCAGGAAGACTTGATTTCTAGTGTCTCAGTTTCCTCATTTGTAAAATGGAGATAATATAAGCATCTCCCTCACTGAAGAAGCAGTGAGAGAACATTATAAATTGCTTTATGTGCCTTAATGTATAATAGCTGTTACTACTAAGGGAAAACCATTTTTGGCAGAATGACAATAGAGAAATACACTAATTGCTGAAATTACAATCGACAGAATTGATGATTCATAAAATACTTCAGGACCTTGTGCCACCTCTGGGTCATCATTACAAACATGGATTGTTCATGGAACCAAAGATGCAGAGAAGTGCAGATCACTTTAAGAACAAACAAATAATAATACACACATATCCAAAAAAAACCAAAAAACAAAAAACAAAACCGAAACAACAACACACCACCAATTGACAAGATACTGAATAATAGAGAAAGCTGACTTTCCTTTTCACATCACTCATTCCTTTGTCCTCTGCTAAAGGCTTACTAGGAGGTGACCCTAGATTCTTTATGCCAATGCCAGTGGAACACACACTCTGGCAAGTCCTAAAAAACTAGGAAGTGATTAGCATATGGATAGCTACATATTATCATTAATTATTACTAATTTGATTATTATCCTATCATCTACATCTCAAAGGCACTTGACATACATTATCTCATTTGATCCCTTAAACACCCCCATTTTATAGATGAGGAAACAGAGGCGGAGACAGGTGAAATGACTTGCTCATGGATGGGGAGGTAGGATTCAAACTCAAGTTTTCTTTATTCTAAGTCTTGCACTTTATTCCCTATGGGATCTCAGCATCTTTGTTTTATTAATCATATAGATTATGCTTAATATAAGTTAAAGAAACAGACACAGAATTTGACACCGGTTGCAGTCAGTGGGAAAATTACTTCACATTCCTGGCTATAAAAGTATTTTATCAGAGAAAGCAATCAAAGACAGTTGACCTCTTCATAAAACTTATAGAATCAGTGGTGATTGTCAACTATTAAGAGACAGACAAACAGACTGAAAAGATTTTTTTTTCCCCTATTGCTAGTCGTATTGTTCAGTAAGACTTATGTCTCTGCTCCATTTTCTGTAAAATCTAGTAAATTCAATTTAGTCATTCAATTTGTCTCCAGCCAAGCTTCCTTCTGTCAGTTCGGAGACATTTCAATGCAGGCCGCATAGAGAAGCCGGGGAAGGACAAAGAGAATAAGATTACCTGTGCATTTTCGATCTGTGTCTTCTTTTTTGGACCCACTAATTGTCAACTTGCAGTTGAAGTTTTCCTCCCAATACTCTGCAAACCACACATTTCTTCTGTTGTTCTCTAGTGTACGTGATGTAAAGTATGTATCAAAACCTAAATGGGATAAAGTGGAAAGTTCGATGAGAATAGAGATACGGTGGAACCGCCAGAGTTAGAAATACCATGCACAGCTATTGTTTGCTTTTTTTTTTGTTAATAATGATGTATTCTCTCCATGTCAATCAAAAACCAAAGGAGGAGATTATTTGTATCAGATGATTGGTAAGATAGCAAAGTAGACGTTTGCAACATAACTGTCTGAACTGAACAACTTGAAAATTTGAAAAATATATGGCAAATCTATGGTAATTACAGTTGCATCAACAAGGTAAGAAAACAGAAAATCTACAGAAGGTAAAATTTTCCTGAAATAATTCCCAACATGAAATACTTAAAGTTCCTAAGATAATACCCTTATTTCCATGCCACTCACCACAAATCTACAAGCACACAAAACCCGATGGGCCTGTATTTCTTAGACTACTCATAGGGGTTACTCAGTCTGAACTCCACCCCAATCCCTGACATTTCATAAGAGAAAGAAAACACCCATCCTCTTGAACCACATCATAGAAAGGAATTGCAACTATGTGAGGGATAGGAGGCCATGGAACACCCCAGCTAGCAAAAAGAGAAATAGTATCCATGTCCAAGAGAAAAGGCATAGGAGACCCAAGTGCAACTGATCCTTTCTCAATAGAGTTGATACAGGGCCTCCATACAACCTGATGTAACAAGGCTCTATACAACTGGCATCAGGGACCTGAACAAGAGAAAACATGCATGCAGGAAAAGAGATAAAATACTGGAAAATCAAGAAAAAGACTGAAGGAGAAAAGAGTCTAAGGCTAGATCTCAATTATGAGATGAAGAAGAAGAAGAAGAAGAAGAAGAAGAAGAAGAAGAAGAAGAATTCTGAAAAGGTCATAACATAAGTAAGTGTATTTTAAAGGAAAGTAAATTTTTGAAAATCCCAATGTAAAAAAAAGGACATATACACATTCTTTAGATAATAATAATTAGCATTTATATAGCAATGTGAGGTCTGCAAAGTGCTTTAAAAATGCTACCTCATTATATCCTCACAACTACCCGGGGGAAGTAGATACTATTTTTATTGCCATTTTACAGATGACAAATTGAAGCAGATAGAGGTTAAATAAATTGCCCAGAGTCATACAACTTGTAAATCTCTGAGTCCACATTTGAACTCATGTCTTCCTGATTCCAAGTCTGGCACTTAATCGAACGTGCCATCTAGTTTCCTGTACTCTCTACAGATCATTAAAACAACAACAACAACAACAACAAAGGCATACCAAGGAAGCAACATGATACAGTACAAACAGCATTGAGTGTGGTAGCATAGTGATCAGTCATTCAAGTGGGGAAATGAACTCAGATCAGAGGACAGCAGCAAATGGACTTTCTCTTTTGACTGGATGTGGACAGAGGAAAAGCAGTACTTTTTTCATTCCTTAGATAATGCTGGGGAGATATAGGAAGGATCAAGGGAGGGACCAGGCTGTGGAGAAATGGAAAGGTGTTTTTGTCTTAGAAAGAGAAATAAAAAGGTGGAATTTAAGTTTGTTATCCTTATTGGTGGGGTGAAGAGAGAAAGGAAAGGAGCTTATGATGGCTTTCATGCTGAAGAAATGGTAACCTTAGGAGAAAAATTCTAAGCAAGATTTGTTATTCACATGACTAAATCACCACAAGAGACAGTATATAGCCATTCAAAGACAACTAGTATCCAGGGTTGTAGGAGGGGACAAAAAAACACAGGCATGACACACTGGCATTAAGAGGTATGATTGGTCTTGGTAAGGAAATGTGGGGTACACCTAGAATCTCATGGTGTGGAATGAAGAGTAACTGTCACCACACTTCACTGAATTCCTCATGAACTGATGTTCTGAGGAATAACAAAACACCTCCTTCCCCCCCAAAAAAAAAGAAAAGAAGAGAAAAGAAAAGAGAAATGAAAGGAAAAGAAAGCATCAGTAAAACAACTCAGGATAAAGCAGCTAAACAGGAATGAGTGAGAGAACCTATGGGAATATGCCAGCATCAAATTAGTACAAGCAAAACTAATCCCAGGAAAAAGTGCTGAGTAAAAATGGAGGGAGACAAACAGTTCTGAAAAGAAGAATTGCACTAAAACTATATGGAAGCCTGTGCCAGATCGTTAATATTAAGGTAAATGCAAAGCAAAACAATTTTGAGGTTTCTCACCTTACACCCAGAAAATTAGCAAAGATATCAAAAGATGGTAATTGTCATTGTCCCCACCTAAGCTAGGTGGCTCAGTGGATAGAGTGCCAGCCTGGAATCAGAAAGATTTGTCTTCCTAAATTTAAATCTCGCCTTGGACACTTACTTGCTGTGTGACCCTGGACAAGTCTCTTAACCCCGTTTACCTCAATTTCCTTGTTTGTAAAATGAGCTGGAGAAGGAAATGGCAAACCACTCCAATATCTCTCCCAAGAAAACCCCAAATGGTGCTACAGGACTGAAAATGACTGCACAACAAAAACAGAAGCCAACATACTCCACATCTAACCTGTGACCTGGATCCCTATACCAAGGCATTCCTTATCCATGCCCCAGGGCCTGATGAAGTTAAAACACTGATCTTTGGATCTCAGTCTCTATGGCCCAACCCAGTTAATTGGTGCCTGACTAAGTGTGTGCATGCTTAATACCTTTTACCTTCTGCTGAACCCTAGACATGAGACTATGCTTCGCCTTCAAATGTCATCCAGTTATCTCATCCTCCCCCTCCTTTCCATATTATCCACTTCCCAAGAATAAAACTGCCTTCCACCATCACCTCCTCCCTAAGTGTGTTGTTTTCCTCTATTGGGGGCCATCTCTAGTCATCCTAATCTATAGCTTGCCACTGGGCCCAGATGGCTCTGGAGGAGAGAGTGAGGCTGGTGACTTTACACAGCCCTTTCCAACTTAAATCCAATTCACTTGCAAGTCATGGCATTACCTTCCTGATATCATGGTCCTCTTCCAGAATGAAGGTCAAGCAACAGCTTTCCTCTATTAGAATATAAGCTACTTGAGGACAGAAAATCTCTCTTTTTAAATCTTTGCATCCCCATTCTTTTGCATAAGTCCTGGCATTAAAAATGTGCTTAACAAATGATTTTTCCCCTTCATTCATTTATTCATATTTGAGGGTATGTGGGAAGATAGCAACCATAATACGCAATTGATGGAGTTGTATACTGGCTCAACCATTCCAGAAAATAATTTGCAATCATGCTTTTTAAAATGTTACTAAACGTTATACTTTTGACTCAAATATTCTGCTGCTGGGCATGTATAGCATGGAGATCAAAGAGAAAAAGAAAGGTCACATATTTAGCAACATTTTCATATCAGTATCATATAGTATCAAAGAACTAGAAACAGAGTATATGCTCAATTATGAAGAAATGGCTAAACAAACAATAATACATGAACGCTATGACATAGTAATATAATTTATGAAACAATAAATATGAAGAATTCAAATAAACATGGGGAAGCATATGAACTGATGAACTGTGAAGTAGAACTAGGGAAATATATGTGTAATGTCTACACCAATTTAATGAGATAAATAAAATATCAAAACTGAAACTTTATAATTTTAATGACCAGATGAAGAGTTGATGAAGTGAATCTCCTCCCTTCCCTGCAGAGATGGAAGACTCTTGGTGTTGGTTACTGCATATGCTGTTGGACACAGCTGGTAATGCTGGTTGGCTTTGCTATACTTATCTTTTTTTTTTCTCTTTTCAATATTTAGTAAAACATGTGCCTCACTGGGTAGGGGAAAAGGAAAGGTATGACCAGAAAAAAAAAAAGGATGTAAAAACAAAAGATGTAAGAGAAAGAAGATTTAAATGGAAAAGTAAAAGCATATTGGGGTAAGAATACAAAAGTAATCCAATAAGGAAATGCCAACTCATCCTAATCTTAAATATCAACAGACTAAATAAGCCAATAAAATGAAAGAAAATAGTAAAATATTTTTTTTAAAACTCGGTGCAATTAATATTTTAAAAATATAAAGATAAAGTAAAAATGAAAGCCTGGAACAAAATTCATTATGCATTAGGTGAATAAAAATGTTGCTATGTTATCAGATAAGGCAAAAAAAATGCCATCTCAAGAGAGACAAAAAAATGTCATTAACTTTATGAGCACCAAAGAAAATTAAATAATATTTTTATTAAATCAATATGCACCAAGTGGTATAAGCATCAAGATTCACAAAAATTCAATAATTATGGTAATTGAATTGTGCAAAGACAGATAGCAAAACAGTAATTATAGGAGACTTTACAATTCCTCTTTAAGAGGCAGATAAATCTAATAAAAACATAATAAAAAGGAAAATATAAAATTGAACATAGTACTTTAGAGTTAATAATTGAAACAAATGACCTTTTCTGTTAAGAAGTCTTCAAATACGTATTTTCAGTATCACATGGTACCCTTACATAAACACATAATGCATTAAAACACAGAAAAATATATAACTTCAAAAGAGATGGATTAAATCCTTTATATGCCATAATATTATGGCATGATGATGATCATCATCATCAATTTAGAGAAAACAAACAACATATAGATCCAAATGAAGACTTAATTATGATATACTAAATGATAAGGTCAAAAAACAAATCATAAAATTATATGAAACCTCCTCTGAATCATTTGAAGAGGTGCATATATGTTGATTACATTTACTGATTTTCCCCTTGTTTTCTTCTTCTTAAAACATGTTTTTCTTATAATAGATGACATTATCATATGGCCAGGGAGTGAGGGAGGATATAGAAGGAAATTTAGGCAATATAAGAATAAAAAAATCAATAAAGTTGTAACTCCAAGGAAGCAAAAAATAGATAGAAAGTTTCCATATATGCCAAAATATTCTTAGTAACATTTCTATGTTAGTAAAAATAACTTGAAATAAAGTGAGTGACCACAGGTTGAACAAATTTGTATATGAAATCAACTGAACACTATTGCATGATAAGAAATAGCAATATGAGGAAACTTTGAGAATTGTGGAAGGCATATTGAACTGACAAAAAGCAAAGTAAACAGAACCAAGAAAACAATATACAAAATTAGAGTAATAAAAATGAATAGAATACTAATACAAAACCAATTGCTCTGAAATTCTAAGGATGACTCTTGGCCCATATATGGTTGTATATGGTGTCAGATGCATATGTTGGCTGTGTTGATTATTTTTCTTAACTGTTTTTCTTAGTCATAGGGGAAATGTAGAAACAAGAATGGGAGGTGGGAGAGGCTGGTGATGGTAGGGATACTGGTATTATAAATACAGAAGTTAAAAGCATCAGTAAAACTTCTTTTTATTATTCAGCTTAGGAAAAAATGAAAAAAAAATCCTAATGCTTACCTCTAATCAAATCATTAGCTTATGATTTGCGAGACTAAATGGTTCTTGTAATCTAGAAATGTGACTTTCATGATGGAACTTGTGGACTTGACTTTGGCTGGCATCCAGTCATGATCATGACATGTATTATTGCTATAGTGTTATAGCAGCAATAAATAGCAAACACTCATATCCTCTAATATATGAAACACAATTTATGAATGCTATCTTTTACATCCCTTTTTCTATAGCAATCAATTTATATTTCACACCATATGCTGATTGATGGTTCCATAGAAGGCTTGAAAAAGGGTAATGCTCACTCTTATTTAAACTCACAGAGTTCATGCAGGGGCCGCACGTGGACTGTGGCCAGCACAAGGTTAATGCCATCACTTGGGATTAAAACAGGCAATTTTTAACTGAGGTTGGGTGACTGGAATTTTACACCATGGCATACATTTTAGAAGGTATTGGCAAAACTTGCATTCCTTTTGTAGAAAAATCCAGCTTAGCAGAAGTGAACAAAAAGAGGGACAAGGAGTAGATTTGTGATTTTACTGATGCAAAGAACTTAGAGGTAAGGAACCCACCCACCTTTACCAATGCATACTGGCACCTTCTTTGAACTCACAGTCTTAGAGAGTTGCTAGGAGGGCTGAGAGTTAAAGGACTTGCCTTGGGGCACATAGCCAGTATGTGTCACAAGCAGGACTTCAGTTTAGATCTTCTGGCTCTAAAGGTACAAATAGATTTCTTTCAAGTATTCTCTCCTCCACAATCAGACCACAAAAGTTTCATCTCTTACATGAGAGATTACAAGAAAGAGGAAAAATAATCACCAAAACCAATCAATACCTCTGTATCTCTTCAAAGATCCAGGGGAGGTTTCACACAGTTTTACAATTTATTTCTTGCCCTTATCGTTATTCAGTACATCATAATTAAGTTACTCTTTGGATTCATATGCTGTTTCTTGGTATTAAAATGATGATGATGATGATGATGATGATGATGATGGTAATGTTACAGCCTATGAAGTTTAATTTTTCTGCCTCTTTTAAATTTATTTGTATTTTTTTCAGCATTGCCTCTTTTTTACCAAAAATAATTAGTTAAAAGTCATTCCCCAATTGATAAATGGTCAAAGGATATGAACAGGCAGTTTTCAGATGAAGAAATTAAAGCTATCTATAGTCACATAAAAAAATGCTCTAAATCACTATTGATTAGAGAAACACAAATCAAAACAACTCTGAGGTACCACATCACACCTATCAGATTGGCCAATGTGATAAAACAGGAAAATGATAAATGTTGGAGAAGATGTGGGAAAATTGGAACACTAATGCATTGCTGGTGGAGTTGTGAACTGATTCAACCATTCTGGTGAGCAATTTGGAACTATGACCAAAGCTCTATAAAAATGTGCATACCCTTTGACCCAGCAATAGCATTTCTAAGGTTATATCCCAAAGAGATCACAAAAATGAGAAAATGACCAACATGTACAAAAATATTTATAGTAGCTCTTTTTGTGGTAGAAAAGAATTGGAAATTGAAGGAATGCCCATAAATTGGGGAATGGCTGAACAAGTTATGGTATATGAATGTAATGGAATACTATTATACTATAAGAAATGATGAGCAGGCAGACTTCAGAAAAACCTGGAAAGACTTGTATGGACTGATGCTGAGTGAAGTGAGCAGAAGCAAGAGAACATTATACACATGTTGTGTGATAACTAACATTGATAGACTTAGTTCTTCTCAGTAATGCAAGGATCTAAGACACCTACAATAGTCTCATGATGGAAAATACTATCCACATCTAGAGAAAGAACTATGGAGTTTGAATGCAGATTGAAGTGCACTATTTACTCTTTTTTTTTTTTCCCTGCAGCACCTATTTCAACTTCCTGGAGCCAAGACAGTGAAGTAAGCAGAAAGTCATTCTCACCCTTCCTTATTGACCTCAAAAAACCCAGAGAATATTGCCCTAGGAAAAATACTGAAATAGTAGAGTCAGCAGAAAGACTAGATACAGCAGTCTTTTAGCTCATGAGACTAGGGGAATTAATGGGAAAGATACATCTTGCTGTGGTTGAAGGGGAGCAGTATAGGAAGGGAGGCATCCCAGCAAGTCACTCAGCCATCCAATAACCAGGCCCTAGCTCCCAGCACAAGAAGCCTGGGACAATGCCCCCTGTACCCCAGAAGCAGAGATCAACTTTAAAAACTAGAAAAAAAGGCAAACAACACGAGCAAGAATCAACATAGAAAAACAATGTCCATAGAAAAGTATCTTGGTGACAGGTAAAATCAAAACACAAATTCAGGAGAGGATAACTTTGTCACTACACCCACATCTGAAACCTCAGAGGGGAATATGAACTTGTCTGAAGCCCAAAAAGCCTTCTTGAACAAATTCAAGAAGGATTTTAAAAATCAAATAAGGGAGGTAGAAGAAAAATTGAACAATTTATCTAAAAAATGGAAAAAAAGGACACTGAAGAAAACTCCCTAAAAAGTAAAATGGGTCAAATGGAAAGGGAGGTACAAAAGCTAGCTGAAGAAAAAAATTGATTAAAAATTAGAATTTGGCAATTGGAAGCTAATGACTCTATGAGATATCAAGAATCAGTAAAACAAAATCAAAAGAATGAAAAAATTGAAGAAAATGTAAAATTCCTCATTGGAAAAACAACTGATCCAGAAAATAGATCCAGGAACGATATAAAAATTATTGATCTACCTGAAAGCCATGCTGAAAAAAAAGAGCCTGGGCAGCATCTTTCAGCAGATCGTCAAGGAAAACTGCCCTGAAGCCCTAGAACCAGACAGTAAAATAATCATCGAAAAAATCCACAGATCACCTCCTGAAAGAAGTTCCAAATTGAAAACACCAAGGAATATTGTAACCAAATTCCAGAATTATCAGGACAAGGAGAAAATCCAGCAAGAAGCAAGAAAGAAACAATTTAAATATCATAGAACCACAGTCAGGATTATACAGGACCTTGCAGCTTCTACATTAAAAGACTGGATGGCTTAGAATATGATATTCCATAAGGCAAAGGAGCTTGTATTGCAACAAGGGATCAACTACACAGCAAAATTAAGCATCATCTTTCAGGGGAAGAGATGGACATTAAATGCAATAGGGGACTTCCAGATTTTCCTGATGAAAAGTTCAGAGCTCAACGGAAAATTTGATATCCAAATACAAGACTCAAGAGAGACATAAAAAGGTAAACAGGGAAGGGAAACAAAAAACAACATGTTTATTCCTGCACGAGAAGATGATACTTATAACTCTTGAGAACTATACCTTTATTACAACATTTAGAAGGAATATGCATAGACCGAGTAGGTAGGTTTGAGTTGACTTAGATGTGATGACAAAAAAAAAAACCTAATGAAGTGCTGAAAAGGAAGTATATTCAGAGAAGAGGAAAGGAGGAAGCAGAAATGGGTAAATTACATCACATGAAGAGGCACAAAGACATATTACAGTAGAGGGAAAGAAGGGAGGGAGATGAGCATTGTTTGAACTTTACTCTCATCAGATTTGGCTCAAGGAGAGAATAACATACTCAGGTAGAAAAATTTAACTTGTCATAGAGGAGGATGAAGGTGAAAGAAAAGAGAAGGGGGATAGAAGGGATGGAAGAATAGTAAGGGAAAAGAGAGGATGCTAATAGAAGGGAGGGCAGATTGAGGGAAGCAGTGGTCAAAAGCAAAGCTCTAGTGAGGAGGGAAAGGGAGAAAAAGAGAAAGAAAAGCATAAATGGGGGGATAGGATGGAGAGAAAGACACAGATAATAATCATAACTGTGAATGTGAATGGGATGAACTCTCCCATAAAATGGAAATGGATAGCAGAATGGATTAAAAACCATAATCCTACAATATGTTGTTTACAAGAAATATATTTGAAACAGAGGGATACACACAGGGTAAAGGTAAAAGGCTGAAGTAGAATGTATTATGCTTCAACTGAAGTTAAAAAAAAAAGCAAGGGTAGCAATCCTGATCTCAGACAAAGCAAAAGCAAAAATAGATATTATTAAAAGAGATAAGGATTGCATCCTGCTAAAAGGAACCATACACAATGACATAGTATCATTACTAAACATATATGCACCAAGTGGTATGGCATCTAAATTCTTAGATGAGAAGTTAAGGGAGTTACAGGAAGAAAAAGACAATGAAATTATACTAGTGGGGTGCCCCAACCTCTCCCTCTCTGAACTAGATAAATCTAATCACAAAATAAACAAGAAAGAAGGTAAGGAGGTAAATCGAATTTTAGAAAAGTTACAGATAGTAGACCTCTGGAGAAAAGTGAATGTGGATAGAAAGGAATATACCTTTTTCTCAGTGGTACATGGCACATATGCAAAAATCGACCATGTACTAGGGCATAAAAACCTCACAATCCAATGCAGAAAGGCAGAAATATTAAATGCATCCTTTTCAGATCACGATATAATAAAAATTATATATAATAAAGGGACATAGAAAGATAGACTAAAAATTAATTGGAAACTAAATAAACTAATCCTAAGGAAAGGATAGGTCAAACAAGAAATCATAGAAATAGTTAATAACTTCATTCAAGAGGATGACAATAATGAGACAACATACTAAAACTTATGGGACTCAGCGAAAGCAGTTCTTAGGTGAAATTTTATATCTCTAAATGCTTACATGAATAAAATAGAGAAAGAGGAGATCAATGAATTGGATATGCAACTAAAAAAACTAGAAAAAGAACAAATTTAAAATCCTCAATTAAATACCAAATTAGAAATCCTGAAAACCAAAGCATAGATTAATAAAATGGAAATTAAGAAAACTATTGAACTAATAAATAAAACTAAGATCTGGTTTTATGAAAAAAAAAACAACAATAAAACAGATAAACCTTTGGTTAATTTAATTTAGAAAAAGAAAGAAGGAAACTTAATTACCAGTATCAAAAGTGAATTCACCACCGATGAAGAGGAAATTAAAACAATAATTAAGAACTATTTTGCCCAACTGCATGCCAATAAATTTGACAATCTTAGTGAAATAGATGAATATTTACAAAAATATAAATTGCCCAGATTAACAGAAGAGGAAGTAAAATACTTAAATAACCCCATCTCATAAAAAGAAATTGAACAAGCCATCAATGAAATCCCTCGGAAAAAATCTCCAGGGCCAGATGGATTTACAAGCCAGTTCTATCAAACTTTTAAAGAACAACTAATTCCAATACTATATAAACTATTTGGGAAAGTAGGTAGAGAAGGAGTCTTACCAAATTATTTTTAGATATAAATATGGTACTGATACCTAAACTGGGAAGGGTTAAAACAAAGAAAATTCTAGATCAGTTTCCCTATGAATATAGATGAAAAACTTTAAATAAAACATTAGCAAATAGATTACAGCAATTTATCACAAGAACAGTACACTGTGAATAGGTAAGATTTATACCAGGAATGCAGGGCTGGTTCAATATTAGGAAAACTATCAGCGTAATTGATCATATCAAGAACAAAATTAACAGAAACTACATGATTACCTCAATCAATGCAGAAAAAGCTTTTCACAAAATACAACACCCATTCCTATTAAAAACACTAAAGAGCACAGGAATAAATGGGGTCTTCCTTAAAATGATAAGTAGCATCTACATAAAACCTTCAGCAAGCATCATATATAATGGGGACAAGCTAGAAGCAATTCCAACAAGATCAGGGATGAAACAAGAATGTCCATTATCACCATTGTTGTTCAATATGGTACTAGAAACATTAGCTCTAGCAATAAGAGCAGAAAAAGAAATTGAAGGTATCAGAATAGGCAAAAAATAAACAAAGCTATCACTCTTTACAGATGCTATGATGATATACTTAGAGAATCAAGTAAAAAACTACTTGAAGTAATAAAGAACTTTAGCAAAGCTGCAGGATATAAAATAAACTCACATAGATCATAGTCATTTCTATATGATCCTAACAAAGCCCAACAGCAAGAGATAGAAAGAGAAATTCCATTTAAAGTTACTGTAGATGTTATAAAATATTTAGGTGTCTACCTGCTGAAATAAATCTGGGAACTATATGAACACAATTACAAAACATTTTTCATAAAAGTAAAGTCAGATCTAAATAATTGGAAAAAAAATCAGTTGCTCATGAGTAGGCTGAGCTAATGTAATTAAAAATGACAATTCTACCTAAATTAATTTACTTATTCAATGCCATACCAATCTAACAAAATTGTTTTTATAGAGCTAGAAAAAACAATAACAAAATTCATCTGGAAAAACAAAAAGTCCAGAATATCAAGGGAACTAATGAAAAGAAATGCTAGGGAAGGTGACCTAGGTATACCAGATCTCAAACTGTATTATAGAGCAGTAATCATCAAAACTACTTGGTACTGGATAAAAAATGGAGTGGTAGATCAGTGGAATAGGTTAGGTATGCAAAGCACAATAGTCAATGACTATAGTAATCTACTGTTTAATGGACCCAAAGACCCCAGCTTCTGGGATAAGAACTCACTATTTGACAGAAACTGCTGGGAAAACTGGAAAAGAGTGTGGCAGAAACTAGGCATAGACCAAAATCTTACACCCTATACCAAAATGAAGTAAAAATGGGTACACAATTTAGATATAAAGGCTGATACTGTAAGCAAATTGGGAGAGCAAGGAATAGTTACCCTGTCAGATTTATGGAGAACCAAAAACTTTATGACAGAACAAGAGATAGAGAACATTACAAAATGCAAATTGGATGATTTTGACTACATTAAATTAAATTTTTTTTTTTGTACAAACAAAGCCAATGCAACCAAGATTAAGAGGGAAGCAGAAAACTGGGAAAGAATTTTTACAACCAATGTCTCTGATAAGGGTCCCATTTCTAAAATATGTAGAGAACTAAGTCAAATTTATAGGAATAGAAGTCATGCCCAAGTTGACAAATGGTGAAAGGATATGAACAGGCCGTTTTCAGACGAAGAAATTAAAGTTATCTATAGTCACATGAATAATGCTCTAAATTACTATTGATTAGAGAAATGCAAATCAAAACAATTTTGAGGTACCACATCACACCTATCAGGTTGGCTAACATGACAAAACAGGAAAATGATAAATGTTGGAGAAATGTGGGAAAATTGGAACATTAATACACTGTTGGTGGAGTTATGAATTGATCCAACCATTCTGGAGAGCAATTTGGATCTATGCCCAATGATCTATAAAAATGTGTATATCCTTTGACCCAGCAATACTACTTTTAGGCCTATATCCCAAAGAGATCATACAAGTGGGAAAAGGACCACATGTTCAAAATATTTATAGCAGCTCTTTTTGTGGTGGCCAAGAATTGGAAATTGAGGGGATGTCCATAAATTGGGGAATGGCTGAACAAATTGTGGTATATGAATGTAATGGAATACTATTGTGCTATAAGAAATGATGAATAGGCTGACTTCAGAAAAACCTGGAAAGACTTGTATTGTCTGATGCTGAGTGAAGTGAGCAGAGCCAAGAGAACATTGTACACAGTAACAGCCATGTTGTGTGATGACTAACGCTGATAGACTTAGCCCTTCTCAGCAATGCAAGGATCTAAGATATCTCCAAAGGTCTCATGATGGAAAATGCTATCCACATCCAGAGAAAGAACTATGGAGTTTGAATTCAGATCGAAGCATACTAGTTGCTCTTCTTTTTTCTTTTCTGTTTTGTTCTGTGTCTTCTTTCTTGTGGTTCCTCCTATTGGTTCTAATTCTTCTGTACAACATGACTAATGCAAAAATATGTTTAATAGGAATGTATATGTAGAGCGTCTATCAGATTGCACACTTTCTTGGGGAGGGTGGTAGAGAAGGAGGGGGAGAAAAATTTAAAATCCAAAAGCTTATGGAAGTGAATGTTGAAAACTAAAAATAAATTGATAAAAAATTAAAAATTTTAAAAAAGTAATCCTTAAACTTAGTGACTTCCCTCTGAAATGTCTCCAGTCTCTGTCTTATTTATCATAGTTGTTTGCATATTTTCTCCCACCTTAGACTGTGAGCTCCTTGAGAAAAGGGGCTCTTCCCCCTATTCTGTATCTTTAACACTTAGCACAGTGTCTGGCACATAGTAGATATTTAATAAATGCTGGTTGACTTGACTTTATTCAGCATTTGATATTTGATCATAGGCTTAATTATAGAATTTTAGAGAAGGCAGAGTCCTTAGAGATTATCTAGGTCAGTCCCAAATTGGCCACACTAACTATTTGACCTCAGGGTAAGCCTAGGGCCTCAGGGACACCTTTCTGCCTTGAGCATAACTCTACCTCTCCCACTGAATCTGTCTGCAAGTCATCCCTGACATCTGATATGCTCGCATACCATCCCGAAGCAAAGAAAAAGGATAACAGATGGACAGTCTAAATGCAACACTTGCAATTATTAAATATTAAGTGAATAATAGCAAGACATCCAATGAGTGTGGTACAGCTTTATAAAAAACTTACGGGTGGATGTGGGCAATATGTTATTTTTTTAATGAGAAGGAAAATTACAATGAGATGATATATCCATTTTGGGGTAAACAGCTAAAACAATGTCAGTGGGGAAAAATTATGTCACTGAAATATCCATTAACAAAATAGAAATAGGATTAAAGAGCTGAACATGAAATTAATGAAATTAGACAATCAACAAATTAGCAAAAGTTTATAGAAATGATTAAAAAAACTAACACTTTTTTTAGGTTTACAAAATTGACAAATCTTTAACAAACCTGACCTCTTCAAAAATGAAGTAAGGACAAATTAAGAAGAAATAGAAAGAATTATCTAAAACTATTACACATAATTATATGCTGGCTAAATCAAGCACTTAAAGAAAATGAATGATTAAATATAAAATATATAAATAAACAAAATAAGAAATGAAAATCTTAAATTGCTCTCCAAGAAAGTAAAAATGAAGAATCAATTTTTAAAATGAGAGGGAGGAGGGGAAAGGACAAAATATGAGGACTAGTTCGGACAGAGGAGCAGGTCCCACAAAATCACAGTCCAATGCCCAAAGGGTAATGCTCTAGCTTTTTGGCCCCAGGGCAGGTAGCTAACTGCTCTGTGAATATATCACTGCCTCCTATATTAGATCTGAAGAATTCTTGAAATCAGGAAGATAGAAATATTTCCATGGTATCTTTTTGGATTCTCTAGTCTCAATCTTGTCTGTTAACCACCTAGTCATATAGTACACTATCCACTGGGGGAGTATATATGCCCAGAAATGCAGTCTTTGGGAAAGGAATACGAATAGTCACTTTTCTTACATTATTTCACATTGTTTTGCAGAGTTAGTGGACAATGCCAAAGTGGAAAGATCGTTGGATTTGGATCTAATTGTTGTAAGTTCATTTTAAGGACCTGCTTCTTACTCTGAATAAACGTAGGTCACTTTCTTTCTTAACCAGACCAGGCTTCCATAGTCTAAATAAGAGTGTAAAACAAGGTGGTTGGACTAGAATCATTAGATGATCTCTAAGAGTTCCCTCCCTCCTCTAAATCTATGACCCTCTTATCTTATGACCAATTGCCCACTCCACAGTGGACAAGTGGATCTATTTTCCTTCCACCTCTCCTGAATAGTTACTTTTCTGCCACTTTTGTGTTTTCCTTAGAATATTTGTCACTTTATTGACAACTAATATATACATACATATATATACATATATATACGTACATACATACATACATACACACATACATATACACATACATACATAAAACTACAAATCCCCAGATTGTAGGTGCAACACAGAGAACAAACTTACGGAACAAAATAGAACACCTTTGATATGTACAAGTACTTTTTTTCTAAACTGTTTCTGATTTTACCATTTCTTTCTTGATAATAACAATGGCTTTTGTTGATAACAACAACCAAGACCACAAAAAACCCATAATCACAATCACTACAACATCATCATCACCAACACCACCACCACCAATAACAATATTCAGCTTCCTACACACGAGGAAATCATGGACTCATCATAGTCCCCATTGCCATAGTCCAGCAGAGTCAAATCTGGGGTCAGGTTCTGCCTTGGACACATACTGGTCATTTGACCCTGAGAAAGTTACTTAACCTCTCAATGTCCCAGGCATTCCTCTAAGGCTATACTTTGCAGATCTCCATTAGTAGAGGATTCCTTACCAGGACCTCTGTATACCAATAATATCAATGAACAGAACAAAAAAATAGTGATAACTCATATTAATGTAGCTCTTTCCTCAATACAACCCTATGAAGTAGACAGTGGATTACCATCACCATTTTAGATATAAAGAGAATGAGGCTTACTCAGAGAGCAAATCACTCAGGATATCACTGTCATGCCTGAGGCTAGGCCCTGAGTTCATTCCACTACTCTTTCTGCCTCTCTAATATCTGTATATAGGTTCAGAGAAATGTTTTTATTTGTCTTTTTATCTACATACACAGAATAAACATTAAGCAGCTAAGGACTGCAAGTCATCATACTGAACACTAGTCAAAATGTTGAATTTTAATAAAATATAGTTTCTGTTGTCATGGGGTTTAAACTACAATAAAGGAATGACAGAGATTCATAGGCAACTTATAATTCATCAACAAATCCCAGGATATTAGCAAAGGCTTAATATTGTCTCCTCATACCATCACAGGATTTTAATCAAGAAGGAAATATAAAACATCTAGACCAATGCCCTCATCATCTTTACTTCCTAGACCAGGCTTTCTCCTTAAGGAATCAACTTTCTGGCTTTTTTATTGTTCTTTCATACATGACACTCCAACTTTCTTCTGTGTGTATTGGTATGCCTAGAATGCATTCTCTCCTCATCTCTACCTCTTAGAATCACCACCTTCTTTAAAGGCTCAGCTCATATGTCACTTCTTATATGAAGTCTTTCTTGATTAACTCTCTCCACTAACATCTACTGCCATCTCATTAGTCAGTCATTCAGTCAGTAAGCATTTATTAAATGCCTACTATGTGCCAGTACTGGGAATACAAAGAAAAAGAAAAACATAGTCCCTGTTCTCAAAGAGTCCACATTCTAATGGAGACCATGTATAAACAACTACTAATATACAAGATATATACAGTGTAAATGCATTGTAATCTTAGATGGAAGGTGCTAGCGTTAGCATTCATGCTGGGGTGAGTGGGAATGGAGGTAGGACAGGCAGAGCCCTCTTGCAGAAGGTGGCATTTGTTGTGTCTTGAAGGAAGCCAGGAAAGCCAAGAAGCAGAGCTGAGGAGGAAGAGAATTCCAGGTTTAAGGGAGAGTCAGGGAAAAGGCACAGAGTTGGGAAGAGCGAGTGTCATGTGCAAAGAATAGCATGTTATTCTCCTCGAATAATTTAGATCAAAGACTATGTGGAGGGGAGTCAAGTACAAGAAGCAAGGAAGGAAAGGTAAGAAGGGGGCAGGCTGTGGAGGTATTTAAAAGACAAATGAAGGATTTTATATTTGCTACACATAAACCACCCTCTCTCTACTTTATATATTCCTATATATGAATATTCCCCAACCGCCTCCACTCCATTCCTAGATTATAAATTCTTTGTGAGCACAGATCTTTTCATTGTTTTGTCTTTGTATCCCTAGCACACAGTATAGTACCTCAAACAGTGTAGGCATATAGATTGATGATAACAACACAGGCATATCTTGGGTTGAGCTTCATTTCTAACTTTTTCCAAAATCACAATGAAAGTCTTTCTACCCTTACCCAAAGGAGATAAGTAAAGTAACTCTACCCTGGAAGACTCTTGAATTTCTGGTTAAAATTGGGCAGCTTGCTTATATTTGTGCCGAAAATTCCCAACTCTGACAAGATCAAAGAGAAACAAAGAATTTTTCTTTAAGTCCAAGAGCTGAATTTTTAATACAAAAAAATCAAATCTGATTTTAATGTATTTCCTTAGAGCCCCTATTCTTCTCTTTCTTTTCAGAATCTGGGTGCCAGTCTTAAAAACCTGCTGAAATCTTCAGGTAACAGTAGATCAATGCAAATCAATGGAGCACAAAGTCAGCACAGGCTGGCTATTTGGGAGGTGACCTTTTCCGCCAGAAAGAAATAAAACTCCGATGAAAGTGTGGTATGAGAACAGAAAGTCAAAATGTCAAGAGAGGGTCAGGAGGCCCGGCAGTGGACTCAGCTTGAGCGAAACAGAGCTGACAGATACTAATGGATTTTCCCATGGCATCAGGGAGTCATGAGTAGCTGTGATCGTTTCTCTCTCAAAACAAGTCATGCATTATGGGATTAGAGCTCTCCTGCCAAGCTAAATGGCACGGGGCACTTCAGGCTTACACTAGGCTGGCATGAGGAGCAAAGATCCTGTTAGACCACTGTCTTCTTCAGCTCTGGAAGGTCGGGAGCAATAATCCAGAAACATGGTCAAACCTCATGATGCAGTCACACCCTGGCTAGAGAACACTTAGAATTGTTTATAAAATAATCTATTCCTATTAATAGGATTAAAGAACTAAATATCAATGCATAAATGTACATGTTAATACACTTAAGCATAGGGCTATAGACAACCATTCTTATTTTTAAGACACATCATAGTACGGATAGAGAACTGACCTTGAAACCAAGAAGGCACAGAGAAAAGAAGTGTCTGCCCCAAGACCATACAATTTATTACTAGTAGAGACAAGTATAGAACACAAGGTTCCAATGAATCTTCCACTATACTGCTAGACAACAATCTCCCAATCCCTGACAGCAGCTGTGGTCAAACTGACCACTGTCATCCTTCAACTCTGATACCTGAAAAATGTTTGCTCTACTTCTGATGGGATAAATGCCCTGGGTGGTATCAAGGAAAACATGTCTCAGTAGAAGATAGTCTTCTCTTCTAGCCCTGCCTCTGGGGCATGTTGCTAAATGATCTGGGCCTCAGTTTCCTCTACTATAGAGTAGGGATAATATCCATACTACCTTTCTCGTATAGATAATTTTAAGCTCAAATGAAATAATACATATTAAAGCCCTTTAATAGTATGAGGTGCTATAAAATATACAGTATTATATTGTGTTATTACACTTAGGAAACAATTTTGTAGAGTGAATACAGGATTAATCTGTATTAACTGAGGTCAAGAAGATATCATTTAAAGTCCTTGCTATGCTACTGGCTATATGAACAAGTTATTAGACTATTAAGTACCCTCACCACTTCTTAAAAATTGCAAGTTGGAAATTAGTTGATCTTTTGTATCTGGAGGAAATTCCCAGCCCAGGATGAGCAGATTTGCCATGTATCAATTAGGAAAAAAAAAAAAACAAAACCTCACATATTAAATCTTCTTTTACACCATCTCAGAGTAAGAGATGCCCCCACTCCTTGCTAAGAGAGAATCTTTCTATTTGTTCATTAGATCTTGTCTCCTCTTTCCTTCCCTAATGCCTTGCTTCAGGAGTTATCACCCTATCTCTCAGATAACTTCATTCCCTCACTCCCCACCTCCCAGCTTACCTATGCTTATTTTTTGAAAAAAGTTTTCCTTTGATCATTCAACCCCTACCCAATTACAGTCCCATTTCCTTCCTTCTATATAAATCTTTTGAGATCATTGCCTGAACTAATGCTCCATATCTCTACTATCTCTTGAAATCCTGGCAATCTGTCATTTATTTCCACCATTCTCCTGAAATCACTGCTTCAAAGGCTTCCAATAATTGATAAATTATCCAATCCAATAGCCCCCTCTCAATCTATGAACATCCTCTCTCTCTCTCTCTCTCTCTCTCTCTCTCTCTCTGTAGATAGAGATATAGCTACTGTTTATTGCCATCTCCTTCTGAAAGAAATTTAATTTTTATTTTAATTCCTGAAAGACCATATTCCCCTGGTTTTCTTACCTCTTTAACCACTTATTCTGTGGCTCCTTGATTTCTTCCTATTATTCTTCTGGGCCCCTTAATGCTAGTGCTCTCTCTGGTTCTATATTTAAATATCTGTCTTAACAAGTTTCTTCTCAGAAAGCTTATTCATGTCCACAGCCCCTCTGATAACACTATTTGTGTGATCCTGAATAAGCCCCCAATCATCTTGGATCTTAGTTTCCCTGGCTTCACATTGGATTAGATAGCCTTGGAGGTCCCTTCCAGATCTGGCTATGAATGATCAAGTCTGTAGAGATGTCTCCACGATCTATAATCTTTAACCCAAGTCTCTTCCCAAGTCTATATCCACACTCATTGAATATCAACCTGCATGTCCTTCATTAATTTTATATTTAACATATTCTCAACAGTGGAATGAAAGGAATGATGGAGTTTCCCAATGAATTTGGACTCATAGGACATGAGTTCAAATCTTCACTCTGTCACTTATTACCTGTGTAACACTGAGCCGATCAGTTAACATCTTTGGGCCTCAGTTTCCTCATCTCTAAAAATGAAGGACTTGCACTGGATGACCTTTCCCTTTCTCTGTCTCCTTCTGATTATGTTATTTCTGTCAGTGGCAATACCATTCACTAAATCTCCTAAACTGACATTTTCCAATTTCCTTATGTCTAATATCTAATTGGTTTCAAAGTCTCATTGATTCTACCCTTATAATATCTCCTGCATCTATTCCTGCTTTACTATTCCTCTTGCAGTCTTTCCAATACAGGCCATCATTATATCTCATTGAATTGTAGCAAACATACTCTATTAAGTCCTTCTACCTCTAGTCCACTTTTCACATTATTCTCAATTCTGTTAGCTAGTTTTATTGTTGTCGTTCCTGAGCTGTTATGGCATACACATTGGGAGCTTCCCACACTGTCAAAATCAACTTGTTAATTCATCAGTCTCTCACTTCTCTACTCAAAATCCTTCAATGGACCCCCTATTGCCTAACAAATAAAGTTCAAAAACCTTAGCTTGTCAAGTATGGTTCTGCAGATAATGAACCACCCTATCATTCTAATCATCTTATATTATTTCCTTTCATACAATCTACATTACAACCAAATAGAACAGTTCACTGTGCATACCTTTTTCCTGACTTTAGGTAATTGTTTTTAATGGCTCCTACTTCAGGACTACTCCTGTTAACCCTCTGTGCCTATTTGTATTTTACTCAATCTTTAAAGCTCAACTCAAACTTTAAAACTCAGCTAAATTCTATAACCTTCTTGAAGACCTTCTGATCCTTCAAGTCACTAACAACCTTTACCCTTTCTACTTGGCACAGCACTTCATTCTTTAGCTCTATAAGCCATTACTGTTAACATCATCATCATCATTATTCAGTTGAAGACTGAATGACTATGAATAGTAAATTTTGTTAAGTGGTTCTTGGTCAAGTATAAGCTGGACCATATGGACTCTGAAATCCTTTTCAGCTCTGAGATCTCATGAAGTGAAATGAACACACTTCAGAAATAGTCAGATAATCCACATGGTCCTTGGGTAGCCTTCCTGTGAGTGCTTGAGAGAGGAGGGTAGGAAATGGAGGGAGGGAATGATTTTGTAGAAACAGCAGCATTAATTGTATTATTATTATTTCATATCCTTTATCCTATATTATATTATTTTACCACATTCTGAATACAAGTCCCTATCCTGAAATCTTGACATCACACAGTCAAAAAAGGGACTGACATTAGATATCTTTGGTTCCATCTACCCCTATTTGTTTTTCCTCTTCATTTCCTTCTCCATTTAAGTTTTATTCACTCATAAGTTATATAGGTAATATCAATGCCACCCCTCAGTTTCTATGCTTCAGGCTCTCTCATCTAAAGATGATCTTATAAAATTAAAAACAGTTATTTAGAAGAATTTGCTATAGAATTTCCCAAGTAAACTCTTCCGCCCACCAATCATGACATTTACTAGCCAATCTATGGACTCTTAAAGGACCTATCTTGGCATATCTGAAAGCTTAAAGTAGGTACCTAGGAAGAAAATGAACATCCTTCTCTTTTAGTATTAGGTTTAAATATCAGATTAAAATCTCCCCATGGGCAATCAGTTTATTTCTTTTACATGGACAACTGAGTGGAAAGGCTAAAAGGGATATAGATTCACAAGCTAGTCCTATGGGAGCCCTGACACAACCAGTGTACTAGTTCCCAACTAATTAAGAGAAAGAGCTTTCAGAAATCTTACTTTGTGCATTTGTATTGCCTGGAAATTATTTCAAATCACATAAAAGACTAAAGAAGAGAACCATCAGCTAAGGGTTAGGAAATTCCTAAGGACATAAGTGGGTCACTAACAGTTTCAAAGTAGACTTCCATTCAGGTAAAATTAAATATTAGTCATGATAGAATTAATGTCTACAAATACAGTCGTTCATTACTCAGAGGAATTCATAACATAACTGTTGGATAATGGGCAAGAAATGGATTCTCAGAGGTGTTCTGAATGTTTCCTAATACGTATATTGAATTGAGGAAATATACTGGATAAAAGCAAAAGTACAGTTGTGAGAATACAAACACACACATACCATGGTTTCATATTTCTAGTATATCTTACATATGGGATGGGCCATAGAGACTATTTGAGAAAAATATGTCTGTCATCTTTATATGGAGGCTAATCATTTCATAGAAATGGGATTTTCTCTCTAAGCACTCGGGATGGGAAATGTGTTTTAATGCCAAACATCTTGCCTCACTTACCCATCATGGTTATGCAGAAATAAAGTTACATTTCAAAGCTTTATAATTTAAGTTTACACAGAAAGAAGCGGGAGAGTTTTACATAACTGATTCATCCATGCCAAAGGGAACTGGAACTCAAGATTTCAAATGTTAGATTTTGGGAAAAAGAAAAAAAAACCTATTGCCTTTATACATAAGGGAAGAAAAAAACCACAACATATGATTAAAACAGACATTGAAAGACACATATATTAATATGTATATATCTGTGTAAATTAATGGTACATTAATTTTTTTTCATTCAGAAGCTAAATGACTGGAAACTCAAATAGACTTTTAGGTTCATTAGTTATTGTTCTGGTACATTTTGTACTACACTTTTATAAGTACAAGAGAAATAATGAGAAAACAAACTGAGATCTGAGATTTTATTTTCATTTTTTAAAATAGCAAATCCCAGGGTACAGACTAGTACCCATTCAGCCCAACCTCCTATACCACAGGTCCAAAATCTTGGAAGGTGAGCTTTAGTTTTGCTTACCTAGAACCAGTCCTCCCCACACCATTTCCTGGTCATCTTCACACCATCTCTCTTGCTTTTCTAGTCATCTTCTTCATCTCTCCCTACTCTACTCTCCTCAGCTCCCTCTAACCATGAACTCCGCCCCGCAGGTTCTGGGAGCTGGCAGTAAAGCTGTTGCCTCATCTTGTCTCTAACCAGTTCTCTTCTGCCTCTCAGGTCTCTCTGCAGCGCACACCGCTATGCTCATGTCTTCCCTCTTCTCATGCTTCCCTTCAAGCATTTTCTTCCCCTATGAGCAAGAACAATCTTGCTGGCTTATATGTATCTCCTCCTCACTTAACGTAGTGCCTGGACTATAGCAAGAATTTCATGCAGTTGATGAACATCTATTAAGCTTCTTCTACTATGTACTTCATATATGGACGGCTAGGTGGTGCCATAGTCCACAGAGCACTGGGCCTGGAATCAGGAAGACTTCTCTACAAGAGTTCAAATCTGGCCTCAGACACTTACTAGCTGTGTGACCCTGGACAAGTCACTTAACCCTATTTGACTTAGTTTCTCATCTGTAAAATGACCTGGAGAAGAATATGGTAAATGGCTCTAATATTTTTGCCAAGAAAACCTCAAATGGGATCATGAAGCATCAGACGTGGCTGGAAAATGACTCAACAACAACAATGTACTTTATGAACGGTTTTTTTTTAATCCTATCTATGCTTGTTTTTCCAAGGTTTTCTATAGATTTTTTTGCTTTATTCATTCTTCAGCAAACATTATTGAGTACCCACTACGTGCTTAGTACCTAACATGCCAAAGGAATATGACTTAAAGAAGACATTTGGGCCTGCCTTCAGAGAGCTTAGAGTGTAACAGGGAGATGATACACAAATGGGCCTCTAGAAAAGGCCTGGTGCTAAGTGTTGAAGAGGTAAAGGCAAAATGAAAACCAGGGAATTTACTCTCAAGGAATTTATAATCAGGGAGGAAAAATCACAAAAGCACAGAAATCTATATAACACAAGGTTTAGTAGCACAAATGAAATAAGTGAGAGATATGTATTGTGCAATGAGGGCGCATCAGATGGGGACATTAGAGAAGGAGATGGCATTTTGCCAACAAGGAGATGACATTTGGATTGGGCCTTGAGGATGGACAAGTTTTCAATGGGCAGAGATTACAATGAAAGAGGATATTTCATATAGAAGAAACAGTATCAACAAAGAAAGAGAGAAAGGGATTTTAAAATATTTTCAGGGAACTTTGGGTTTTAGAGGTTGGCTCTAATGTAGAATCTATAAGGTATTGGAGCTAAGGATAGAAAAACAGGTTGGCCCCAGAGCCAGAATGGCCTTGAATGACACGTCAAATGAATTGTAATACCACAAATCTAAGCTATCCTGGATAAATAGGAGTTTTGCTATTGTCATAAAGTACTCAAATAAATAGAATAATAATCATAATCATAATAATATTAACAACTCATATTTATATGATGCTTTAAAGTTTACAAGAAACTTTCTTCACAACCCTATTAAATAGCTAGTTCAGACATTATTTTCCTCATTATACAGATGAAGAAACAGATTTGATTATGATAATAATAAAAGCTGACAGTGATATATGATTTTAAGATTTACAGAGCAATATGCATATATTCTCTTATAATAATCCTATAGTAAGTAGATTTCATAGGCATTATTAACCATATTTTAGAGATGGAAAAACTAAAACGAGAGTTGGAGATATTCTCTGCCCACAGTTTCTTGTGATCACAGAGACCATTGGTATTGGAGATGGGACTTAAACCTTGATTTTCAGAATTCTACATGTAATGTTCTTTTCCCAAAAGGTTGCCTCAGTTATTCCCTCTTCCTAATGGATACAAAGTATATTCTCCTCTCATTTCTTCCTCTCTACAGTACATTGACTATACTATGTATTATTTTATAGACTACATGTGCATGTGCATAAAACAGAGATTTTACACCAGCAGTCTTTCAAAGATGACCATTTTGAGGAATCAGATTGGAATATCATGGTTAAATACATGTGTGTGGAGGGAACCTTTCAAAAATGATTTTTTACTAAAATACTAAATGGCTAAAATAGTGTATGTGTGCGTGTGCTGTATGTGTATACAGACATATATTTATACATATATACACACATATATACATATCTGCACATACATATACACACACACATATATATACACATACATATACATATACATATACATATACATATATATGTATAATAGCTTCATCAGTTGTGCAAATCAAACATCTCCCAGCCTCTGCCAATGATACAATGAGAACCAAACAATCCTGTCAGAGAATTAGCCTGTATAGTGGCAGCTTCACTTTTTATTTTTAATAACCACCCAAGAAGCTCGTTGCCTGGTTACCATCTTCATTTTGTGCTACTATCTAAAAACGTCTTTGCAGCCAGAAGTTTTCAGAGAGCTGAACACCTAAACTTATGCAATCAAACATCTATAATGATTCAGAATATATTTTACCAAAATGACATTTCTTTTCCCTCCTGATTACAGATTCAGGCAACACCCAATTTACTGAAAAGAATTAACCAGAACACTAAAGAATACAACGAATTTTCTCATGCAAATCTCTGTAGTTCTGCCACACAAATATTAGGAAGAAGACCAGAATAAAGAAAACACACACGCACACACACACACACACACACACACACTATTTAAATTCTCATGGAAACTTGTCAGATCCAAAAGTTCTGGAGATCACAAAATGTTTGACACGGTATTTAAAACCATGTCAGAAAATGTCATGAGAAAGACAGCTTTCACTGTAGGTTTTCAATGGAAATGTCTGCAATTCCAGTGCCCCAGACCCATTCTACCAAGTCAGAAGATACTGTTAAAGCATAAATAAGGGTGAGGGAAATGGTGGTATAAATCAGTTTCACCATTCTATTTAATCAATAACTATTGAAATTTATGTTTCCCATACTGTACATTGTTTTAAACAGTAGTTCTTTTCACACTTGCAACCAAGCCTTTGACCTTAGTCCACCAATTCAGAGTAAGATCAAAAAGTCCAGCTGACCATTTCTTATGATATCAGTGACAAGTATTTTGATATTTAAAATTATCTAAAGAACAGACTAATTTTTTTCCCCAATTTTCACTGGTTTGGTTGGTGTCATAGAGATACAAACTCAGACAGCTGCCTTTATGTTCAATAACAGAATCCCTTTATTTCAACCTGACTGATGTGATGAGTTTGATATGCTAAACATAGAGAGATGTAACAAGTATGTTATTGTTGTTTACATGATGGTGCTATCAGTGAAATACTGATGATATTATTTGAGTAGCAGCCATACTTATAACATTCTTTTGTACTAAGCATCATAGGATTGTAGGATCACACATTGATTTAGAGTTGGAAGGGGCAGACTCCACATCAATCCCCTTTTTAAGCAATAGAAATAGTAGGGACAACTGATGTCTCTTCTAATTAGGTGAATGAACTTGGGTACACTGACTTATCTCAATAAAAAGCTTGAAGCAGATCTAGGACCTTTTATCAACACAAGTGCATGTGTGTGTGCGTGTGTGTGTGTGTGTCTATGTGTGTATGTATGTGCATTCTCTATTAAAGTATTTTAATTTCTACTCTGAAATTCATAGGAACAAGGAGAATTATTCATCAAAAAATAGTAATAGCAGACACCTACATAGCATTTTAAATGAATAAAACACTTTACATACATTATCTCATCTAGGTGTTGCAGAGGATAGAGGTCTGAACGTGGAGTCAAGAAATCCTGAGCTTGATTCCTGCCCAGACACTTACTAGCTTGTTAAGTCACTTAATCTTTCTGTGCCTTAATTCTTTCATCTGCAAAATGGAGATAATACTAGAAGATACTCCTTAGGTCTGTTGTGAGGTTCAAATGAATTAACGCATACAAAGCACTTTGCAAACCTTAAAGTATTATATAAATGTTAGCTATTGTAAGCTAAGTACCACAGGTTTACATATACCTATTTTACTGATTAAGAAACCCAGGCCCAGAGTAATTAAATGACTTGCCCCTGCATACAGACCTGGTAAATATTAGAAGTGGGATATCCAATGTTGTCTTCTGAGCCTAAATCCAATGCTGGTCCATACAGCCCTAATATAGAAAAGCGACCCTAGTGGAGAAAGGGCCCATCATTTTCACCAACACCAAGACACATCACCAACTATTACTGACAATCAGGTAAAATATATACATAAACACACACACACATACTATCCATCTACACACACACATATATACATACATACATACATATGTGTGTGGAGAGAGGGAGAGAGAGAGAGAGACAGAGACAGAGATAGAGACAGAAACAGAGAAAAACATGTCTCTTCAAATATAGCAAGGCTATGCAAAATATAGCAAAGGTAAGCACATGAAAGGCCAAGTACATGCAAGGTTGAATATAAGAATAACTATGTAATTAGAACATCAAAAAGGCTAAAGATCCATGATTCGAGAGTTGTAAAAAAAAAAAAATTCTAGAGACACAGAAAAGCATCTTTAAAATCTCTTTGAGAAGGGGCAGCTAGGTGGTGCAGTTGATAGAGCACCAGCCCTGGGGTCAGGAAGACCTGAGTTCAAATCCAGTCCCAGACCAAACACTTAACACTTACTAGCTGTGTGACCCTGGGCAAGTCACTTAATCCCAATTACCATAAAATCAAATCAAATCTTTTTGAGAGCAATAAGAATATGGAAAGGATATTCCCACCACATGCATGACATGGTCCTACATAAAAGGATAGAAGAAAGAAGGCAATGACTGCTAGTTGGATCTCAAGGAGAATAATTTCCAAATTGGAAAGGACAGAACAAACATAGCTGAGAAACCAAAACTAGGAACCAAGTTAATAAGTGCATCTAGGCAAGTAAGATAAATTCATGGGTTTCAGGACAAATTATATCCTAGGATACTGAAAGAACTAAAAGAGTAATTAAAGAAACCATTTTGGAAGTCTGAGAAAACATAGAGAACAGAAACCTGGAGATTTCTAAATGGTTTCCAGATTTATAAAAAGATTAAAAAGGAAAATTCTAGAAATTATAGAACTTGATGGTAGATGGTGAACTCTTATGAAATTCTAATATTTTGATTACTTAGAAAGGAGAATGGCCATATTTGGGATTCAGTGAAAATTCACTAAAGATGAGTCATACTAATCTAAATTTATGTCGTTTTTTTTTAAAAGCAATATCAGTGTAGCAGATAAGAGCTAGCCTTAGAGTCTGGAAAAACGAGATTCATATCTTGCTTCTGACAAATACTGGCTGGGAAGCCTAGGCAATTCGCTTAACCTCTCTAGGCACACTGAAATCCTCTAAGGATAGAAATTACAATCCTCCCAGTACTGGGGATTCCCTAATTCACTGAAATCATAGGTATAATCCTTAGATAAATAGACAGGCAGGCAGATAGACAGACAAAATGAGTGGACAAATGAATGAAAAAATAACATTAGGAGTCCCTTATTAGGGAAAATTGAGATAACTGGGTACACCATAATAACAATACCTCTATCTTCCACTAAAAACACACTTACTCTTTTCTTTGTCCCCTACTCAGATGCAATAGGTCAAGTCAAAAAGAATTAAGTGTTTACTATGTGCCAAGCACTGTGCTATGCACTGATAATACAAAGGATGACCTAAAACAGTCCCTGTCCTGAAGATAACCTAATAGGGGATGTAACATACTTCCTGGATGTACTAAGTGCTCAACAACTATCAATTAAATTGACCTGACATTGTATATCTGGATTTCAATAAGGTATTTGCCAAGTCCTCATAATATCTGTATAGCCTTCAATATTTCAAGAATCTGTGATTTAATTAGCTCCTATGAAGGAATTCCCTCCATTGATTCATATAACTATTTTTTAATGATTTAGCAAGTAGATATCATGAGTCACCTTGGCCCAGCAGCCAGCCTAGTGATAGGTTTATGAACTTATCTAGGCTTGTCTTAGAATGAGACTAATCCATTTCCGGGGTCTGTTTTGGAATTTTCTTTTCTCTAAGATCCAATTGTATAAACTCTGAGAGCACAGAGTCATCTTCACTCCCCAATGAGGCACAGGAATAAAAGCTTTTAACCTAGTTCATGTTGTCAGCACTATCATGCAATTCAAGCCCCACATTTATCCTTCTGCCACCCACTTAAAGGGAATGTTGGGAAAGTGCTAGGCTTTCTATGGTTCTTGGGGAATGAGCAACCTTTTATCTCCACAGATTTGTCTCCCTTTGGGTGAAGGCTTATCTCACTTGTCTGTGGGGCAGATTTACCCAATCAGAAACAACACCTACTAGAATCTGTGATTACTTAACTAAATCAGTCATATACTCTTTAAAAAATGGAATTCTCCCCTTCCCACCCCACCATGAGAGTAGATAGACATATCTAGGTACTGTATACAGTGTTTTACTATTTTGGATAAAATCAATCCAATGTAAATTCTAAGCAATATTTAATAAGGTTTCTCCTATGTACCTTTACCTCTCCAACTTCCCTTAGGGTCCCCTATACCTTTCCAGAGATTGTATTAGCAGGCTCTGAACCCCACAATTCTAGGAAAGATGAAGTTCTGTATCTTAGTGACCCCACACCATTCCTCCACAAAGCGAACAAGGAAGAATTGGAAATGTAACAAAGTTCCAAACACTATTCAACTAATGGTGTGTGCTAGAGAAAATTACTAGATAAAGAAGACAGGAAATATGGATATGCTTTTCAGCCCCTTACCAAAGTATGGACTGCAAAGAGCCTCCAGTGTGCACACAAGAGCCTGTGAACAATGTTTCATTTTGTTCTCCCCGTACATTGATCTGACACTAGCAGGTACCTACCACTGATGCTAGCTCATTACCGGTAGAGTGATGAGTTGCAGACAATGTCAATTCAAATGCACTTTAGTACCCCAACATGCCATTTTGTCTATATTGTTCATTTATGATTTTGACCTTATTTTCCATACCTTTCTCCTGGCTGTCACATTAGCTTCATTTCTACCCTGAGACTCTGATCAGTTCTTTTCAAAGGATCTTGATTTCATGGACACATTGAAACACAGAAGATTTATGAGTGAAAGAGTTGACCCAAATTACGGCATGCCTGCTACATTTTAAATGAGACAATTCCTTGTGGATAAAGAAGAAAAATTTGGTCTGATGCATAATCACATGATTAGGGATTCCAGTTGCTTAATGAACAAACATAACTAAAGATTTATTATTTAGTAGATTGATGGCATTTAGGAAGTAAACAGCAGCATGCTAGAAGGTTCTGCCCTTAATTGTGGCCAGTTCAACAGTTATATCAATAACTTAAAAGGAGCTCTAGGAGGAATATGTTACATTCATAAAATAACACAAAGCTGGGAAAAATAAAAAATATAATAAATGACAATCAAGATTCAAAATCACTTGATGAAAGTGGGCAGAGTCAAGATGGTGGAGTGAAGTCAGGGACTCACCTAAGCATTCCCAATTTCCCCTCCAAACTTTAAAATAATGCTTCAAAACAAATTCTGGAGCATGCTATATGTAATGATGAGCTGGATGCTCTCAGAAAAACCTGGAAAGACTTACATGAACTGATGCAAAATGAAATGAGCAGAACCAGGAAAAGATTGTACATAGTAGCTAGCAGCAATATTGTTTTAGAATCAACTCTAGATGACAGTTATCCTCAGCAATACAATGATCCAAAACAATTCATAAGGACTCTTGATAAAAAAAAAATACTATCCACCTGTAGAGAAAGAATTCATGAAATCTGAATGTAGATCAAAGCATACTTTTTTTTTTAAACTTCATTTTCTGGAATTTTTTTTGGTCTCTTCTTTCACAAAATGACTAATATGGAAATATGTTTTACATGATTACACATGTATAATCTATATCTGATTGCTTATTGTCTCAAGGAGGGGGCTGGGAAAGGAGTGAGAGAGGGAGAGAATTTAGAACTCAAAATTTTAAAAAATGTCAAAAAATATTTTTAAATGTAATTGGAAAAAAATATTAAAAAAAGATTCAAAATCATTTCAATGGGTTAATGGACTGAAAACAACAAAGATAGTATAGGGATTGGACCCAAGGTTCTATTGGTATAGGAAAATCACAAGTGAAGAAATACCCTTTACCAATAGAGATGGAAACCTTCTCCATAATTTATAGGCTTAGAGAGTTTCTTGACAAATGAGAGGTGAAATGAATTACTCTGGATTATATGGTCAATACATGTCCAAAGCAGGATTTGAACTCAAGGTTTTCTGGCTCCAAGGTGAGCTCTCAATCAGCACTATGCCACACTGACTCATTAAAATGACATTGCAATAGAGATAAATTTTTAAGAATTGCTTATAGATTTCAGACACTTAATTACTCAAGTATAGAATGGGTAATATCTGGTTTAACAATCATTCATATGGGAGAGTGGAGGAGGAATATTTTAGGAGAAAGGCAATAAGTGGAAATAAATGTTAAATTAAATCAACAAAATTGAGTTCAAACCCTGACTCTGACACTCTGAACTCTGAATTTAAATAAGCCGATCCTCCTTGGGGCTTAATAAACATTTGCATTGAGACATGTCAGATTCTAACTGAGGGTCATATACAAGTCACTTTACCTCTGAGCCTCAGTTTTCATAACTGAAAAATGAGGATAATAACACTTGTTTTATTTACTTCATAGAGTTTTTAAAAGGTAAGTACTTTGTAAAACAGTACAATATCAATGTGAGCTATTATTATCTCAAGTGAATAGGAACCAACAGTGAGGCATAGGTGTTAAAAAAAAAAAGCAGGCAAAGGAAAAAAAAAGAAAACCCTCATGTAATCTTAGGCTGCATTAATAGAACAAGTGGGTCCAGATCAAGGAGGACAAATGTCCTGCTGGTCTCTGTGTTGATTAGAACATATCTGGAGATCTGTATCCAGTATCACCTCTAGGATCAAATACAATCTTCTCTTTCTGGCATTTAAAGCCCTTTACCATTTAGTCCCATTCTGCCTTTTAAACTTTATTACGTATTACACTCCTTCACAGTTACTGTGGTCTAAACAAACTGGCTTTCTTGCTACACCTCACACTGGGCATGCCATCTACAATCTCCATGCCTTTCAGACTGTCCCCATGGCCAAGAATGCATACCCACCTCACCTCTGCCTCAGATAACCTCTTACTTCCTTCAAGATTTAGCTCCAGCCCCATCTTCTACATGAAGCTTTTCCTGATCTCCCCTTTATTGCATCATCCAACGCTTATTCTGTACCTACTTCCCATGTACCTATATTTATAGAGCAATTAGGTGGCACAGTAGAGTATCTGACCTGGAGTTAGGGAGACTCATCTTCGTGAGTTCAGATTTGACCTCAGACGCTTACTAGCTGTATGACCCTGGGCAAGTCATTTAACCCTGTCTGCCTCAACTGTAAAATGAGCTAGAGATGGAAATGGCAAACCACTCTAGTATCTTTATTAAGAAAACCCCAAATGGGGTCATGAAGAGTCAGACATGATTGAAACTACTCAACAAGAACAATATTTATAAAATCATTCTCCCCAGTTAAAGATACAAGGTTTTTTTTATTTAACATAATTTTTATATAAAAATAGTAAATCAAGAACAAATTGATACTTTCAAATTCTTTAGGTTAACCCTTTCCCCTCCAATCCCAATGCATCTTAGCAGTAACAATCAGACTGCTTGGTAAAAAATGGAATTAGTATAGGAAAACTAGCTGCAATTATTATGATAATATTATTATTAAATATTATATATTTAGTTCATATTGTGTTGTTATTATTTTATCAATTAACGTATAAGCGCTCTTTCCATTACTATCCTTCCCACCTCTAAGAATATCCTCCTAGAAAAAAAAATGTCTACACTATTTAAATGTCCCAATTTACTAACACCATGTGACAGATGCCTTAGGTAACTTGAAATGGAAAAAAAGAAAAATTTCTGCTGCTAATGGCCCTTCCTCTCACTTAAAACTATGGAACCCAAACACTTAAAAGAATTGAACAATATCTTTACATCCCACAGTACTAAAATGATATGGAATAAAAGAATAAAAAAGAAAGTGAGATGAGGAAGCACATTTCTCCCATTAATATGACTGATACTGAGAAATATTAAATAAGATTAATGAGAGAAAGCTTTCTTTTTCTGACTCAGGAATTTAATTTCTATTAAGTTTAATACTTAGATAGCAAGAGTTTTCCCATTTAGTCCAAAGGAATTCAGGAAAAAAAAATTCTAGTTTCTAGGAATCTAGTTTTACTAGGTCTGAAATGCTATATTAACATGTATGTGCATACATACATACATACATACATGCATCCGTGTATATACGATTACAATAGCAAGTCACTGCTTCATCGCACAGTATTAGGAACCTCAAAATAGGTAATGATAACATCCCATCCTTTCCCTCCTCCCTTGCTCTCAATCTGCTACATCTTTTTTTTTTTAATCTTGTATTTTAGGTGAACGTAGTTCAAATATTGCCCACTGCATGGGTTCTGTGTTTCTCTTTGTGATCTCAATCTTCATGGCTATCATGTTTACATAACTCTTCTTCATATCAATTACTCCCCATAATTACACATTTTAATGAAATTTTTTTCTCCTTCAAATACAATGTGGATATTTAACTGTGTACTATTTACCTTTATATGATTAAGCTCTGGAAGTGAATTTTTACCGGGCACAATGCCTGGAGCAGAGTCAGTCAGGAAAAAAAAAAACATTCACTAAGTGCCTACTATGTGTCAGACACTGTGCTAAGCACCGGGGATACAAAGAAAGGCAAAAGACAGTTGCTCTTCTCAAGAAAGTCACAGTCTAATGAGGGAGACAAGATGATATGTAAACAGCTAGATACAAACAAGCTACAGACAAGATAAATTAGAAATAATTAACAGGGAAGGCACTAGAATTAAGGGGGATCTGAAAGGCTTCCTGTAGAAGGTGACATTTTAAACTAGGATTTGAAGGAAGCCAGGAGATGGAGATAGAAAGGGAGGTATAGTAGATAAGGAGGGGGCAATCTGCAAGCAGAAGACAAGATAGAATGAAATCAATTGAACAAGCAGAGGGATCTACTTTGGCAAGGAGAAGGGAAACCTTTTTATGTGAAACTGAGATGAAGGAAGAGATAATGGCATCTGAGTGATGTCAGAAGATGAGGAGGGAGAGGAGAGGGAACTCTTAGTAAATGGCTTCATTTTTTTTTCCAGGAAAATATGAAGCAAGGTTCTCAGCTGAGAGGGTGGGGGGAAGAGGAGTCATGAGAGGTTTGAGGAAGCATGAAAGGTTTCAGAAGAGTCACTGTGGAGAGTGGGAGAGTGATTTGAAAACTCAGTCAAAGTTATTCAGTATAAATACGCAGCTGCCTTAGTCTGCACGGTTTTGTCATTTTCTCCAACTTTTTTTCAGCAGCACTTGAGTAGGCAGGAGGGCAGTAAATGATCCAAGGAATAATCCAAAACTGAGGCTTGGTAGGGCAAGTTCAGAGATAGAATGGGGGCAAGGGACTCAAGAGGACAGAGATGATTTGAACTGATTCAGCAAGGGGTCAAGGCAGGTAAGGGAGGACCCTGTACCTAAGACAGGAGTTTCCCATCCCCCACCCTACTTTTCTGCCTCCTTTTGTGAGTTGTTTCACCCTTTAGGATGTAAGCTCCTTGAGGGCAGGGGTTGCATTACTTTTAAAAATTGTTTACCCAAGGCTTGGAACCTGGTAAAAGCTTAATAAATGTTTATTGGATTATTGAATTAATCATTGAGGAAGGAGGTCACCTAGGTTTTCATGGTCCATAGGATTTGGATTCAGGGTGAAGTTCTCTCAGTTTCTCAGGCAGCTGAGGTGACATCCAGGGAGCTGAAGGAATAGTGCTATTTCCCTTTCCCTAAGAAAGGGGATTAGGAAGGAGATGTGATGGAATGGCATTTTTCTCATTCTCTGAAAGAGAAGAGTCTGGTATTACATGGACTTTCGTTGTTGTTCAGTTGTTTCAGTCCTGTCTAACTCTTCTGGGTTTTCTTGGCAAAGATGCTAGAGTTGGATGGCCATTTCCTTCTCCAGCTCATTTTATAGATGAGGAAACTGAGGCTAAGGGTTGTGACTTGCCTAGGTTCACACAGCTAATAGGTCTCTGAGGCTAGATTTGAACTTAGATCTTCCTCACTGTAGGCCCAGTGCTCTATTTACTGAGCAACCTAGCTGCCTCTGTTTTGCTTCAGGGACCACATTTAATATCTAAGAGCAGGGAAAGAGAAAAATATTTTATTTTAATATAAGGAAGAACTTTTTAACAACTAGACCTATTCATCATTAGAAATAGCAATTTTGTAAGCTCCTTCTCAATGAAAGTACTCAAAGAGAAGCTAGAAAAACATATGACTAAGGTGAGATAGAAGAGATTCTTGCATGGGGTAGAAAGCTGGATTAAATAACCTACGATATCCAACTCTAAGACTGTATTAGATAGTCAAAGTCTTTAGCTTAGTGAATTTAAGATAAGACTGAGTCTACAAATATTAAATTTATATACAAGTTTTCAGGAATACTAGCCAATGTCATAATGGGTCATATGGGGGGGGCAGAGAGTGAGAGAAATGAGAGAGAGAGAGAGAAGAGAGCATTTTCACTTTCTTGAAACTAAAATGAAATTTTCAATGCTTTCATAATATTCTAATATTGTTTGTCAATCCATGTATCACACACACACACACAAACCATTTCTTATTTGGAGCTGACTGAAGCCACTATGATTTAATTTCCTGAGAAGATTTTTTTTCCTCTTATTTTGATGGCAAAATTTTGTAGTATTATTTTAGTTATTAATGGAAGGTTTTCTCTTATTTGTTTAGCCTCAGGGGAAAAAGTGAGAATTAGAAATTGTCTAGAAAATGTGCCAGTGAAATATTTTCCATTTAAAGATAACTTAAAAGGGAAAGGGACGTTTTACCTATTTTTTTCTTTTTTAAAGAGTTCCTTCTTTTTTACTATTTGTTAGAAGTCTCACTTTCATGCTTTCTAGCACTCAACAGAGCCTTAACTATATTAGTTGTCATATGACCATGGCGGGAATAACGCCTTCCCCTCACCCCAAGATCATGTTGGATAAATTTATGAATCTAAAGAGGTTTACTTTTTTGTTTATTTCATGCAATTATCCAAATGAGTATAAATATATTATTTATTTTGTTCTCCAGCAGCTGCTGAACAAGGTCCAGCAGGCTCATTTCCCCTCAGGGATTACTATTAAAATGTTTAAACATATATTTTTTTAAAGTTCAAGAAATGCTAGGAGGATTATAATTCCATTTAATAAGATAAATATAAAGGTTAATTAAAATATGCCTCAAGGTAGAATTCATCTTTTACTCCAATACAACATGGGAATCTACTTAATGTGTGTATATTTCATCAGGTTAATATTGAGAAGGTTTCAATGGTATAATGCTTTTGTTTGCATACCATTACCTTCCAATAATTCAAAAGGATTCATTTAAGAGGTTTCCTAGATAATTTAAATATGTTTAGATATAGGCACATGGTGTCCTGGAAAAAACTCATAAAAATTTGAAGCTATGAGATCTTGGACAAATTAGAATGTCTCTCTCAGCCTCAGTTTCCTTATCTGCAAAATGAAGGCACTGGTTTCTCTGTACTAGTATGCAAGGTAGCTACAGTTCTAAGGTACCCCTTGCTATCATATTTCGATGCAGTCAATACAAATTCATTTTAAGAAAACTCATTTCATTGGCTCATAGATCTACAGCTGAAAATGAGGCCATCTAATACACCACCCCCTCTTTCTCATTTTAAAGATGAAGAAACTGAGGCCCTGGGAAAGTAGTTAAGTGACTGCCCCAAGGCCAAACAAGGCATAATCATCAGAGATGGAATTTGAACATAGGTCCTCTGATTTCAGAAAGATTGTTCTTTCCGTCTCTTCTCTCCCATTTTCCACTGCTACCCTTTCAGTATATTTTGCTTTCACCACTTTTTGCTATAATAACTTCCTAATCAGTATCCCTATCTTTAGTCTCTAAACTCATTTCAACAAACATTTCAAAACCTATTATGTAGGTTTTTTCTATAAGCCTTTTCTAGTTGTTGGGGAAAATAAATAAAGATTAAATAATATATTCCATGCCTTCAAAGAACTTAATATCTAGGATGGGATGCAATATATGCAGAAATAACTATAATAAAAGCAGAACATAACTGCATAGGAGTTATACACATAGTGCTATATAAAGATATGAAGAAGGAAAGTGCATTTCCAAATAGGGGAATGAGAAGAGTTCATGGAAAAGGAAGAATGGGAGCTGCATCATGAACAGTGGGTAGGATTTCAACCAGTGGGAATGGGGGAAGGGAGAACTACTAGATTAATCCACCTAAGCCAAAGACCTAACGTTATCATTCTCCTACTTTGAAAAAAAAAATGTTGATTCTCCATTGCCTATAGACCAAAGTCCAAGATCCTTCAAGGGATACATGAAGACCTCCACTACTTGACTCTAAACTCTAAACCAACTTCTCCTATTACTAATCTCATTGACTAAAGACTTCAGCCAAATTGAGTTACTTGTCATTTCCTAAATATGAAGGGGCAGAACGGTACAATGAATAGAGTGTTCAGAGGACCAGGATTCAAGGCCTAGCACTTGAGTATTCTTTTAATATGGACGACATCCCCATCCACATCCACACATGGGATGTTGTAAGCAACCTGTTCATGTGAAATAGCAGTTATCAAAACTCGAGGTCTGTTAGGTATAGATTCTGTTCTTTTCTATTGAATGAGCTTCTTGAAACATAAACATAGAAACATATGGATCATATTCATTTTTAGTAATGACCTTCACAGAAATTCACATCTAAGCTTACTTTTAATTTACTCTTTAGAAAATATATTTTATGGAGGGAATTTTTGAATGAAGCCAAAAACAGGTCAGGAGATATCCAAATGGTATACTCATATCAGGAATAGATAGCACCAAAGCTTTTGTTGATCCATTCTGCTCCATATTGCCACATGTATTTGGGAACCTGAAAGTTAAGTTTGGTCCTTGCTAATGTTTGAAAAGTCAGTCTCTGTGACTAAACTAGGGCAATGCAAGCCCACTGGCCTCAGTCTGAGGAATACCTAGGTTCATATCCCACCTCAAAATTTTATTAGCTGTGTGACCCTAAGCAAATCATTTAAACTCAGTCTCAGTTGCTTCATTTATAAAATGAAAGTGTTGGACTCTGACTCTAAATCTATGGTCTTATCTATCTATTATCTTCAGTCGTTTCCAATTTGACTACTACTATGTGGAAGGAACTCAAGTGGGCCTTCGCTTGCCTACAATAAAACAACTGAGAGGCCAAAGTAATCAGAATATGAAAAGGCCTTGAAGATTGAAATTCACCACCTCAGTGTGCTGACAGTAAAATTAGCACAGACGTTGAGGTGCTCATTATCACATTCTTACCTGCAAGGGTGCAATATCTTAGTGTCAATTATTTCTTTCCCCAAAAACTGTGCGAAGTGATCATTTTCACCACAGACCTATGCTCTATTTGCGACAAAGAGACACTAAAGGGTAATTCAAAGGATGACAATGGATACAGACAGACCATCAGCCTGATAGTGACAATAATTCATTTTCCATCAAGAAATTGTTTTACCTCAAAGTCAAATGTTTGGATGATCCAAACATGATCTTCTGAAGCACAAGTAGAATTGTAATGGAGGGAAGGAGGAATGGCTCACTTATTTAAGAAATGGGTGAACAGAAGGTAGTCATGCTTTTATCTCAATGGAAATACTGTCTCCCTTTGATGAGTAGAGGAAATGGAAATGTGAAGGAGGGAAGAGTGGCACTGGATTTCACAGAGTAGCACCAAAATCAGATGCAGACTTACATCTATTAAGCGGGAACATGTACATAGGATAACTCTTAAATACAAAAAAAAAATCAAACTACCTTGAAGAATTTCATATTTTAAACATATTTTCTCCATGAAATTTAATGTTTCATATTTCTTCATCAAGTTTTTTAGACATTTAGTAAATTTCACACCGAAGAGATTATAATGTTAACTAAGAGAAATATAACATTTATACTGTTGAAGTGCTTTAGGAATTAACAAGATTTTTACTTAAGAGAACAAATTTGTCCTTGATCTGGTATGCAAATATATATTCATACTCTATAATCACATTAATTTCCTTCCCATTCCTAATAGGATTAAAATAATGCTATCTTTTTAAAGTTTTTTTCTTTTCATTTTCTGTGTCAATAAGTATCATTCATTCATCCATCTCTACCTCATGTTGACCCACGTCATGCAGCATCTTGTAGCGAGCAAACCAATAACACTGAAGAGCCATTTAGGTCAGGGTAATAGATTGCTTGATAGTCCACTGACAGTGAAATCTCCCTTGCATATGGTCTTAGAATTATTCTATCGAATCTTAGAAGACAGAACTAGGATCAGTGGGTGGAAGTTACAGGAACAAATCTGATGCTGGTAAGGGGAGGAAAGTGAGGGCATGACTTCATAATAAATATAGATGTCCAGAAGTGGGATGCGTTTTCTAGGGAGGCAGTAGAAATCTCCTTAGTGGAAGTCTTCAAGAAAAGAGAGGATGACAAGTCAAAAAGAATAGGTTTGATTATTTTCCAATTCTTGAAATTCTGTGATCCTGAAAATATAGATAAAGCAAGAATGGGACAAGATAAATCCCTTTTAAAAATTTATTATAACAGATAAGACAAAGTAAAACAAACAAAAAGTAGTTCAAAACAAACTTCAAAGAGCTATAATTTAATTCTTACAGGGACCACTCCCCTGCAAATTATAAAACCCCTGTCAAGTAGTGTGTGGCCATCAAGAGTCATTGTAGTCAATCAACAGTGGTTCAATTGAGTTTCTCTTTCTCAAGGAAAAATGATAAAAAAAATGAATGGAGCACAGACACACAAACATGATACCCTCAAAAAATACAAGGGGATGTTTGGAATAGGGACAAAAAGTGCCTATACGTGACTCAACAAACTTGTGTATGAGCTAGCCATGTTTAGGCAGCCTCTAAGACTATAAATGGCAAAATAGTAGGTGATCTGTATTGGTAGGGGAAATTTCCTTATTAGGAGTTACTTCAGTCAATGGAATCACAGATTTTATAGTTCTCTTAACCGACTCACAGAGAAAAGAGACAGAGACAGAGAGAGACAGCGCTAGCCAAAGAAAGTTAAATATGCAACACCCCTAACTTCTTCACAGCCCTCATATTTTTTTTTAATATTTGAGTCTATCTTGTTTGAAATGCCAAGAAACAAGAGAATATAGAGAGATGCCTTTAATAAGCTCAAAGAGGACTAGGTCTTAATCTCTTATCCCCACGACAAGGAAATTAGATGCTAAGTTCCAGGATCAGATAGATGCCACCAGATCTTCTGGAGTCCTACTGTTTGCTTTCCTTTACACCTAGAATAATAGAATCACGGATTTTAGAGCTGTAAGATGTGTTACAGGCCTTTGTGTCCAACTCCCTCATTTTGTAGATGAGAAAACAGAAATTGAGAAAGGTTAAGTGACTTCCCCAGGAACACACAGCTAGTACATGTATGAGGCACAACCTGAACTTGGCTCTTCCTGATTCCATAATCAGAGAGAATCAATGGTCAAGGTAAAAAGTGTGTGATAGCTTGTCATTGGACAAACATTTACTGATTGCCTCATAGGTGGAAGGCCCTGTGTGGACTACTCCCTAATACAGAGCACAGTGTCCAACTCTACTGTCTAATAGGGGATACACAGAGGACATGACAGAGTATAAAGAGAATGGAAAAATCCTATTCCAACTAAAAAGCTTCGGTGCACATGACAACACACATCTAGGTAGCTGTAAGCATCTGGACTATGTCTGTTTCTATTTCTGTTGTTGGTCATACTGTTGTCATATATGACATCCCCTAGAAATGCTTCAGGAGGCAGCTTCCAATGCAGATACAGCCACTAGTAACTGTTTCAGAAACTTGCATGGCCTTCATTCATTTAATATTAATTGAGCTCCTGCTCTGGGCACGGCACTGGGGTAGGACTATAGGAAATCCAAAGATGCCTGAGCTATAATCCCTGTCCTCAGAGAGTTTAGTGCTACTTACATGGGGAAATGAACTCAAATCAGAGTTTTATATTGTTTTCACCAGACTAGTAGCAAACTGAAAGCAAGACACCACCACTAGGGTTGTTGTTCCAGGCAGGGCAAGAATGGGACTTGATTTCACCCAGACTGGCAACCTAGGTGTCATCCTTGATTCTGTATTTCTCTTATCAATACCTCTATCCAATCTACTGCCAGGCCCTACCTTCAATTTTGCCTTCAAAACATCTCTTTTTGTTGTTGTTGTTGTTCTTCTCTCCTCTGTTGCTACTACCACCCTTGTCCAGGTTATTATCACCTCATGCCTGGGCTATTATAATAACTTTCTGGTTGACCTCCCTGTTGCAAGTATGTCTCTACCCCATTCCATGCTCCACTCAAGTGACCAAAATGATCTCCCTAAAACGCACCTCTGCTCCTGTCACACCTTTACTCAAAGTCCTTCGTAATCCAATCCCTGCTCCTACTTTCTGAATTTGTCTACTTTACTCCGTATACTCTGTGATATAGTGACACTGGCCTTCTGTCCTGTTTCTCACACAAGACAGTCCACCTGCCTGTTTCCTGACTTTTCATTGTCTCCCAAGCCTGGAATGCTTTCCCTCCTTACCTCTTCTTCCTCCTGTCTTCCTTGGCCTCCTTCACATCTCAGCTAACATCCCACCTTGTACAAATAGCCTTTCCTGGTCCTCCTTAATCTTGATGGTTTTTCTCCGAGATTACCTCCAATTTAGCTCCTATATAAATACATACATGTGTATTATGTATATATATAATATATATACACAATACACACAAGTATATGTATGTATATATACATATATGTGAGACCACATATGTATATATACATATGTGTGTATATGTATTTGTATATGTATATATTTGTGTTCATGTTTTCACCCCCACTCGACTATGAGTTTCTTGAGAGCAGGACTATTTTTTCTTTTCTTTGTATCTCCAGCATTTAGCACAGTCCCTTGCTCATATTTAACATTTAATAAATGCTCACAGGCTTGATGATTTGATTTTCAGTCACCTCTCATTATTGAGTGTTTCTTTATGGAATAGATTGATTTTTGTTAGCAATTGCTGCACTAAAAAAAATGATGAAAACAAAAACAAAAATAAAAACAAAAAAAAAAAACCAATGCAACCCAAGGAGAGAAGGTAACTTAAAGTCTTCTCTTACCTTCACAAAGATGTTCCAGGCATTCCTTCTGAAGGCCACTCTGCTAAGGATTTTATTTCCTAATATAGCAAAATGGAAACTGAAGATTAACTAAAGAAGGCTGATAAATGAAATATATCTTGCAGTTGCCTCTGAGAAGGATTAAAGCTAGTTCTCTGAAGTACTATACAATATCATTTCTTTAAACATTCACAGAGAAAAAAATGATGGACTGGAAAAAAACATATTTAGGACATTATCACCAAAAGACTCAGATAAACTGAGTAAAGCAAATGTGAAAATGAATGATATAGCTATTAAGTTCAAAATATAGCAACACCTTAGATTTGCTAAAGAATATTTGGCAAACAGTACAAGACTGTCAAGATGAGGCATCATGTCAGTGGTGACCGTGATAAAATGGTTCATATAATTAAGTCATTACATGGATAGAGGAATGTTTTCCTTTGAACTGCAAAACTTTATTCAGGGTGTCTTTGAATGAATATGGTCCTTTAAATACCTTAAGTATTTTTAAATGTCTGTATCATAACTCCAAATTCCAGTGAAGTTTCATATAATTATCCTCTCCAAATAGCAATTTAAATTGGATTTGCTTAGTGGAGTATTATAAAGGCAGTCTACTTTTAAAAGAAGAAAATATTTTTTAAATGGCAAATTCCTGAGAACCGTCCTCAGTTACCCTATCATTCTAGAAAAAGAGAAGTCCTCAGAGAAGATCTGGAAAACAGATTATTCCATCAAATATTAATGTAGTACCTTTCCCTTCCAAAAAAAAGGGGAGAGGCTATTTAAGTAACGATCAAAATGGTTGTGTTAAGAGCTAACATATCTAGTTAGATAGACAGCGTTGATTAAGTGCTCAGTGCATAAAAGACACTGGGCTAAGTGCAGAGGATTAAAAAACAATAGCAACAAGAAAAAAGTAAGACAGTTCCTGTCCTTGAGGAGGTAGTACTCTTTTTTATATTTATGTTTTTTTATTTATGAAACATTTTCTCTCATTTCCTCTCATTTCCTCTCTCTCTCAAAAAAAAATTTTAATAAACAAGCATGATCAAGCAAAACAAATTTCTTCATTGGCCATGTCCCAAAATGTATCTCTTTTTATATTATTCCCTCTCCTCTCTTTTAGGAAGTGGGTAGCATTCTTCATAATTGATCTTCTGAAATCATGATTGCATAGCATTGATCTGATTTCTTAAGTCTTGCAAAATTATTGCTTTTTACAATCTTGATGCTATAGTATTCTCTGTTAGTCCATATATAAGTCCACAAATCTTTTAAGTTTTTTTTTCCAAAATCATCCCTTCATTTAATATAACAGAATAGCATTCCATTATATTCATTTACCATAATCCGTTCAGCCATTACCCAATTCACAAGAATCCTATATTTTTTCTAATTATTTTCCACTGCAAAAAATAGTTACTATAGATATTGTTATACGTATAGGACCTTTTTCCTTTTTTTTTTAATCTCTTTGGCTAAAAGGCTAGGACTAGAAGGGTACAAAGAGTTTAGTAAATGTGGGGGCAGAAACTTACATTCTAATAAGGGGAAGATAACACATAAAGAGAACATGGGTAAGGCAACATGATATAGAATGAGACAAGAAGTATCATAGAGGCCTGGTTACAGGTAAGGCAAAAGTTCTCCTATCAGATCCCAGGGACCAGGACTAAACTAAATAAATATAGATTAAACTATACATAATACATTCCTTGCAAAAAAACATTGCATAAGCAAAAGACAGAGTAGCAAGTAATGACTGTAGGGAGTGGAGAATAATTGAGAATTTAAGGGCTATTTACCCTCTTTAGATTGATATTACTAGGCCTAAGTGGGACTCAGGATACAGACTGGCACTTTTATTCCATTAACATGGGGACCTATCAGGTGAGGAAACTCCCTCTTTAAGAGTATTAGCAATGCACTGAGCACTGAGAGACTGTCTTAAGCAGGGTCACACAGTTTATGTCATCAGCAGGATTGGAATTCAGATGTCCCTGGCTTTAAGATCAGCTCTCAAGCCACGACATCATGTTATCTCTTACTAGGACATTTCATAAATATAGAAATATCAGCCATTTATGATGTCAAAAGTGCATCAGAATTATCAGTTTTAAAGAATAATTAAATTATTTATAAAACACAATGAACAGATAATTATTAAGAACTATAAATATCATATTAGCCTATATTTCTAGTATGGAATGCAAGACTTGAGAATTTTATATGTAATTGCCCTTATTAAGGATCCCCACCCCTGTGGGGAACCTGCAGCCTCAAGGCCACATGTGGCCTTCTAGGTCCTTGGGTGAAGCCTTCTGAATGAGTCCAAGTTTTACAGAAGGAATCCTTTCATTAAAGGGATTTGTTCTGTGAAGTTTGGATTCAATCAAAGGGCCACACTTGAGGACCTAAAGGGCCACATGCAGCCTACAGGCTGCGGGCTCCCCACCCCTAATCTGAGAGAAGGCAGATAAACTCATACAGGAATGGGAGAGCAAAAAATTCATTTTGTAAAATAGCTAATAGATTTGCCACTGGGCAAATTTAGATTTGTGCCTGTGTTGTTGTTGCTGTGTTTGTTTGTTTAGTCGTTTGTTTTTGTTGGGGAAAGAGAGATAAGCAGCTAAGAAAGTATTAGGAGATACCTAGAAATCAGGCTATTAGGAAGCACAAGGAATGAACTGAGAGTCCTAACTGGGTAACTGAATGTCTACTTGTAGATTAGATTCTGATTGTTTCTGGGTGCTCCCTTCCACATTATAAATAAATTAAACACTCTCTCCCTTCCCCAGCCCCAGGTTAGGGATAGAGAGCCTAACAGCCAGAGAAGAAATCTGTTGATTGGGAACAAGGACAAACAGTATAAATATTTCATTAGGTAACTGAATATACTTCTCCTAGTTTCTGTCGGCCTCAGGACATGGCAAGATCTCACTACAAAAGGCAGCTGAGCATACTCTGTGGTCCCTAAGGCAAGAAAGGCAGTGCAAGTACCCTATCTAAAGGAGGCTTCAGTAAGATGCCCTGATCAGCTCACCCTCAAGAGACACTCAGAACAGGAATGGCACAAAGGCAGTTTCATAATACACTCGAGCATGAGAGTAAGAGAAAAAAAGTAATCAAGTGAAGAGAAAGGATTGAAGGTATCACTTCAAGCATATATGGAAGGTAAGATGAATTTTTAAATGAGCTGAAAATAATGCACTATATTTGTATTTCTACCAGTACATTTTACTAGGCAGCTATACTAGTGAAGAGCTTGCTGGGTTGGGAGTCAGGAAAACTTAAGTTCAAATCCTTCTTTAGATAGTAGTTGTTTGGTCCTGGGCAAGTCACCAGCCTCATTTTCATCTGTTAAATGGGGATTGTTTTTGCTGGGACAGAGAGATAAGCAGTTAAAAAAGTACTGAGAGATACAAAATGTACCTATTTTCTAGGTGCTACAAAATACCACCTACTTCCCAAGGCTTTTCAGATACTAATGGGCTTAATGAATCTTAAAGTGCTGATAAATGTTAGTTATTATCAATATTATTACAAGGTAGCACTCAGGGATACATAAACATGTTAGTGTTCATCCAAGAGAAGAGGAAAAGTTCTAATGAGACGTAATTCCACTTTCCAGTCATCACTGAGAATCAAATGTTTCTTAAAAGACCAGAAATCATCAAGCAAGAAAAAAAGATGAAAAAAGTTTGTGAAGAAGCTGGGAACATTCAAGTAGGTGAAGAATGAAGAGGGAATCTATGTTGATGCCATTTCTTTGATCAACCATTCTAGTAACCCTATTAAATTAATAAATGAGGTTAGTATGGTATGACTACTCTTAGGGATTGCTTCTTTTATTACAAGGTATTCACACACTCTTAATAGTACTTTCTCAAGTTTCTCCAGGAAGCAATGTCAAAATACTATTTGAAGAACCCACTTTTCCCACTCCCTCCCATTGAAAATGGGGTACTTACTCATCACAGGTACTTGGACCTTTCTTCTATACACATTTGCAAGCTCTTTCAATATCCCAAGGTGCAATTCTTCTGAGTAGTGGAAAGAGTCAGAAGACCTTGTTCAATTACTATTTTAGTTCTTACTATCTGGGTGACTTTGAGCAAGTAACTTACTTTCCCTGGGCCTCAGTTTGTTTTTTTTGTTTGTTTTTAATAAAATAATGGGATTGGACTAGGTGGTCTTTGAGTTTCCTTCTAGTTCTAAATTTATGAGCCTATGATGCTAAGGCACTTGTAGACAAAGCAAGGTACAAAGCTCATTGGGCGAAGGTGGTGCACTCTCATCATCTTACTCAACATCATTTTCCACAATAGTCATTGTTACGCATATTTGGAAATTTTGTGCCTTTTGAAAATCTGAGCTTGCTGATGAGTTCTCCCTGTATACACATAAATTGCTTCAGACTTTCTTCCTCCTCTTTCTTTCCTCCTTTTCCTTCTTTCCTTCATTACTTTCTTTCTTCCTCTTCCTCTTCCTCTTCCTCTTTGTCTTCTTCTTCTTCCTTCTCTTCTTCATTTGAAACTACATCATCAGAGTTTCATTGTTTATTGCCTTCTACCCCTCTTGATTTAAAGGAGAGAGTCTCAAACTATGGGATCCCACACACCTTTTCTGTGACCTCTTAGAACTCGGCTCTCCTCAAGTCTAAAGTTGAAGGCAGGCTATATACAGTATTATTTAATTAACATGAATTATAGAAGAGCAGGGTCATTAAGTCAAATCAAAGAATTTGTATCTGGAAGGATTGTAGAAAGTATCAATTCCAGCCCCCTCATACTAAACATGAGAAAACTGAGGCCCAGAATGGTGAAATGATTTCCCCTAAGTTATACAAATAGCAAAAATATTTTGGCAGTAGGTAGTTAGTCATCATGCATTTATTGAAATTTACTCTATGCCAGGCACTGGGTGAAGCACTGGGGATACCAAAAAAAAAAAAAAAGCAAATACACAGTCCCTGACCTTGAGGAACTCATATTCTATTGCTGGAGACACCATGAAAACAACTATATTCATACAAAATATATACCAAGTAAATTAGAGGGAAGACATTAGCTTTGGGGAGAGGGGAGACCTAGAAAGACCTCCTGATGAAGATAGGGTTTGAAATAGTTCTTGAAGAAAACTAGAAGGCAGAGACGAGAAGGGAAAGCATTCACGGTATAGAGGATAGCCAGTGAAAAGGCAAGGAGTGAGGAGCTGGAGGGACTTGTCAAACAAATTTTTATATGTAATACTATAGGTAAAAGGCAGACACTGGAGTCTACTGAGTAAGGGGTGGTCAAACCTGTATTTTAGGAAGATCACTTTGGAAGCTAAGTAAAGAATGGATTTGAGTTTGGAGAGACCAGAGGTCATCATTTCAAGACTTGAGAAAAGGAGACCATTCAGAAGCTATTGAAGTAAGTATTCTAGGCATAAGGTAAAGGCTAAGGCAGGAGTTATGTCAATAGAAAGAAAGAAGAAATATAGCAAAAATGTTATGAAGTTTAAATGGTAAGATCTGGCAAAAGATTAGATGGTGTGAGATGAGTGTAAATAAGCAACTGAGGAAGAACTGAGATTGAGAGCCTAGATGACTAGGAGGATAGTGGTACTCTCAAAAGTAATAGAGAAATTGAGAAGAGGGGAGGACTTGAGAGGGAAGATAATGACTTCAGTTTTGTACATGTTGACTTTGAAATGTTTATGGTACATCCAGTGAGGGATTTGCAAAGCCTGTAAGTTAGGAGTGAGGTGAGAAATGGATAAACAGATCTAGGAATCATCTGCAAAGAGATGGTAACAGAACCCCTAGGAGTTGATGAGATTACCAAGTGAAACAACATATAGGGAGAAAAGATTTTCCAGGACAGAACCTTGGTTGACACCCAAAGTTAGGGGGTATGACGTGAAGAAGATCCAGCAAAGAAGACCACAAAGAGGCAGTGTCAGAGAGGTAGGAGGAGAACCGAGAGAGAGAAGTGTCACAACACTCCACAACACATTACTCTCCTTTATTCATTCAACATTAATATAAACTTTGTCTTGAAATTTCTGTTCTGAACTCACCATTCTATCTTCTACCTCGATGCCCTTAAAAGGTACCCTCCCTCAAATTCTTTCCCCAGCTCTAGAATGTACACCTTCTTTGCCTTTTCCTCTTAAAGTTTCTGCCTTCTTTTAACATTAAATTCCCACGCTACTTCCCACGGGAAGCTTTTCTAGACGATCTTCTTTGCCCTTCTTTCATTCTTCCTTAAATTACTTTGTGTTGCACCCTCAGAATTCAAGGTCCTTTAGACAGGTTTGGTTTTACACCTCCCATGCCTGCCATGGTGTCCTGGAATTAGTAGGCACTCTATATATGCTTATTGGATTTGACTGGAAGGTACCACATGATCTGCAAGGTCTTCCTTAAAAACCCCTCATACTGGCTTTTTGTGGTCTCTATCTCCCTCTTCCCCTTCAACAGTGAACAACTTTACTGCTTCTTGCTGCAGGTATAAAAATTCCTAGTTAGGACTGATTCGAATCCTAGTCTTCATGGTTTTGTGTAAATGGGCCCCATTCTCAGAAATGTATTCCCCCTTTAATTTCACCTTGCAGAATCCCTAGGATCCTCAAAGGACAACTCTTTTGTCATTTTCCTTATGAGGACTTTCCTGTCACCACCATACCCCTCCTCCACCTCAGTTTTTGGTATTCTCTACCCCTCACAAATAATTTGTAATATTTTATAGGTATATACTTGTATTTATTTTTACTTGTATTTACTCATACTTGCCTGAATATATTGTTTCTCAATAAATATCCTCACCTCCATGAAAGTATAAAAGCAGGTGTTGTTTCCTTTTTATTTTCTTTTGGTCTCTGTATCTTAGCTTCCTTTTAAACAATAGGCACTTCAATATGTTTGTAGAATGTAATTGAATATTCCCACCATGATGTGACTTCTGTTTCCTTTTATCTCTACTCAAAGGCTATTTATGGTGTCACTTGTCCCATCAAATATCGGGGATATCTGTAATGTTCCTTGCATTAAGACCTTTAGTCCTGGGATTTGTCTATTGTGAAGAATTAGTACTATCCTAAGATAGTGTTATTTATGTTTCAGCTGTATTCCCCTCCCATGACAAATTAACAGGCAGGCAGAGAGAGACAGACAGACAGAGACAGATAGTTAGGTAGGCAGGTAGATAGATAGATA
>NW_020954551.1:31054493-31135985 GCF_900497805.2 Vombatus ursinus | reverse complement strand
GAAGGAAGGAAGGAAGGAAGGAAGGAAGGAAGGAAGGAAGGAAGGAAGGAAGGAAGGAAGGAAGGCAGAAAAGAAATGGAAAGGAAGGAAGGGAAGAAATAAATGAAGGCAGGAAGAAAGAGAGGGAAAAGAAAAATAGAAAAAGAAAGAAGGAAGGAAAGAAGAAAGGAAGGTAGGAAGGAAGGAAGGAAAGAAGAAAAGACAGATACATAAAACTATGGACAGATTTCAATTTCAAAATAAACAAATCTCCAGGGAAGAAAGATCTACAGCTTCCAATCAATACTTGGATGCTATTCTTGTCAAAGGAGCTAACTAAAAAGGCCATCTTTCCTGTTCTTTCTCTCCCTTGATTTCGATGCAATAATTATGCTCAGTATCCCTTCAGAGGCTGCTTGCTACTCCTATTCAGTCTCCATCATGATCGTTATCTTCTACAAAAGAAAACATGCTTTCCCTCTGGATTGGACTGTGGGTATACTTAAAGAAGAGCAGGAAAAGAGCATGAGCACCTGATGAAGCCAGCCCACAATTCCCATCCTGCCTCATGACAGAATGAGGAGAGCTGCAATGGGATCAGCATATACTTGACAACAGTTTACACAGGATTATTTGGTCTTTTCTCAGGCTATTTTCAAGTTCAATATTGATATTTCTGCTCTGTCCCATAACATTGCAGGTTTTGTTTTGAATTTTCTTCTTCTCTCAGTCACATTTACAGACCCAGTTATTCCATTTCAGATGTGTACAGAAAAAGATTAGGGGTAAAAGAGTACTAGATTTTTTTAAAGATCTATATATTCTTATTCTCACTAGCTGTATGACTTTGGGCAAACTACCTCCCCTCCCTAGACCTTAATTTTCTCACTTGCAAAATGAGGTTGTTTTATTGGATGGTTTTCAAGGTCACTTGAAGCTCTATAGCTATGATTCTATCTTGTCTTTTCTCTGGGCCTAGTATATGCTAGTTTATCCTTTTGAAGAGAGAAAAAAAATGTAAATTAGCACTCCTTAAGGTTACTACCACTTACAAAAATCTCTTCAGAACATTTTCATAAATTCAGAATATACTTTGAAAACACTGTGTGAAATAAAAAGAGATTAATTCTTGAGAAAAGGGATGATTTCCCTCCCTCCCTCTCTCTTCATCCAGGGCTATGCTATGGCCAGCTCTTACCAGCTTACTAGAGCCCATGGTTAACTTCTCCATGTAAGTACTTATACCTCTGAAGCCAGTTACAAATCAGGGATTAGTTTGATAATTGTCTAGACTTAAGAAAGTAATGGAGAAAATGTTAATAATGCATAACATAAATGTTAATAATTGAACTTAAAAGTGTGTCACATGTACTTTTTTTCTTTTGATATCTAGTTATTAAACATTTAGCAGCACATGTTGGATTGGGGTGTGCTGTCTTTCCAAATGTAAAAGTACAGCTAACATTCAATCTCTAAACAGTATCCCCAAACCATAAAGGAATTTGGTGATAGTGCAAACACATTTCCAGGACAGATCAGCAGCAGCAGCAGCAAATGTGAAAGATAACTAATCTCCTTCCTTGAGAGCAGAGAGAAGTCCAAGTCATCTTTCTATCTTCAGAGTCAAGCACAGTGCCCCGCACATAGTAGGTGTTTAATAAATACTTACTAACGGATCAGATGTGCATATATGAATGAGACATCTTAGTGATAAGGAAACTCAGGGGTGAAGGAGCCCATTCAATGACTTGTACATAGTCACAATGCTAGGTAGTGTGAGAAATAGTATTGGAATACAGGATTTTCTGACTCTAAGTCCAGCACTCTATCATCTTATGCCTGGGCCATCTCTAGTGATCTTAACTGATGTCTCGCCACTGGACTCCAATGACTCTGGAGGAGAGAGTAAGGCTGATGACTTTGTACAGCTCTGCCTCACTTAAATCCAATTCAGTGGAAATTCAAGACATCACCCTTGGGATGTCATTGGTCCTCTTCGAGAATGAAGCATGAGCAACAACAACAATGACATCCTATGCCATATGACATCTCATAGCATTGAATGGGGTAAAATAAAATAAAAAGTCTCATGCATTAATCAATATGGACCTGGACTTCTCAAATAAGAAATATTTAAAAGTTTCATGACATTGTTAAATTAAGACTAATACATGTCAAAAATGAGCTCTTAGACATCTAAAGTACAAAGTGGTCCCATAAGCTACTTGGAAGATAATTTTAATGGGTTTTTGTTTAAGTCCTTGGGGAAATTCACAGGTAAGCAAACATAGTTCCAAGATAAGCTTAAGGTTAATTAGGAGAGCTCATTTGAAAGTACAACATATTTATTTAAACTGTTCTAATTTGCGTGGCCATTTTCTTATTAAAACATTTTATTAACCATAATATTTAGTTAATAGTACTTTTCACTTTTTCGAAGACATAGATAACAGAAATATTGATACAGGAAGGGGATTCAGAAAACAAGTCACAAAATCCAGGCTATGCCTTGGGTTTAGCACTCTTTCTTCACACACCCTTGGCTTTCTCCATTTATACCTATAATTTTATACAATGAGAACTGTTTATAGGTTCATAGCTTTAGAGCTTGAAGGAGCCTCAGAGGTTATCTAATCTAATGACACTTTACAAATAAGGAAACTGAGGCGGGGGGGTGGGTAAGTGATTTGCCTAAGGTCATATAGATAATTGTAATCCTTAGAAATAGGATTTGAACATAGACCTGTTGATTCCCAAGCCAATGATCTTTCCTATGCCTTCTGATGTTCTAAATAATGATACTGAGGGAACAAAAGCCCCATCATCAAAACCATCAACATAGCTTTCAATTATTAAGGTTTCAAAACATATATGATCTCATCAGACAAATAGCCATTATATAAATTATATTTATAAGACTGGATTTATTAATATAGGAAAGAAGATACATATTTTAGAATGGTTTTGATTAAATATAAGTCAAATCACAAAAAAATATTAATCAGACAACATAGTTTCCTTGATCTTCCATTTCCTGATCATTCCAGCCTTTTACTACAATCAGCAGGTATACTAGCAATGAAAAAGCAGCACAGATACCCCAAGCAGAGAGGCAACCTTCCATGAAATCAACATGGAGTTGTCTAGAGATTGTCACAGAACTTTTGTTCTTGAGTATATGTGTGTGTGTGTGTGTGTGTGTGTGTGTGTGTGTATACCCATTGGCCTAAATCAATCAAAAATATTTATTAAGCATCTATTATGTGTCAAACATCATGCTAAGCACTGGAGATAAAAAGATAGCAAAAGACAGCCCCTGCCCTTTAGGTGCTTATAATCTTATTCATATCTGACTCCTAACTTCTATCAAAGCTTATTTCTCCTGTATCCCATCCCATCAAGTGACTGCTATGCCTACCACAGAAACTTCCTAAGGTGGTAAATAATGTGAGAATGACTTCTGTATCACTGCATCATCATACACTAGGAAAGAATAGTGGGTTTAGAGGCAGAGGTCTTTGATCAGAGGCTGGATGACAATTTGTCTGATAGACAATAAAGGTTGCTGTTACTGTCAGTGGTTCAGTTGTGTCTGACTCTTCAGGATGCCATGGACCATAGCACATCAGGCCCTTCTATCCTCCACTATTTCTCCAAGTCTGTCCAAGTTCGTGTTCATTGTTTCCATGACATTATCTATCCATCTCATCCTCTGCCACCCCCTTTTCTTTTTGCCTTCAATCTTTCCCAACATCAGGGTCTTTTCCAATGAGTCCCATCTTCCCCTTATGGGCCAAAGTGTTTCAGCTTCAGTATTTTATATTTCAGTGAATAACCTAAATTCATTTCTTTAAGTATTGACTGATTTAACCACCGTGCTGTCCAAGGGACTCCCAAAAGTCTTCTCCAGCACCATAATTCAAAAGTGGAATTCTGTAGAGCTTAGGTTTCTTTATAATCCAACTCTCACAGTCATACATTGCTACTGGAAAAACAATAGTTTTGACTACATAGACCTTTGGCGGAAAGGTGATGGATTTCTCGGATTTTTACTAAGCTGTCCATATTTGCCAGAGCTTTCCTTCCTAAACAGCAAGCATCTTTTAATTTCATAGCAGCCATCTGCAACGATCTTTAAGCCCAAGAATATAAAATCTGACACTGTTTCCATTTCTTCTCCTTCTATTTGCCGAAAGTGACGGGACCCAGTTGCCAAGATCTTAGTTTTGTTTTTTTTAGTTTTGTTTTTTTTTTTAATGTTAAGCTTTAAGTTAGCTTTACACTCTCCTCTTTCACCCTCATCAAGAGGCTAATTCTTATTTCTCTTCACTTTCCACTTTGTTCTGGTGGAAGGACTTGTGTACCTCAATGAAACTTTGAGCTATACTTTGCAGGGTTCCCCAAGTTGAATGGGTCATAGTTCTGACACAAGGTGATCAACTGGAAAAGGAAATGGTGAACCACTCCAATATCTTTGCCAAGAAAACCCCATGGACAGTACTAAAATGATAAAACATATGACATGGAAGAATGAGCCCCTTAGGTCTGAAAGTATCCAATACACTACTGGGGAAGAATGAAGGACAACTACAACTAGCTCCAGGACTAATGAAGCAGCTGGGCCAAAGCCAAAAGGAAATTTAGCTACAAATGTGTCTGGTGACGAAAGGAAAGTCCAAGGCTATAAAGATAAATATTGCATAAGAACCTAGAATGTAAAATCTATGTATGAAGGAAGGTAAATTGGAGATGGTCAAACAGGAGATGGAAAGATTAAATGTTAACATTTTATGCATCAGTAAACTTAAATGTATGGGAATGGGTGAATTTCATTCAGGTGATCACTATACATACTACTGTGGGCAAGAATCCCTTAATAAAAATGGAGTAGTCCCCACATTCAATAAAAAGGTGAAAAAAGAGATACTGAGGCATAATCTTAAAAATGACTGGATCCAGGGCAAATCATTAATCATCATTCAATAACACAATAATAAAATTCTATGTTCCAACTACTGATGCTGAAGAGGCCAAAGTTAATCAGTTCTATGAAGAGCTACAACATCTAGAAATCAGAGCAAAAAAAACCCAAAAAACAAAATAAAAAGGTGTCACATTCATCATAGGGGAATGAAATACTAAAGTAGGAAATCAAAACATAATTGGAAGAACAGGCAAGTTCAGCCTTGGAATAATAAAATGAAGCAAAGCCAACACCAATAGAATTTGATCAAGAAAACTCATTGGTCATAACAACTGTTTTTCAACAACTCAAAAGGCAACTCTACCTAAGGATATCACCAGAGAGTCAATAGAGACAATAGGAGAGAATTCTTTAATCTATGAGTTGAACTAGATGCCCACCAATATCCACTTCAACTCTGAAAATTTGTAGTTCTGTGACCTGGGCTTGAATCCCAGTCCTGTAATTTACCATTTAAATGATTTTAGACAAGTCCCCTTCAAATCTACTGATTTCCTTTTCTATAAAAAGAAGGGGGTTGGATGGATGGCTGCTGAGGTCCCTTTAACTCTCAAAATTTGTGGTTCTGTGGTTCGGTCATTTGGGATTGAATCTCACAACCCTGTTACCTATGACCTGGGTGACTTTGAACAAGGGACTTTCTGGGCCCCAGCTCTTTTGTAAGATGAGAAGGCTAGAATAGATGGCTTCTGGGATAATAATGATAATTGTAACTATGGCTGGCATTTACATGGCACTTTAAAGTTTATAATATTGTTGCATATGTTAACTCATTTGATCCTTCCAAATCTAAAGTTCTGACCTTGTGATCTTTCCAGAAAATCTAATTATCACATATTAAATGGAAGCCAATTTACACTACTGCATACTACTACTATTGTACTATTATACCTTCATAGATATTATATGCTACACAGCTGCTTCCTTCATGTGGCCTAGTTTTGATGTTTCCTCTCAGCCTGAGGATCCTGCCAGGGATCAGACAACATATGACGGTGAACTAGTGTACAGAGCCCTGGATTTGGATTCGATGAGCTTGAACTCATGTCTTGTGTGAGCTTGAGCTTTTCAGTTTCTTCCTCTATAAAAAAAAAAATAGGGTCAACTCTTTGATCTCCAAAATCCTCTACAATTCTCAACTCTAGCATTAGTAAATAATTTCCCTTCTCTCTGTAAAATGAGAACTTTGGATTAGATGCTTTCTGAAATCCTTTCCAGTTGTAATTACTAGGAGGCTGGGTTAAGGCAATCACTACTTCTCATGTAAACTGGACTCAGTACAAAGACATACTGCTAAAGATGTCTCACTCTCCTTCATCCCAAGAATCCAATTATTTGCCAGGTCTTTGTGGATTCTACTTCCACAATCTGTCTCTCATCATTCACTTTTCTAATCACACAACCACTACTTGAGTTCAGGCTATTATTACCTCGATCCTAGATTATTGCAGCGACCTCTTCTTTGGTCTTACTTCCTCAATGCTTTCCCCTCTCCAGTTCATCCTTTATATGACTGTCACTGATTTTTCTAAAGGACAGATCTGACATAACCTTACTCCATAAACTCCAATGTTTTCCGGTGATCTCTGGCATCAATCACAAACTCCTGTGGGTGGCATTGAAATTCCTTCAAAACATGGCTTGAAACTACCTTTCCATGTGTTTTGTTTTTTGGGGTTTTTTTGGGTTTTTTTTGTTGTTTTCTGTATTACTCCCCTTCCTGCCCTCTACAGTCTAATCACACTGGTCTTCTTTCCATTCCTCCCATACAATATTCAATCTCCCACCTCTGTAACTTTGCACAGGTACTCACCAACGCCTGGAATTCACTCCATCCTTATGTCTAGCTCTTAGAATATTTACTGTCCATCAAAACTCAGCTCAGAAATAACCTTCTATGTGAGACCTTTTTAGGCCTCTTTCCTATTTCTTGCCATCCCAATCTGTTATTGCCTCCTTCCCAAATTATTTATTTTGTATATATTTATATATGTAAAAGTTCTCTTTCCCAATGCGTTTTTTTTGTATTTGTATCCTCAATCCCTAGCGCAGAATAAATATTTAATAACTTAATTTTATTTGATGACTGATGTGCTAAATTCTGTTTATGTCATGTCAATATGGGCCTGCTAGGTGCTACAGTGGATAAAGCACTGGGCCTAGATTCAGAAAGACCTGAGCTCAAATCCTGCCTTAGACACTAACTAGCTTTATGACTGTGAATAAACCATTTAAATGTTGTCTGCCTCAGTTTCCCAAAATGTAAAATGTGGACAATAACAGTATCTATCTCACAGGGTTGTTGTGAGGATCAAATGAGGTAATAATTGTAAAGCACTTAGTGCAGTGCCTGATATATTACAGGTGGTATATAAATGCTTATGGGGAATGGAGGGAAAGATCCAAAATGGCAGAGTAAAAGCAGACACTCACATGAACTCTCCCAAATTCCCCTCCAAACAACATTAAAATAATACCTCAAACTGAATTCTGAGGTAACAGAACCCACAAAAAGGATGGGATAAAACAATTTTCCACCCCAAGGCAACTTAGAAGTTTGGCAGAAAAGATCTGTCTCTCTGGGGATAGCACCAGCACAGACTGCACTGCAGCATGCCAGTAGCAGAAGTTGGGGGTAACTAAATCTATGGTGGTGGTTTCCAGAGCTCTCAGCCCACAGATAGTAAGGGGTAGAATAGTTGATCAGAAAAAGATTACAGGGGACCTTTTGCTGGCACTGGGAGCAAGACTCTGTTGCATTGTTCATATGCAGTTTCAGGTTGCAGTCGGAAAGCAAGAAGAAGCACTAACAGGAATAGAGACTCTGGACACAGTTTAATGCAGAAAAGAATGCTTGTGGTTATTAACAGACCAGAGCATAGCCAGGAGAGTACTGGCCAACACTCTCTTTATATCATACCACCTTGGAAGAATTAAAAACTTACAGAACCTCAGAACTAGCTCTGAAAAATTAGCACAAAAACCTGAAGTTTGGGTCAATCTCCTTTCTACCCCTGGAGCAGAGCCCAACTTTAAGATAAAGTTAAAAGTCAAGAAATAGGCTGGGAAAATGATCAAACAACAACAATAACGTAGAACCTGATAACAGAAAGTTATTAAGGTGACAGGAAAGAGCAATATACAAACTCAGAAGATGACAATAATGTCAAAACAGCTACAAGCAAAGCCCCAAAGACAAATGTGCATTGGTCTAAGGTCTATATAAAATCTGGAAGAGCTCAAAAAGAATTTTAAAAATCAAATAAGAGAGGTAGAAGAAAAATTGGGAAAAAAAAAACAAAAGTGTAAGAAAATCATGAAAAAAATTCAACAGTTTGGCCTTACTGAAGAAAATAACACTTTAAAAAACAGAATAGACCAAATGGTAAAAAAGGCACCAAAATGCACTGAAGACAACTCCTTAAAAACAAGAATTAGTCAAATGAGAAAAGATGTACAAAAATTCACTGGAAAAAAGAACTCCTTAAAAAGTAAAATTGGCCAGATAGAAAAAAAAAAAGGTACAAAAGCTCACTGAAAAAAAAATACTTAAAACTTAGAATTGGGCAAGTGGAAGCTAATAATTCCATGAGACATCAAGAACCAATAAGATAATATAAAAAGAAATAAAAATAAAAGAAAATATTAAATATATCATTGGAAAAATAACTATTTTGGAAAATAGATTGAGGAGAAATAATTTAAGAATTATTGGAATGCATGAAAACCATGATAATAAAAAGAGCCTAGATATCATATTTCAGGCAATTATCAAGGAAAAGTGACCTGATAACCTAGAACAAGAGGGTAAAATAGAAATTGAAAGAATCAATCAATCACCTCCTGAAAGAGATCCCAAAATGAAAACTCCCAGGAATATTATAGCCAATGTTCAGAGGTCCCAGGTCAAGGAGAAATACTTCAAGCAGTCAGAAAAAAAAATTCAAATATCATGGAGGAACAGTCAGTACACCATAAGATTTAGCAGCTTCTACATGAAAGGATTAGAGGGTTTGAAATATGATATTCCAAAAAGCAAAGGCGCTAGAATTGCAGCCAAGAATCACCTACACAGAGAAAAAAAAAAACAAAAAAACAAAAAAACAAAAAAACAAAAACAAACAACAACAACAACAAAAACTGTATAATCCTTCAGGAGAAAAATGGATATGTAATGAAATAAAGGACTTTCAAGTATTCTTAATGAAAAGACTAGAGTTGAATAGCAAATTTGGTTTTCAAACACAAGACTCAAGAGAAGTATAAAAAGGTACAACAGGAAAGAGAAATCATAAAGGTTTCAGTAAGGCTAAACTGTTTTCATTCCTACATGGGAAGATGATACTTAAAACTTCTAAGAACTTTCTCATTATTAGGACAGTTAGAAAGAGTCTGAATAGACAGAGGGTATAGGTATTAGTTAACTATGATAGGATTATATCCCTCCAAAAAAATAAAATTAAAGGTGAGAAAGGGATGCACTGGGAGAAGGGGAAAGGGATAGGGAAAATTAGGTAAACTATCTCACATAAAAGATATATGAAGGAGCGAAGATGACAGAGTAGCAGACAACACTTGAATATTGCTCTCATCAGAATTGGCTCAACACTCAGGTATAGAAATTTATCTTACCCTCCATGGAAGTAGGAATGGAAGGAAGGGAGAAGGGGGACTGATAGAAGACAGGGTGTATCAAAGAGGTGGTGGTCAGAAGCAAAACACTTTTGAGGAGGTACAGGGTGAAGAGAGAGAGAGAGAGAGAGAGAGAGAGAGAGAGAGAGAGAGAGAGAAGGATAAATGGGGGAAGAAGTAGGATGGAGGAAAAATCACAGTTAGAAATTATAGCTGTCAAGGTGAATGAGATAAAGTCACCCATAAAATGGTAGCAGAGTGGATTGCATAGTATAAACATAAAGGGTGATACTATAAGCAAACTAGGGGAGTAAAGAATAGTTAAGGAAGAATTTATAACCATAAAAGAGATAGGTAGCATTATGGGAAGAAAATGAATAATTTTTATTACATTAAACCAAAAAGATTTATACAAACAAAACCAATGCAGTCAAGATTCAAAGGAAAGCAGAAAACTGGGAAGGAAATTCTTATAGAAAGTTTTTTTCTTATAAAAACCTCATTTCTCACATACATAGAGAAGTGACTCAAATTTATAAGAATATGCATCATTCCTCAATTGATAAATGGTTAAAGGACATGAAAAGACAGTTTTTTGATGAAGAAATCAAAACTATACATAGTCATGTGAAAAAAATCCACTAAACCATTCTTGATTAGAGAAATGCAAATTAAAACAACTTTGAGATATTATCTCACAGCTATCAAATTGGCTAAAATGATAGAAGAGGAAAATGACAAATGTTGGGGGGGATGTGGAAAAATTGGGAAACTAAATCATTGTTTGTAGAACTGTGAACTGGTCCAACCATTTTGGAGGGCAATATGGAATTATGCACAGACTTATAAAACTGTATATACCCTTCGACCCAGCAATACCACTGTTATGTCTATTTCTCAAGGTGATCAGGGAAATAGGAAAATAACCTATATGTTCTAAAATATTTTTAGCAGCTTTTTTGTGGTAGCAAAGAATTGAAATTGAGAGGATGCCCATCAATAGGAAAATAGCTGAATGAGTTGTGGTATATAATTGTGATGGAATACTATTTTCCTATAAGAAATGATTAGCAAGAAGCTTTCAGAAAAACCTTGAAAGCCTTACATGAATTGATGCAAAGTGAAGTGAGCAGAACCAGGAAAACAGTATTCACAGTCACAACAACATTATAGGATGATCAACCATAATGATTTAGCTATTCTCAACAATACAATGATCTAAGACAATTCTGAAAGTCTTATGATGAAAAATGCTATTCAACTCCAGAGAAAGAACTAATGGTTTATGAGTGCAGATCAAAGCATACTTTTTTAACTTTATTTGGTGATTTTTGGCCTGTTTTTTTTCTTTCATGACATGATTAATATGGAAATAGCTTTTGCATGATCTTGTATATATGAATTGTTTGCCTTCTCAATGAAAGGGTAGTACAGGAGGGAGAGAATTTGGAACTTAAAATGTTAAAAAGTCAATAGAAAAATTGTTTTTACATGTAATTGGAAAAAATATTACATAAGTGCTTATTGCCTCCCACCTTCCCTTCCCTTCTCCCAGTGTGTACTGATACTCAGTGAAGAAGTTTCCTCTCTTAAAAACAAGATTTTTTTTTCATCACTGAAACAGAGCTGAGTGGTTGGTAAAGGACATAGTGAATTCAATGAGACAGAGTAAACAGATAAATAGACACAATAGTGATGGTATTTGTAGCGACTATTGAATTTAATATAATTGGTTGTGGTTACAAAAGAAAATTATATTTTTTCACTGATTTTTTTGAGACTTCTGAATCCAATATCAATCTCACTCTCAAATTCTACTGAGATAATAAACAAAGAGTAATTATCTCCTGGCTTGGCCATTTAGCTGCATCTTGATTTTTCACAATAGTTTTATGTCAAAAATAAAATTGAAAGCTGACAATAGATAAAAAAACAACATTAATAGTCTTTAATGATGAGAATCTACTATGCTGTGTTGAAAGGGCGTTCAAAATAATCATCACTACTTTATTCCTTACCTCCCACTATCAAGCTGATAATATTAAGTTTCAACTTTCAGTCATCCGTGTACTATGTACATTAATCATACTGCTACAAATGTCTATAAAAATGACTACCAAAATGTATCTTCAAATAGAATGCCACCTTATAAATCTGAGTTTCTTGTCTTGACCTCTCCTCTCTCAAGTCTCCATATAGTCCAAAAATGTTAGAACAACTGTGCCCTCACACCTAGTCCAAAGAGACTGAGACCTGAGTAATCCAGTTAGTAATAAAAGGAATTGTGGATGAGAGAGAAGATATCAGCAGCTTGGAGCACTAAGGGACTAAAAAGGAAAAGTGGAAACCCAAGTGTGTCCTTTCCTTTCAAGAAGACTTCCTCTTTGTCCTTCATTGTTATAAGGTTTGTTACAAGGAGGATCATAACTATATTTTTCAGAGGGCCTATTTGTGGTCATGATATCATAGATCTAGAACAGGAAGGGAAGTTGGAGGCCACTTAGGAGATACAGAAAATTGCTTCAGAGTTGGTATGTACTCATTGGTCATCTAGGAGACCAGCCTGGGAGCTATGAAGGCTTTGACATGCAAGGAATTTAATGCTTATAGTGAAAGTGGGTCCTAGGAATGGAAAAAAAAAAATCAAAGCCCTGGTTGGTGCACTTGGAGATAATGAGATTAGTTTATAAGGTTTCTATGTTTTTGTTGTTGTTGTTGATGTTGTTTCTCTACAAAGCTAGAAAGCTTAAAAGGAGAGATTACAAATAAAATTCATAAATATATTTCCTCAAGCAATCTGTTAATTGCTAAGCCAGTGGAGTGGTCCCCAAGGCACTTCAATTTGGTTTTGTCAATTCTCTACAAGTTTCTTCCCTTTATTGAACTTCCTATTGCAAAAACATCAATTTAGGATGCAATTAAATTTATCTTACCTTCATCTACTAGGCCATAGTTAAAATGTAAATAACCGGAAGCAAACTGTAAAACATCAGAGAAACACTTAGTAATCAACAATGCCTCCCCCTGCATGGGACAATAAAACAGAAAGGAACAACAGAGAGTTGAGGAAATTCACCATAGTTCCAATGGTTTCTCAGGGCAGACATGATTTCAGTTATACCCTGCTAGATTCTCTCAATAAATTGACCTGAAAATCAGGGAAAGAAAAGTCTCCAGCCACTAGATGGCTTACAGTAAGTCTCCTATGAATTGCCCTCTACCTGTTGCTACTCTCACCTCTGTCTCTTTCTTTCTCTGTCTCTATCTCTGTCTCTCTCCCCCTACATTTCTCCTGTACTTCCCCCACCATTGAGTTTTTAAAAACTTCCACTGTACTAGAAAATTCTGCCCTCCCTTTCCAATTTCATGATGTCTTCTTCTATTGATCCTGGGCTCATTAGTGACTTAGGTCCCTTGCAAAGCATCCTGACAAAGCTTTGACAGAAGAATTGTTTAAGTGAAGAAGCACTTTCGTGACAACAACCAGACATCTAAGAAAAACATGTATTTTGAAAAATCCTTGCCTTTCCGTCCTAATACATCCTTTGCCTGAAGAAGGTAGAAAGGTAGAAGAAGGCAAAAAAAATAAGAATTCATATTTTACAATTTTACAATTAATTAGATTTAATTCTAATCAAATTCTAATCAAAATGGAAGAAGAGGTTGATGAATTGGAGGTGATGGATAGCATATAAAAAAGTGACCATGTCATCCTAGCATTTGAGATGCATTAAGCAATGAAGAGTCTTAGAACTGGAAGGGAAATCTCATATAACAGATGAAGGAAATAAGAGGGAAAAAAGTTGTGAGTCATTCAGGATCACACAGGAAGTAATTACTTCTGGTGGGATTTAAACTCAGGTCCTCTGATTGCAGAGATATGCACCTTCTACTGTACCATTATTCCTCATACTGCAAGGATGGAAAGCCCTAACCAATGAAATTCAGATTATTTTTCTATTGGGAGAATTAGAGAAGCATGTGCACTTGAAAGAGATCTCTACAAGGAGCTCCAATTTTATAAACAGAATTTACACAAGATGAAAATATCGCATATCCAAAAGCAAATGTAAAAGAGTAGCACAGATAGAGGTTATAATACCAGGAAGTAAAAAATCCAGAATAAAATGAAGCATAAAACTCCTAAAGACAGAAAGAACCTTTTCAGAGAGAAATGGACAGGAGAGGAAGAGAGAGGAGGTGAGGGGAGGAAATTAGAGAGAAGAGGAAAAAGGGGGAGAGAATGACTACAGTCCTTTTTCAAACCTCTAGAGATCTGAGAGATATGAATGTGAGTGGAAAGCACTCCATCCAGGTTTCATAGGATAGGAGATATCAGTTATAATAAATCTGTTACAGATACCTTTTGATATAGAAATCCTGGGTCCACTGGCTTTTGCCTAGGCTTTTCCTAACAGGACAATCTCCTGAATACTGAGAACAGTGTTAACTTAGACATTCTTTCTGTCCTATGCTTATTGTCATCATAGTCCCAGATCCTGTCCTATTAGGTTTGGCTCCCACTCCAGGGCTCTCACTCATTCTGATAATTACACAGGTAGGGCTTCTCTACTGCAGCCCTGATCTGTACTCAACCCTCTCATTCCTTCACACTCAATTACTAACTTTAGGAGTATCATAAATTGCCAGATTCCACACCAGTCAATAAATTGTGGAACTGTAGTTTGAAAGAGCCTTAAAGGTCATCTAGTCTAAACCCTTCATTTTACAGATGAAAAAGCTGAGTCCCAAAGATGTGGTGATGTATATAAGAGAACATGAGTAAGAAGTGGAAGAGTCAGGATTTGAACTCAGTTTGGAAAAGGTTAAATTTAGCCGTCCAAATTCAGTACCCCTTACAACGTACCAAACTGCATTTGGCTCAGGGGTCTTTTCTAGATCCAATTAACTACTCCCCAAACTCCTAAATCTTACAAAATTCCTGGAGGGAATAACCATCATCTTTTGGCATGCATGGAGAACTGTGGGGAGTGATAGCAAGAGGTCCAGTGAAACAAAACAGCATAATATGGAAGTGATTCCGATTATAAGAGAACAAGCATTTCTGCAGCAGCAGCTATGACTACTGGGGAAACCGGGTTGCTCCATAGTGCACAGAGTGCTGGGCCTGACTCAGGAAGACTCATCTTTGTGAGTTCAAATCTAGACTCTTTTATTAGCTGTGTGACCCTGGGCAAATCACTTAACTCTGCTTCAGTTTCTTCATCTGTAAAATGAGCTGGAGAAGAAAGTAGCAAATTACTACGGTATTTCCACCAAGAAGACCCCAAATGGGGTCATGAAGAGTTGGGCACAACTGAAAATGACTTAAAACAACAGCACCTACTATCTCCTTCTTTCTCTAGGCAGTTAGATGGGGGCTGTGGATAGGGATGGACCTGGTGTAAGGAAGACCTGAATTAAAATTCAACCTCAAACACATAATAGACACACCCTGGACAATCACACAACCTCTGTTTGCCTCAGTTTCCCTATCTATAAAATGTAAATGATAATAGTACCTTCTTCCCAGGGTTGTTTTGAGATTTTCTTTTTTTTTGGCAAGGTAATGGGGGTTGAGTGACTTGCCTAGGGTCACATAGCTAGTTAGTGTCATGTGTCTGAGGCCGAATTTAAACTCAGGTCCTCCTGACTCCAGGGCCGGTGCTCTATCCACTATGCTACCGAGCTGCCCCCTGAGATAATATTTTTAAAGCACTTTGTAAATCTTAAAGTATTATATAAATGTTGGTCATTATTATTAGTATTATATAAAATTGGTACAACATTTATCCCTCTCCAGTTCTGTAGTATAGAAGCTAGAGCAGGGGTGGGGAATCTGCGGCCTCAAGGCCACATTCGGTCCTCTAAGTCCTCAAGTGTGGCCCTTTGACTTCCTGGCCACACTTAAGGATCTAGAGAGCCCCATGTGGCCTTGAGGTCACAGGTTTGCCACACCTGAGTTAGAGAATAGATGAAATCAAGAGGTAGAAGGCACTCCATGACTGTGTGGCCTAATTTATACTTAAAAGGAATCTTCACTTTACCCTATGTAAGAAGATGTCATTCAACCTCTTCCTGAATTCCTTCTGTGAGGGAGAACTTGCCACTTCCTCTTGAATTAGCCCCTTTAATTTTTAGAGAGTCCTATTTGTACAGATTTTTTTTTCCCCTAACATCAAGCCTAAATTTCTTTCTTTGAAACTTTTACCCTTTGTTCACAGTCCTAGCTTTTAGGGCCAAATGGAACATGTTTTATCTCTCCTCTACAGGAGAAGGAGAGTAATTATGAAATCAACCTTATTCCCCTTCTCTTTTCCAGCCTAAATATTCCTAATTCCTTCAACACATGTGGCTGTGCTTCATGTTTCTTTGTCTTCTCCACAGTAATTAATCCAGAACTGTCTAGATTCTTAGTCACTAATTGTTGTAGGACTGGGAAACTATAAAGAGTTGACTCTGGGCTGCCTTGCATCCAAGGAATAAGAAACACTCATTGTTTCATGAAAATCTTTTGTTGAATGCAGTGTAGCAGCATAAAGAGGAGGAAGACTATGGCACAGACTGCACACTGAGAACAGCCCTGGCATGATAGCACTCATGTAGTATCTACAGAAAACAACTGCAGTGAAATGATATTGACTCTCTTCACACTTCTGTCTCTAGTTGCTGTGGCTGCTATGGCTAGGACATTTCAAGGAGCTAATAGAGAAAATAAGACTAATATATCATTTGAAAAACACTGGCTAATAAAATACTGTAATTTACATTGGGGTGGCCATGGAGTGAGACCAAGAACCAGAATATCCTAACAATAGTGTTTTGACAATAAGGTCATATTTCTCTCCTGATAGTTCCTATGCTTTGCCAATTATCCTCTCCCCTAGAAACAACTGGCCATCTTGCTGCAAAATTTGATCCTAATCATCAATAAAAAAGATAGACCTTCAACAAAAGAGAGGCGTTTAAATTATTCTTGAGTGAAAATAAGAAAAATGAACGAATCAATGAAATGCCAAAGGTAAGTATAACATCCAACAAACAAGCATAAGAAATAAAAAGGGAGTTTATATATATATATATATATATATATACATATATACATACATACATATACACACTCATATACATACATACAATTATCCCTTCCACATTGAGATTTTCCTCATCAAGGTTTTGATATAGTGTAGGCAGGCATAAGAAATTAAATGGGAATTTGGGGGGAGTTTTGCAGAAACTGCAGATGACATGCCAAGGCCAACAGACAACATATAAAAAGTTTAGAAACTGAGAAATGCATAAAATATACGTATAGTATTATATAATATAGCCTATGACCAAATACTTAACTCAAATTTTACAATAATGTAAGGTAAATGTCCCATAAAAGAAAAAGAAAAAAAAGTCAGACTTCTTCTCTGGTACAAAGGGAAGGCCAGAAAATTTTACATGGATTTTTCAGATCATGGGGTTCTGCACCCCTAATCCCTGTGATGTAATATAATGTCATTATATGCATATATATGATGTTCATATATATATATATATATATATATCATAATGTTATGTAATATCATTATATTAATCCCTGACTAGAAACCAGTATAGTAGGAGAACATAGATCCAGAAACAAGATATACTAGGCTTAGGGGGGTTAGTGGCTATGATAAAACTGCCATCATACTTTCACTGACTGTTTCATGAACAGATATTTCTGGAAGTAAGGCACAGCAGAAGTTAGTCTCATTAAAAGAAACATGCACATTAACACATACGTAACTTAAAAAGATATCTGGGGGTAAGAACTACAAATGAACTAACAAAGAAAAGAGATGAGTATGAACTCAAATTGGATATTCTAGAATTACCTCTCATGAGCAACGCTGCAAATCAAAAGAAGGAGTATGCAGGAGTCCATGATCAAGATAATATAATTAGAATAGTTGAGAAAGAGATAAAAACTAAAGATAAGGAAGAAACAAATGAATGCATATTGGGGGAAAAGCATCACAATAAATGTTACTTAAGTTAAGGAGCTAATCCTGGAGGTTTGTGGGGCAATTTGGGCTGAAGCTTGGGGGAAGCAGAGGGAGGATTTTGAACCATGTGCTTATTTGAGTTAGGAAATGGGCCAAGTTGGGGAGGAGCAAATAGAAAGAACTAAAGGAAGGAAAGGAAGGAAGGAAGGAAGATTAGTTTAGGCAAATTCAAGGAATTTTGGATGGAACAGATAAATGGCCTGGGGAAAGTGAAAGCAGGTGGGAATTCACTAGCACTAAATTAGTACAAGCAAACCTATTCCCAGGGACCAAGTGAAGATTTTAAAAAGGAAGTAGTAAAAAAAAAAAATCAGCACAAATAATTTAATGGAGGAAACCAAAAGCCTAGAATAATAACTCTTGATGTGAATGAATAAAGAAAAAGAGCATGTCAGAAAGGATAAGAAAGAAAACAATTTTTTGTACAAATGGAACATAAAAATCATAAAGATACATATAAAATGAAAATTAGAGGCTAGAATTCATTAGGTCATTCCAAAAATATATATAAAACAGATAAAAAAAATATATGGGCAGCTAGGTGGCACAGTGGATAGACCACAGGCCCTAGAGTCAGGAGGACTTGAGTTCAAATCTGGCCTCAGACACTTGACACTTACTAGCTGTGTGACCCTGGGCAAGTCACTTAACCCCATTGCCTATACCCCCCCCAAAAATATATATATATATGTAGTGAATAGATAGTGAAACAAAAATAAATAAATATATCAAAGCTAAAATTAACCTATCAGATGAAGGAAAAATAAAAATTCATAATGTCCATAGAAAAAAATTACTAAAAATCATACATTATGTTTCATCGAACCTTACAGATTAACTATCACTAATAACTATCATTATTAAATATACCTGGATCAAATAGCATAGCATCTAAATTAATGAAGGAAAACATAACTGAATTACAAAAAGATTCAAAGTAACATAATAATTGTAAGTGACCCTAACCTTCCTATTTCAAAGATGAATATATATCTGTAACAGGAAGATTTAAAAAAATGAAGATATACAATTGAAAAGAATGTTGGAGCAATTAGATTTTTTTAAAGATATCATATGTTGTAAATGAGAATATATAAAAATACATATTTCTTAGCCCTTTACATACCACGGGGCACCAACAAATTGTAAACAATTCTAAAAAGATAAAAAAAAAAAAAACCTCATCCATTACAGACCATAAAACAATAAAACATACAGGAGGAAAAAAAGAAAAAGATACAGAGCTAAACGGAGATTTAATAGTTACATATGGAATAGTATATGGATGAAAGAGCAAATCATAGAATAATTAAAAATGATTTGAAGGAGAGCAAAAACAATGAGACAACATACCAACATTTGGGGGATGCAGCTAAAGCAGTCCTCAGAAGAAAAAAAATGTGTGTCTGCAAACAGATATTAACAACCTAAAAAAAGAGAGGATTAATGAACTGAGAATGCAACTTTTAAAATGACAAAATCAAAAAATTTAACAAAACATCTAAATAAACACTCAGGAAGAAACCTTAACAAGGAGAGGAGAAATAAATAAAATAGAAAATCAAAATCATGTAGAAAGGATAAATAAAATTAAAAGTTATTTCTTTCAATACTCAAATGGATTTGTGTTCTCTTTGAATTAGGAGTTCCTTCCGGTGATGAAGATTGCAACCCTTTCACGGCTAACTATCCTGTATGACTCTTGTCCACGTCCTCCCATGAGAGGTTTTGCTGTCATTCTGGAGAACTTCCTCAGTTTCTCTTTTCATTGGAATACAACCATCTGGCAGTGTTCCTATTACCACTCTGTCCCATGACCAGCTCAACTTATGTTCCTATCATACATTTGCTAGATGTCATCTTTTACTATTATTGATCATATTCAATTGATTATATTCTGCTATCTGCTCAAAACTACTATGTGTCACTCATGCATTCTGTGTAATATTCTTTTCAATAACTGGAATAGGATAATATTGTTATTAAAAAGATGGTCCTTTGTGTCTTTGGGATACTGGGGCCATTAAAGGGGCTATGAAGTTTCATCTGAAGTAAATCTAGCCTGCTTTTTTTCTGTTCACCTCTAGGTCAAATTAATTGTTCATGTCTATTGTCTGTACCAGATACACTTACTGACAAACGAGTCTCCCCATTCAAATGCATTCCATAATTTGGGCAATAGATATCATTCAGCTATTTGGTCTTTCTTACCTAGGTGGTCAGGAGGCTTGGCAATGTTCTGAGGCTTGATACAAGCAGCAAAACATCAACAGGAACATCTGAGAGACCTAACAATTTACAGAGAAGCTCTCTTCAACTTGAATTCTGATGACTCTCCATTGCAAGGCTGAACATCTTTGGTAAGCATATATTTCCCTATTTTTTTATCTCACCTAACATTTATGATTCGAGAGCTATGGAATGAGATAATTTCTAGTTTTATGTCTTTTGAAAAATCTTAATTCAAATTTTCAAAAAGCAAGATAAATTTATGATAGACAGGAAATCTGAACTATGGGACACTATAAAAATTTATGCAAGTAAAACTGAAAATTTGAAGGAAATGGATCATTACTTTGAAAAATTCAGAGTAATATAAAATGAAATAAATATCTTGATCCAATATCATAAAGTAAAATTGAAGAAACCAGTAACCTGGTCCAAATTCACAAATTAGTTTGATCAGATATTTAAGAAACAATTAATACCTATTCTACATAATTCTTTCTCAAAAAATTGACCAATATCACTGATGTAAACTAATGAAAAAATTGTAAATATAACTCTAGCATAAAGAATAGTGCATTGTATACCACCCCTTTCCCCCAAAAGTTCATAAACTAGGATTAAGTAGGATTTGCATCAGAGATCTAAGAATGATTCATTGATGGGAAAAATTAGCACAATTAATTATATCAAAACATACACAACTCAAAATACATGATTATATCAATGCATGTATAAGAGGACTAGGAAAATATGGGAATGATTTGTGCTACAAACACTCAAAAGAATTGACAGAGAAAAGCCATTTTAATAAAATAAAAAGTATAAATCAAAAGCCAAATATGTGGATTTATTTGTGATGTAATAATACTAACAGCTTTCCCAAAAAAGTAAGGTTAAAGAAAGAATGCCTAGTCTCTCCACTATTATTTGAAATGTTAACAATAGTAATAAAACATGAGAAACAAACTAAAGGTATAAACATGAACAATGAGGTATAAAAGTATCCTTTTTATATACGATCTAATGTTTTACTTGTAAAATCCCAGAAAACTATCAAGGAAATTGAAGGATTAATAGCTCCAGTAAAGCAGTCTGATACACAATTAATCCACAGATGATTACAACTTTTCTATCTAACAAAAACAAATTTCAAAGAATAATAAGAGAAAGTGAAGAACTATCTTAAATTACTACAAAATACATAAAATATCTGGAAATCAACTAACTAAGACATGCTCAAGACTTCTATAAAGGAAACTGCAAACACATTCAAAAAGTTCAAGGTTGAGTTTGGCAAAAAAAACCCCAAAATTATAACATCACCTGAATCAATTTATAAACTACCAAAGGGTTACTTTACAACACTACACAAAATAATAACAAAATTTATTTATGGAGGGTGAGGAGAAAGGCCTATAATCCCAAAGGAAAGAGCTGTGGAAAGTAATAAAGGGGAAAAAGCACCTGCATAAAACAAATTACATTATAAAACTACATCATTCCAAAACATTTTGCACTTGATTTAATTTAAAAAAAAAAGGAAAAGAAAAAAAAATCATTACTGAAACATCAGCAGGAATAAGAAACAAGCTTGGAAAACTATTTTGCAACTAAAGAAAGCAAGCTCCTTGAGTAAAGGCTCATTTAATAAGAACTACTTGACAATTTAATAAGAACTACTTGACAAACAGGAAAGTAATTTGTGGGGGAAAAGAAACACAGAGTTAGACCAGCTTCTTACACTACACACCACAAACAACCTTAAAATGAACTATAGTGCCAAAATACAAAAAGCCCCATCATTTTTAACAGAAGGGTCTCTATGTTTGATTAGAAATTGTGTCTTAGCCAAATAAAAGACAGAAAAGATCCATATAAAACAATTTGTCTTACATTAAATTAAAAAAAAACTTTTGTATAAACAAAATCAATATATGTGGGGCAAGAAGACAAACTGTCAATGGGGAGGATTAGTCTTTGCTCAAACATCTCTGATAAAGTCCTCATATGAAAGATATATTGGGAATTAACAGAAATACAAAAGATCAAGGGTCATTCTCCCATTCAAAGTCAAAGTAAAAAAAATCATCTTTTAGGACAGGAATTGAAATCTATTAACAATGATATGAAAAATTGCTCCAAATTACTAAAAAGAGAACAGCAAATTAAAACAACTCTGGAGTTTCATCTTACACAAAGCAAACTGGTAAAGATGGAAATAACAGAGGGGCAGTAGAAATCTAGGATCTCCAATATAGTATTGGTAGATCTATGAATACTCCATCCATTATAGAAAAAAAATTTTGAATTATTCTTTTAAAATTATCAAAAAATTTATATTCTTTGATCCAGAGATCAAAAACAGAAAAGAAATTCCCTTATATGCCAATATCGTAGTACTTTGTTGTAACAAACAAGTATAAACAAAGAAAATCCTGATAGTGGAAGGGCTAAAAAATTGTGGCATATGAATGTAATGGCATATTTTTGCTATCTAACTATTAAAATGAAAAATTCAGGGAATCATGGGAAAAATATATAAAATGAGGTAGAATAAAGAACAAGAAAAATAATGTGCACAATGAAAACAACAAGGCAACCTAAAAGGACAATACATGTAACTGAACTTTGTCATCATAATACCCTAAATTGGCCTTCAAGACAAGATTCAAAAATACACCTCTCTTGTTTCTTTGGAAGTTGGGGGATCGTAGATGTGTAACACTGCATTTGCTGTCAAGACCAGGCTGATGCATGGATTGATCTTACTTAGCCATAATAGGAAGGAAAGCTATTGGCAGGGGTGGGATTTAGGAAGGTTAGGGAGTGGCAGTATATATCTGGAAATGAGTGTGGTGACATTCAAAAATAAAAGGACAAATAAAACTTTTAAAAATTGAGAAAGAATTAAAAAACAATAATAAATGAAATATAAAGAAAAGTCAAAGCTAACTCTCGTGATTTGTATTCTGGGATGCTGAAAATATACTTTTGGCATAGACAGAAATGAGGACAGTACAAGGCTACAGGGAGGGAGGGAAGGGACCAACAGAAAATTTGGACTTTTTTTCAAGTTATGTGTAAGAATTATAAAGGGCTAACTTGAGGAAACATTTGGTCCATACAGGCTACGTGGACTCCATAAATGTTCTTGTAAGTATTCCTTTGTCAATACTTTCCTGCAGGAAAACAATTTTCCATTGCTTTGCTTAGCAGGACAGGGACAGACAGAAGCATTCTGATTTGCTTGGGTGTTAAACAGTGATCACCAAAAAGAATGTTCATGTTCTTTAGCTGTTTATTTCAAATTATTTAACTTGTTCACTAAAATTTGTCATTAGGACCTAATTGTAAACGTTTCACCCCCAAATAAGGTTGCAGAAGCAGATCACATTCAAACACCCTTCATAAGTATTGGCTGTTATTACCCATAAACTCAGGGAAATACTCAAGAGAGTCCAAGAGGTCTAACATATTGAGGTATGTTGTCTTAATTCCAAGTCATCGTAAGACAATGAGTGGCTGTGTAGTATTTTTAAACATGTGGCAATAATACTGCGGCAACAAAACCCATTTAAATTTCAGAGTCATCTTTCTAAATATACTTGGAAGCCTCTCTGGAACTGGGATAACACTTTATTGATTTCACTAAGCGCCCTGGATTGATTGAAAACTTGGGGAAGCTTAAAGCACTAAACCTTCCTCAAGGGCATATTTCCCAGGTGGTTGTTTTTCTGTTAATTTTTTAATACCAGTATTTTCCCTGCATAAACCATCTGTCTCACTACTTTCCCCGCTGTGTTGTTCTCTTGAAGAGTTCTGGTATAACATGAGATCTCAGCATATGTCCTAATTCTGATCAATGGTCCCCAAGTAGACGAAACATTCATTGGAAAACAGGAAATTATCCTATAGAGTTATGTTATCCTACAGGTTAATGGCATCTATTTTTCTTTTTGTCGTCCTTCTTGGTACCAGATCTCACCCACAATGGGCATCATGCTGGGAGACGCCAGGCAGATGTATGAACTTTTAAATAAATATTGATATTAAAAGGGCATTTGGTGTACAAAATGTATGAAGGAAAGTTTAGGAAATAGGAAACCCTTGGAGGTACAGATGGGAAATATCCACCGCGACCTAAAATCAATGGATTTCAGAATTGCAAGGCACCTCCAAAACAGATGTAAAGCATGAAACAGACTTGCTATCCAATACCTTTATTTCTTATTTAACTATTTTTACCCACAAAGAAAAGCATATCGATTGCAATAGTGACATTGCAATTTATTAGTGTTCTTAGGTTTACAAAAGAACAGAACAAAAGTACCATTCCCTGATGCTGCCCCTCCCCCAACATTTCACTCTCCTCTCACACACAGACCTAGACTCCAGATTCTCACAAAGGTGCCAGACCTACTGAAAATCTTCAGCTGGTGTTGGCAGTGTAGTTAAGACCATGTCTTTATTAAATGCAAAGTCATCAGCTGTCCTCCAAATCAGATGGGAAGAAAGTTGCCTGCTTTCTCTTTGGAACTAAATTAGAGATTGTTCTATGACTCTTGATCTTCTCTAACAACCAGAACAATAAAAACAAAACACATATGCTATAAGAACCTGCAGATGAGGGCTCACTGTGTCAGAATTGAGAGGATATCATTCCAGAAGAGAAGGACAAAGCAGGCTTATTTCCATATTTTTGTTCTTGTTGGTTTACTTGTGTTTTTTTTTTTTTTAACTAGACTAGTGGTTTTGATGGTGTAGGAAACTCTAGATGAGGAAACTCCCTCTATTAATGCAGATTAGTACCTGCTCTACCAGGGGGTACTGAGAGGTTAACCAGGGTCATACAGCCAAAGAATTTGGATCCAGATCTTGGTACCAGATCAGTTTTCTATCTATTATTCCATGTGGCCTGACAGTTTACTGAAACTGATTGACTTGACATGACTATATTAGATATTTCTGTCTCCATCACATGGGTCAAATTCAAAGAAATTACACTAGAAACCCTTTGTAACATTAGTGGTGGGGATAGCAACAGGATATATATCCTGATTAAACGACAGCTACATAAAATATACCTACTTTTTACTCATTTAGCGAGTATATTATATGACCTGTGATAAAAACTCTAATCACTGTCATAGCAACTCTCATTATAAAAAACTAACATTTATATAACAATAAAGTCTGGAAGGAACTTTCCTCACAATAACTCTGTGAGGTAGGTACTGCAAGTATTATTAGCCACAATTTATAGATGAGGAAATTGGGATCCTGAGAGAAAAAAGTGACTTGCTAATGGTTATATAGCTTAGTAAGTAACAAAGGATAGAAAATATTTTTTTCCTAAATTGGTATTGACTTCGTTGTTGAGGATACCTGAAATTAATTGTGCTCTATCTATTTCAGCTCTCCCTAAGTAATCTGAGCATCACTTAATGTTTAAATATATTACCAATAGGAATTACTAATTACTAACTACTGGAGGATGGGAGTAACTTCTACTCATTACTAAGGGGAGTATATAGATATCCACTCCCTGATTCACAGTATGAATACTCTCTACGCAAAATATGTGACCAGTGAAAGATAACAATGAAGTCCTAACCTAACCTAACCTAAAAAAGAAAATAAATTTTATGTTATAGATACAGAGAATATTGTACAATTAAGAGTCAAGACTTGGTCATGCTTTTTATGCAAAAAAAAAATTGCAAATCAGACTCTGTATTAAGCAAACTGATTTTCACCATGGCCACTGCCAAAGTCCTGAAGCTTTCCTTATTCACTCCTGCATTTTATAGGCCACAAGTTTAGAAGAAATAGATGTATAGCATGACTCTGTAGAAATCTATGAGGATTATTAAAGGAATAAAGGAGGAAGGATGACAGATTTCAATCTTCTCAAAGATAAATGTCAGTTATAAAACCAAGCAGCAAACTGGTGACAATTTGATTATTTTAGAGTTTTTCAATATTTCGTAAGAAGCCATGACATTTTTCTAAAAAGGAGCTAAAGGAGATTTGGGTGTTTTGTCATTCTGACTCATGGCAAGGATTTGCTTTATCACTAAACATCTCTAAACTATAATACATGTTCTATGTTTACACATAAATTAAGTTCCACCCACACCCAAACTCAACTTAATGGTATGCTAGCCAATGAATAAAATTACTGTTCAATAAAAATGTCTCTTTTCAGAGGTTTTCTATTTCTATTCTACGCTATTTCTGTAGACTTTCATATCTTTTACTGTTTAAAGTAACCAGTCTTCTGACATATTCATTGGGACAGTAGAAACAGCAGGGGGCCCGGATTCAGTTAGACCTGAGTTCTAATCTAGCTTCAGACACTTACTTAGCTATATGATTGTGTGCAAGTCACTTGGCCTGTTTGCCTCAGTTTCCTCATCTGTAAAAGAGGGATAATAATAGCACCTACTTCCCAGAGTTGTTGTGAGAATCAAATGAGATAATATTTGTAAAGTGCTTAACACAGTGCCTGGCACATAGTAGGCACTATATAAATGTTAGCTATAACAACAACATCAATAACAATAATTAAAGGAGTAGGTAGACATGATTAAGAAGGTAAGAACTAATAAGAAGTGATAGTTTGGAAAATCCATGAAATTCCCCCTAAAATGAAATCGTAAGAAATACAAGAGTTGTGAACATGAAATAGAGAAGGAAGAAAAATACAAAAAGGAAGAGAGAGAAGAAAAAAAAAAGAAGTAGGGAGTGAAACCCAATAAGGAACTGAATGTGTATAAAAGAGACTTTGGGACCACACATTTGTAAAGAGCAAAAGAAGTAATAATCTTTATTATTACTGCTTTTTAAAAATTGCTGATGAGGAATCAGTCCTTTAGTTTACCTTCACTTATAATAACACTCTCAAGGCACATATTTAGAAAAAATTATTGATGGCTTTACCATTCAAAGCAACTGTATTTGTTAGAGAGATATAATAGGCCTCTTTATGAGAAAATTTCTTATCAGATGCACAGCTTCTTTCTCCCTCTTTTCTTCCCTCCTTTCCTTCTTTCCTGTCTTCCTCTCTCCCTTCCTTCATATCTTACTTCATCCCTCCCACTCTTCATCTCTTCCTTCCTTCCTCCCTCATCCCTTTCCTTCCTGTTTATCTTCTTCCCTTCCTCTCTTCCTTCCTTCCTTCCTTCATTGAATTCAGGTCAAAAGAAACAAGTTTTCTTCAAGCTATTTAATGTCACCCTGGTGAAGCATTTCCATAGTTAAAGAATATTTCTTAGGCTCACAAAGATGCCTCAATGAGGAGGGGTTGAAAACAACTCCCCCCAACCCATGTATATAAAGTTTCCTCAAAAGAGTGACAATTTATCAACCTGATGAATTTATCCAAAGTTTTACTAACTTTGTTACTTACTATACTTGCTAACTCCAGGGCAAGGTGGCAGCTTTGAATTTCCACATCTAAGTTAAAGGTACGGGCATGTTAGATGGTTGTGTCCTCTAGAGTGCAACCCATATTAAAAATGTACATGATGTTAAAACAGAAGTAGGACCAAGTAGGTTCTTGTGACCAAAATGTCACTATGTGTTACTTTCTCTTCCTCTTCCTCTCCCTCTCCTCTTCCTCCTTACTCTGAGTGGATGTTTATTCAGTCCCCTACAAATGACAACCCTGATCCTTGAATAGGGCTCCTTTACACTATTCCTTTAAGTACAATGATAGTATAGGATAGGTTTTTATATTACCTTGTATTTCTACTCAGTACTTCTACTTCCTCTCCCTCAGCTCACTCTTAATCCCATCTCTTCACATCTTCTTCCACAGTCACCCTGCTTGATTCCTCTCTCCCTCCCCCTCCCCTCTCTCTCTCTCTCTCATAGGCTGTTTCCCTTGTCTGGAATCCTCTCAGTCCTCACCTCTGTCTTTCATAATCTTTCCAGGGGTGGGGAATCTGAGGCTTCAAGGCCATATGTGGCCCTCTAGGTCCTCAAGTGCAGCCCTTTGATTGAATCCAAACTTCACAGAACAAATTAAGTTTGGATTCAAAGGGCCATACATGAGGCCCTAAAGGGCTACATGTGGCCTTGAGGCCACAGGTTCCTCACCCTTGCCTTAGACTCTTTCTTGCATCAGGCAGGGAAGGGTAGTCTCTCATTCATCTACTTAATAGTACTACCTCGGGGCAGCTACGTGGTGCAGTGGATAGAGCACTGGCCCTGGAGTCAGGAGGACCTGAGCTCAAATCCAGCCTCAGACATATAATAATACTTCCTAGCTGTGTGACTCTGGGCAAGTCACAATTGCTTCACTAAAATAAATAAATAAATAAATAAACAAATAAATAAATGAATGAATGAAAGAATAGATGGGTAGATAAATAAATAAATAATTGAATGAATGGATGAATAGATAAATAAATAGTACTACCTCTCTCCTCCTCAAATAGTCAAACACATGTTTATCCATTACACAGTATATGCCTCTAGATAGAATATAAGTTTCTTAAGGGCAGGGAGAACTTTTTAATCTTTTTGTTAAATTTTTGTTTTGAATCCCTAGTGCCTAGAACAGTGCCTTACACACTACATGTTGTAAACAAATATCAATTGGAATACATTGAACAAGAGTCATTCAATTAACATTCATTAAATACCTAGCTAAGTGAAAAAGAACCACACTAGGAAGTGAGGAAGAAAAATATTTCACTTCAATTCAACCTTCACTTATCAAATAGCTTCGATGAGCAGGCACTGAGGCTATGCATATAGATTATAAAACAGCAACTGCTCTTAAGCAGCTTATAATCTAACAGGGCAATCATAAGTACAAAAATAAGCATGATATAAAGGTGATTGTGATAAGTACAAAGGGGAGATAAGGGAAAACAGTTGAGAAAAAATTGGGTAAGTTTCATTTGGAAGTGATGGACTAGTCCCATGGAGGAGAACATATCAAAGTCAGGGCTTGAAAAAAGACAAGTGATTCAAATGATAGAAATGAAAGGATGAAAGCCATTTTAGTCGCAGTAGATAATGGCATGGAAAAAAAGATACGGAGATGGTCGAGGCCAAGACAAGAATTAGAAATGAAGAAGAGTCCTGTTAGCCTGGAATACAAAATGTACTGAAGAGTAATACTATGAGACAAAGCTGAGCAAATATGTTAAAGCTAGATTTTTATATTAGTATTGCTGATGTTCTTCTCTTTCTCCCCATTCCCCTCCTCTTTTAGGGGGAAGACCATGAATACTAGAATCAGGAAGGTATATTTTATTTGAATCAATGAATACATGAATGAAAAATATATTTAGCACTTAGTATGTGCCAGGCACTGTGCTATGCTTTTGTCGCTCATTTTGTTGTTGTTGTTCCTTCTTTGTGCTCAAAGAGGGCCAATGACATCATGAGGGTGACATCTTGACTTGTGTTTGAATTGGATATGAGTCAAGCAGAGCTATGCAAAATTGTCAATCTCACTCTCTCCTCCAGAGTCATCAAAGTCCAGTGGCAAGACAAAGGTCAAGATGACTGGTGAAGGCCCAGGATGTAGTGGGTGACCTTTGCCTACATAAATTAAGATCTTCCTCAGGTTTTGGTTAGTCTGAGGCTACTCTCATTCAATGACTAAGGGCTGGGTAAGAACTCAGCACATAACCTGAGATGTCTCAGGTTATTGTCACAAAGATATCAATGGGTGAGATAGGGAGAGGAATGATACCACATAAAGGAGAGGAAGGCATAGTAAGCTGAACTAGACATGGTTTTTAAATTCCCATGGAGTAGTGGTTGAATAGTTCTAATCAAGATATGATAAAGGCTTACTCTTAAAGCCAAGGATCTCAGGGTCAGAATTCAAATTCTCCTGGGTTGGGGATGGCGAGTGTTAAAGGTATGATTTTTAAATATCTGAAAAAATGACATGAAGGCCTGGTTCTGAGCAAGATAGGGCAAAAATTCACCTATTAGAGTTCAGAGTCCAAGGCAAAAAGTCCAAATTCTAATGGGAGAGGGAGGAAGATGAATGAGGCAAAGGTGCAGGTGTCATGGTTAGGAAATGGTTGATAATAATTATAATAATAATAATATCTCAATTTACACATCACTCTTAAATATTTAAACCCCAAATTTCTCCTAATAATTATGCTAAATATCAAATTATTACCTTGGTGACACAAGTGGTGGAGCCAAAATGGCAGAGTAAAGGAAGTAGCCAAGCTCTCCCAATGTTACAATACAAGCAACTTTAAAATAACACTTCAAATCAAATTATGGAGCAACAGAGTCAATTAAAGGTTGGGGTGAGATATTTTCCCAGTCCAAGACAATTTAGCAAGCAGAGATTTGTGACACTGGAGTGGAGGCTGGCCCAGAGCCCATGTGGTAGCAAAACCAGCTGTCTGCCTTGGAGGTAGAAATAAAAGCATCAACAGCTTTAGGAGATCTCATTCAGAGGTGGAAAACGGATCTGGCAACTAGCCAGAAAGACATTAGAAGGGATCCCTGTGCGAGCTCTGGGGGAAGGACAAGGTGCTTTTTGGAAACTCCATGGTCCATACTCATTTCTGGGTGATACTTACAGGGCTGGGAGGAACATTTTCAGTTCTGAGAGCAGAGGCATTGAGGAACAGTATATCTTTCTAGTAAAAGGGATTAAGGGCCCTTTCTATGAGAGTAGTGGCCAAACCTCTCCCAGGTTCACATTACCTTGAAAACACTGAAAATTTCCAAACTCCCAGAAATAGGCTCTAAGACCAGTAGTGTGAAAAAAAAAAACCCCGAAGTTTGGGAGAGGGGGCCCCCCGGCCCCCCCCCCCCAGGAAAAAAGCCCAATTTTAACATAAAATTCAAAGTAAAAAAAGTAGGCTACAAAAATAAACAAATAACAAATAAATGAACTTCAACATTAAAAAAGCTGTTGCGGTGACAGGGAAGATCATAACACAAACTCAGAAGACAATGGTGTCAAAACAGCTATGAGTAAAGCCTTAAATGAAAAAATGTGAATTGGACTCAAATCCAACAAAAATTCCTGGAAGAGCTAAAAATGATTATAAAAAATTAAAAAAAAAGATGGAGGTAAAGGGAAAATTGGGAAAAGAAATGGGAGCAATGAAAGAAAATTAGGAAAAGACAATTACTGTCTTGGTAAAAGAGGAACAAAAAATACTGAAGAAAACAACACCTTACAAAATGAATTAGCCAAATGGTAAAAGAAGTACAAAAGCTCACTGAATAAATTTAAAAAAACACTCAAAAATTAGAACTGGACAAGTAGAATCTAAAGACCCCATGAGACATCAAGAAACAATAAAAGTAAAAAAAAAATGAAAAAAAAATAGAAGAAAATTTGAAAGATCTCATTGGAAAAACAAGTGACCTGGAAAATAGATTGAAGAGAAATAATTTAAGAATTATTGGATTGCCCAAAAGCCATAATAAAATAAATCCTAGATATTATATTTCAAAAATTATCAAGGAAAACTTCCCTAATATCCTCAAACCAGAAGGTTGTGTAGAAGAACAGATGAAAAATTAACTGGAAATTAAATAACCTTATCCTAAAAAAAGAGTGGATCAAGGTACAAACCCTAGAAACAATCAATAATTACATTTAAAAAGAAGTACAACAATCAGATAACATACCAAAATTTGTAGGATGCAGTCAAAACAATATTTAGGGGAAATTTTACATCTTTAAATGCATACATCAATAAAAGAAAGAAAGAGATCAATGAATTGTGCATGCAACTAAATACAAAACTTTAAAAAAAATAAAAACCTTCAATTAAACACCAAAATAAAAATTCTGAAAATCAAAGGAAAGATTAGTAAAATTGAAAGAATAAAAAACTAATAAGTAAAACTAAGTCCTAGTTTTTATGAAAAAAACAATCAATAAAATAGATAAATCACTGGTTAATTTGATTTAAAAAAAAAAGGAAGACTTCTCAGAAATACAATGATCCAAGACAATTCCAAAACACTCAAGATGGAAAATGCTATCCTCATCCAGATAAAGAAGTGATGCAGCATGAATACAGATTGAAGAACACTATTTTCACTTGTTTGGTTTTTTTTAATGTTTTTCCCCTTTTCTTCTGTTTCTTCTTTCACAACATGACTAATGTTGAAATATGTTTTACATGATTGCATATGTATAACCTATATCAGATTGCTTACTATCTTGGGGATGGGGAAGGGAAAGAGGGAGGGAGAAAAAATTTGGAAATCAAAATCTTTCAAAGAATGAATATTGAAAATGTTCTTTACATGTAATTGGGGGAAAATACTATTAAGTACAAAATTAAAATGTAGGAAAAAACTAAATTACCAATGTCAAAGTAAAAAAGGTGAATGAACAACCAAAGAAGAAGAAATTATATTAGGAGTTATGTTCCCCAATTACATACTAAAAGCTGAAAATCCAAGTGAAATGGATGAATATTTACAAAAATATAAACTATCCAGATTAACAGAAAAAGAAACAGGATAGTTAATTAACCACATCTTAGAAGAAATTGAACAGGCCATAAATTAATTCACTAAGATAAAATCTCCAAGATCTGGATTTAAATCCAGATGGACTTAAAAGTGAATTCTATCAAATATTTAAGGAACAATTAATCCAAATAGTATATAAACTATAAAAAAAGGTAAAGAAGGACTCCTTTCAAATTCTTTTTTTACACAAATGTTTTGACACCTAAACAAGGGAGAGCAAAAACAATGAAAGAGAAATATAGAATAATTTCCTTTACAAAAAATGATGCAAAAAATTAAATAAAATGTAAGCAAAGAGATTATAGCAATACACCACAAAGATCACACACTGTAATCATGTGGAATTTATGCCAGAAATGCCAGGGACAGTTTGATATTAGGAAAACTATAAGCATGATTGACCTTATCAAGAACATAAACAACAAAAATAATTTGATTATCTGAATAGATACAGAAAAAACTTTTGACAAAATGCAACATTAATTCCTTTTGAAAACACTAGAAAGCATAGGAATAAATATAGCCTTTCTTAAGATGATAAGTAGTATCTATTTAAAACCAAGAAGAGGCATTATCTGCAATGGGAATAAGCTAGAAGCCTTCCTAATAAGATCAGGGATGAAGCAAGGATGTCCATTATCAAAACTGCTACTCAATATTGTATTAAAAATGCTAACTATAGTAATGAGACCACAATAATAAAAAAAGAAATTGGAGGAATAAAAAGAGGCAATGAGAAAATAAAACTGTCACTCTTTGCAGACAATATGATCATATACTTAGAGGACCCTAGAGAATCAATTTAGAAACTAGTTGAAACAATTAACAACCTTAGCAGAGTTGCAGGATATAAAATAAAGTCACATAAATCATCAGCATTTCTATATATTGCCAACAGATCCCAACAAAAAAAAATTGAAAGATAATTTCCATTTAAAATAACTAGACATTATAAAATACTTGGGAGTTTACCTGCCAAGACAAAGTAAGAGTCTATTTGAACACAATTCCAAAACACTTTATATACAAAAAATGACAGATCTAAACAATTGGAAAAAATATTAATTGTTCATGGATAGGCTGACTCTATATGATAAAAATGACAATTATACCTAAATTAATTTACTTATTCATTGTTGTGCCAATCAAACTATCACAGAACTATTTTATGTAACTAGAAAAGATAATAACAAAATTAATTTGGAAGAACAAAAGATAAACAATATCAAGTGATTCAATGAAACAAAATGTTAATGAAAGTACTGTAGCACTATCAGTTTTCAAAGTATATTATAGAGTAGTAATCATCAAAACAGTCTGGTACTGGCTAAGAAATAGAGTAGTGGGTCAGTGAATAGATGAGGCATATGATACTCAGTAGCAAATAAGCACAGTAATCCAGTGTTTGATAAACCCAAACATCCAAGCTTTTGGAACAAAACTCATTACTTGAAAAGAAATTGCTGGGAAAACTGGAAAACAGTTTGGCCGAAACTAAGCATAGACCAACACTTCATACTCTGAGCCAAAATAATGTCAAAGTGAATAAATGATTTAGAAATAAAGGGTGAAATAATAAGTAAGTTAGGATTTCATGAAAAAAAAATGTGCCTGTGAGATCTATGGATGAGGGAAGAATTTATGACCAAACAAGAGAGAGGATCATGGGAAGTAAAATGGATAATTTTAATTACATAAAATTAAAAGTTCTTACACACAGAAATCAATCAAAGCAAAATTAGAAGAAAAGTAAGAAACTGGGTGGTTCTCTGATAAACAAATTTATAAAAATTTATAATTTTTATAATCTTTATTTAAAAAAATTCCCCAATTAATAAATGGTCAAAGGATATGAACAGGCAATTTTCAGAAGAAATCATAGCTATGAATAGTCACATGAAAAAGTATTCTAAATCACCACTGATGAGAAAGGCAAATTAAAACAACTCTAAGATCTCATTTCATGCCTATAAAATTGGTTTAATGACAAAAAAAGAAAAAAGATAAATGCTGGAGAGGATATGAGAAAACAATGCACTCTTGGTGAAGTGGTAAACTGGCCCAATCATTATAGAGAACAATTTAGAACTATGCTCAAAGGGCTATAAAACTGTGCATACCCTTTGACCTAGCAATGAATGAACTGTGGTATATGATTGTGATGGAATACTACAGTGCTGTAAAAATGATGAGTACAATGCTTTCAGGGGAAAAAAAAACCTGGAAAGACTTACATGAACTGATACAAAGTGAAGTGAGTAGAAGCAAAAGAATATTGTATATAGTAATAGCAATATTGTATGACGCTCAATTGTAAATAATGTAGCTATTCTCAGCAATACAATGACCGAAAACAATTCTGAAGGTCTTATGATGAAAAATGCTATCTACCTCCAGAAAAAGAACTGATGGCCTCTGAATGCATATCGAAGTGTATTTTTTTTACTTTATTTTTTACAACATGACTAATATGGAAATATGTTTTGCATGACTGCACATGCATAACCTATATCAAATTGTTTTCCTGAGCAGACTAAAGCATACTTTTTGCACTTTCTTTATATTTCTTGTTTTTAATGGATAATATGGAAATATATTTGCAACACTTCACATGTATAATTCATATGATTTTTCTTACTTCCTCAGTCTTGCAAGAAAACCTATTACTGAAAAATTGTGTGTTACTCTTCTGACTCCATTTGGGATTTTGTTGACAAAGATACTGGAGTGCTTCACTATTTTCTTCTCCAGCTCATTTTACAGATAAGGAAACTAAGATAAACATAGTTAAGTAATTTGCCCAGGGTCACACAGCTAGTAAGTGTCTGAGGCCAGATTTGAACTCATGAAGATGAATCTTTCTGATTCCAGTCCCAGCACTCTATCCATTGTACCACCCAGCTGCTCATATAAATAACCTTAGGTTAATCAATTAACCTTCATGGGTCTCAGTTTCTTCATTTGGAAAATGATGGGCTTGGACAAAATTGCCTCTGAGGTCCCTTCTGATTTTATGATCCTATGACAGTTTTACATTCCTATGATACCAGGTCTTCTATCCATCTCTAAGTCGCTGACACCTCAGAAATATCAGAAACATATATAGAAACCAATAGCAGAAATAATAGTGACTTATGCCAGTGAAGCTCAAAGGTGACACAGTGATAATTCTTGCCTTTTTTTATGAGTCCATCATGTCAAAGGCATTATGTCAATGTCAATGGAAATCTCTTCTTTCCTTCCAAAGAACAACTTTGTAGATGGGGGTTTCTTCATTTATTTAGGTGACTGTCTAATTAAGTCTCTCTGTGAAATGTATTTTACAGCATCATACCTGAGAGTTTCATGACCACTTTAACACGGTAATGTTATTGCAATAGAAATATGAGAGGTTCATTTTGAGGAAGAGTGGAACTGTAAAAGTGTGAATGAATTATACTGGCCACAGTGACAAACTAAGCATAGCTCATATATTGGGTAAAGTGTCTGATCTGTTGGATTTAATAAGGTATAGGATGAAAATGAGATAGCATGAAACCAGGTGAATAGTTCAAAGACTGTGTTATCTCATCTTCAGATTCGCTCAAACAAGAGAATATTTCACTCAAGTGATCTTAACAAATAAATAATTTAATTAAGATTGTGATAACCCAATGAATAAGACTTTGGATGTTTACCTACTTGAGATTAAATAGAATCCCTTTCTTTTATACTTAATTTTAATATAATCTTTTTCTCTCTTCCTCATTGCTCCATACCTACCACATGCCACCAAAGATTTCCTGAGCCTGGAAACTTTCAAGGAATTGATCAAAATGATACCTGATTCCTTTAAATAATAAATTTATTCTCTGAGAGGAGTTGACAATGTGTAGGGGTAGAGTCAGAAGAGGGGGGTGCTATTTTAAACTATATGGTGACCTCAGATTTAGATATAAACCTGGGGAGTGTTTTATTTATTTTTGATAGGCTCTTCTCCACCAGAACTATTTTTCCTGGGCCAACAATCTGGACAAAATTAGCAGTGCTAGAGAACAAAGAAATGCATCTGTCAGTGTGAACTGCCTTCATTTCCAGCCTTTAGCAACACTACACGATGGCTCATCTTTTCAGCAGAAAGCTTTACGTACTTGAGCTTGGCTCTGCATCAAAGCTAGGCATACACAGGTGAAACATTAAACAGAAGCTAAGTTAGTAATGGCGCCAAGCTGGAGAGGGGCCCATAAGTCTCATACTCAGGACTGGCAAGGTCTAAAACACCTAACAATCATACAAAGAATGCTTAGAATTGTTTAGGATACAATGTTTTATTGGGCCAATGCTGACTGACAAATTCTCAAGAGGGTCCTGGTCACTTTTTTTTTTAAATAATCAAAATGTAAAGGATTGATTTGAATTAATGAGGAGTTAATTCAGAAATGGCTCACATCCAGAAATTGTTTCTGACTCCAGCCTATGCAGACTAAGGAAAAGACTGGTATGACTAGTTATTTAGGGGAGGGAGGGTTGTCAAGGTAGGTCATGTTTTCAAACAGTGAGAAATAGCACACACCCCTTCTATCAAAATTAGAGAATCCTTTTTATTTTTCCCATGAGGAGGAAGCCTAGCCCATTTCCCTCTGAGATAGTGCCTATGGAAGACTTAATCTGCCTACAAGTTCAGGCCACATTATCTCCAATCCTAAATTTATCTGCTGAACAGGTGATCCCTGAAATGTGAGCACAGAGGCAGAAGATTCCCCACAAAATCAACCCAATATTCATAGTAGATTTTTTTAATTTAAAAAATGAAATGATTGATATTTTTTATTTCCACATTACATATTTTCCAATATGATCTTTCCTCCTCCTCCCTGAGAGCCATGCTTATGCTTATAACTAAGATTTGTTAAGTTAGAAAAACATGTCAATTAAGTCCTCTCTCTCTCCCACTTTATATATATATATATAATATATATATACACATATATTTGTATATGCCTATATATGTGTGTACATATATATACATATATATATATATATATATACATATGTTCTCCACATTCATTAATTCCCCCACCCACCCAATTCAACAAAGAATGAAGAGAGATGCATTTTCCTATTTCTTCTTTGGGGCCAAGTTTGGACATTAAAATTTTATAGCATCCAGCTCCATTTGTGTTACTATTGTTTATTCAATGTACCATTTCTATAAATCACTGTGTGTAATGTTTTCCTGCACTAGTTAATGCGTTTCATATCAATTCTTAGAAGTCTTCCCATACTTTTCTGTATTCATCAAACTCATTAATTTTTATAACACACTGATATTCCATTATATTGATGCTGCACATTTTCTTATCCATTCTTCACACAATGGGCCTCAGCTTTGATTCCAATTCTTTGTTAACACAAAAAAAGTGTTGCTATAAATATTTTTGGTGTATAAAGGAACTTTCTTTTTTACATTAATCTTCTTAAGGGTATATACTTAGCCATGGAATCATCTCAGGGTCAGAAAGGGGCATAGTAGGACTGTCTTTGGTTTTTATAGGAATTTCCAGCATCCAGCACAGTGCCTAACACATAGTAGGTGCTTAATAAATGCTTCTTGACCAACTGGCTATTGTCCAGAGATTTACTCAATGAAACAGTGGCGATAAATGAGAGCCAGAGATTTTGGATGGATACTTTGGTACCTCCCTATTCATTGGACTAAGAAGAGAAGAAAAGGAGTTATCAAGTCAATTGTAATCTTTATCAACTATTGCCAATCCAGGACTGGACCTCATACCCAAGAGTGAAAAGAAATCAAAGTAGAATGGAGAAAAAGGCAGCCTAATAAATCTACTAAAGAGGTAGATTAAAATCAGCTGGCAAAACAATAACAAAAATGATATTATGACATCCCATATGTTTCTTTTGAGCCTAGTTTACACAGGAATTTGTACACATGAAAAAGTTCTGGGCATGTTCTCTAAGAAGAAATTTACCTTTCCATATTTTATGAGAAACAAGAGGAGGTGGAGATAGCAAAAAGGGCAGTATGGAACTGAGGAATGCAAAGCCAACACAAATTTGAAAGTCCATCCTAATGGGCATTTAAAGAAAACTATTTTCAAGGTGATCAATAGCTAATCTGTTTCTCTACAGGCAAAGGCAAATGAAGAGAAAAATGCCAATTTTCACAGCAGGGAATCTCTGAGTCTAATCAATATATTGGCATTTTTATAAATGATCCATGTTGTGGGTACACGATGGACAAATTCTATCCACAGATGGTCTTACTAGTTTTGTCTCTGGTGAAGTAGCATCTCTCTCTCTCTCTCTCTCTCTGTCCTTCTATTCTCCTTCCTTCCCTTCCTCCTCCTTCTTCCTCTCCTTCCGCCCTCTTTTTTTTTTCTATTTAGTCAGGAGTACCAAGGAAAAATCTATTGAACTGACATACTGACAGTACTGATCTTTCGAAGTCTAGTTTACATGGATCTCAAAGGAACATAAATTTTGAATTATAAGAGACATTTGAGGTCATCTAGTTCAACCTCCACATTTTTGGAGATGAAGAAACTGAGACCTAGAGGAGCAAAGTGACTGGTAATCAGGTAGTAAATGTCAGAGAGAGAATTCAAATGCAGATCTTCTGACTTCACATTCAATCCTTTTTCCATTGTATAAGTCATATTATAAGTTGCAGGAAGGAAAGCCATTTCCCATCAAGTCAGTAGAGCATGTTCCAACTTTGTTTTCATCTTCAAGTATCCTGATGTGATTTCAAAAGGAATTTTGTTTCCTAGTAGTTCATATCTCCTGCCACTGATCCAGTTACCAAGTGAAGTTAAATAATTAAGGGTTATAATGTGATAGTTTAAGAAAATGGCTAATGTGGTTTTCAACTGGCATAAACTTAAGCAAAGACTGGGTGTCATTTTACTAGTGGTACAGTTTAAACTCCTCTGAAAAACCAGTTGCTGAGTGGCAGGTATTTGCATTGCTTGGACAGAGAATGGTCATGAAGTGTCTCACTCTTATTTATGTCAAGTCCTGAATCCTGAACAATAAGTAAAAGAAAATCATTGAGAAAGAATATTGGGTCAATATTATCTTTACCCAAGAAGGAAAATGATGATCAGCATAACATTTTTTGTTGTTCTGGAGAATGCAAATGGATATGTATCATACTCCAGTCCCTTCTAAGAGGGATTCTTTCTCTGGGAATAGATGGGTTGAGCTCAATGGCTGAAGGCCTGCAAGGTAGCCCTGAAGCTAACTGTACGGCAGGCACGTGTTGTTGCTCATATACCAATTTTAAGTATTTTTCATCCAGACTCCAGAACAAAAAAAAGACAAAAGTTGATAGATTTGGAGCTAAAAAGATCTCAAAGGTCAACTAGTCCAATTTCTGCACTTTATAGATGAATAAACTGAGGTTCATTGAGACCACGTAACCTCTTTCATGGATTAGCTAGAATAGCCTTAAAAATGTCTCCTTGCCTCAAATTTCTCCCTTTTCCATACTGTTCTCCACACATCTGCGAAAGTATTTTTTCTTACAAAAGCTAAGTCCTGACCATGTCACTTTGCTTCTCAACAAACTTTAGTGGCTCCCTATTAACTCTAGAATAAAATATACACTCCTCTGGTAATTAAAGACTTTCCCAAATGGGCACCAACACACGTTAGTAATCTTGTTACACTGTCCCCTTCACATCCTCTGAGGTTCAGTCAAATTGCTCTTACGTGAAAAACTGCATCTCTCACAGCTGTACTTTTGCTTTAGCTGACCCTGTGGTCAGAATGCATTTGCTTTCCCCTCTAACTCTGAGTATCCCTAGTTTCCTTCAAGACTCAGCTCAAGGGCTGCTTTCAACAAATGAAGCCTTCCCCTATCCCTCCATCTGCTAGCATCTTACCTTCCCTAAATACCTTGCATTTATTTTGCATACATTTTAATATCCCTACATATGTATATGTTGTCTCTCCTGTTTGAAGGTAAGCTGTTCAGGGTAGGAATTATTTTATTTTGTGTCTCTGAATCACCATCATCATACTGGACCTGGCACATAGTATACACTTAAAAATGGATCATAAGATCATTCAATTTAGAGTTAGAAGGAACCTTAGAATGCATAGTGACCAACCGGCTCATTTTCCTGATGAGGAAACAGGCAAAGAGAGGTTAAGTAACTTGATCAGGGTCACATAAGTAATAAGTATCTGAGGTGAGAGTTAAATCCAGGTCTTCCAGACTCTAATTACAGCAGCTAGCTGGCAGAGTAGATAGAGCACTGAACCTGGAGTCAGGAAGATTTGAGTTCAAATCTGGCCTCATGTACTTACTAGCTGTGTGACCCAGGGCAAGTTGCTTAACCTTTCTTTACCTGGGTTTCCTCATATGTAAACAGAGGATAATAATACTTACCTTCCAGAGTAATTATGAAGATCAAATAAGATAATAATTGTAAAGCACTTAACAGCTCCTGGCACAGAATTATATAAATGTTAGTGCTTTTATACTTCTTATCTCCCTAAACTGGGATTTGAATACAGATTCCAAAGACAGCATTCTATTCTCTGTATCACAATGCTTACTGATGAATTGGTCAGATACACTGGCCAGACACTAAGTGACAGAGCAGGAATATGAATCAAGGCACCCAAATGAAGAACCCTTTCTGTTGTTCCATACTACCTTCCTAGCTATGTCTTAGCTTCATTGAGGAGATAGGACTTGACCTTGGGCCTACACAGACACCTGAGGAATAGAGATATTCCATACAGGCTCCTAGACACCTCTCAGGGTTGACATATCTAAGACCTAGAAGAAAATCTGAAGCAGTTGCAGACTGCTTATAACCAAGTGACTTCATTGCTCTTCTGAGCCTGCCCTGATCATATCCTCCCATGGAGAACGTCATGGAGAATGACACCACAGGCTCATTGTTTTGATGCCTACAAACCAGCGCTCTTCTTCATCTGCTAAAATCCAAAAATCCCATACAATCAGCCTCCAAACAACCCTTCTGTCTATGGTATCCTTGGGAAGGCAGAAGCCTGAATTCATAGCATTGTGGGTTTAGAACTGGAAGGGGCCTTAGAGACTATCAAATCCAAGCCTTTTATTCTATAGGTGAGGAACTTAAGGCAGAGAAAGGTTAAACGGTGTGTCCGGCTAGTAAGTGTCAGGGGCAGGATTTAACCTCAGTCACTCCTGACCTTGAGTCCACCATAACAGGGGACACCTAGATGCCCCATTCCGTTCCTCCACTGATACATTTCTCATTAAACTTCATGGCATTTTCCCCTGACAGTTTGAAGAGGCTAATCTCAAAGGTAACAGTATTAGAAATTTTCATATTTTTAAAAACATTTATGGTTACAAACTACTTTTCATATATGGGCTCACTTGAACAGAACAGCTTTTTGAGGTTGGTAGGGCAACTATTAGTCCCATGTTACATATGAAAAAACTGAAACAGTGTAACTGACTTGCTTGGGCTTCTACTTCTGGAATACATGAGAGCTGAAAGGGCAACCCGGGTCCTCTGCTTCCAAATTCAGTATTCTTCACTCAAAGAGAAATGAAGAATCATGTGCAAATCACCCATTAAGACAGTCAGAGTACCCAATTTCCCTCAGAGTATTATCTTCCCCGCTAACCAAGGTTAGAGCTGTCACTCAAAAGAGGCAAAAGCAAATGAACAAATCTAAATAAGCAGCTTGAGACTTCTTTGACCCTAATAAGGGAGTTGAGGTAATTAGTCCCATGTAAGCTTCACAGTTAGGGATGATCAGAACTTGCTCCTGTCTAAATGAACACTTAATGCTACCTTTCAACGAGGACACCACGGGAAACAGGCAGGCTTACACATGGTAGATCCCCAAAAGACAGTTCTTGAGTTCCAGATGAGGTGCCTTAAGTTCATGCAAAGAAGACTCTTTTCTATCTTCATGAATGTATTGTACCTCAGCCAGAGTGGCTAGGTAATATTAATATTGTGTCTTTGTAGAATCACTTTGATTTCCCCAAAAGGTTAGGCAAATATCCATTTCTTAGATTTACCTCTTTAAACTGAAGTTTACTTTATTCAAGAGAAAGCAAAGTAGAAAGTTGAAATTTTTGGCTATGGAAAACAGAATAAAAAAATTCAGGTTACAGTTACTATTTAATTATGATAAATATTTATGTAACTCATTTCTATTTACTCATGTAGAATTTAATCAATACAATATTTTAGTAAAATATATTTATTTATATAAATAATTTAATTACAATAATTATCATTTATATAATGCTTTAATTTTCAAAGTGGTTCACATATTATTTCTTTTTTTCACACATTATTTCTTTTAAGCCTCCCAACAACCATGTGAGGTGGGTACCACAGGTATTATTATTCCCATTTTACAGAGGAATTAACTGAGTTTCAGAAAAGTTAAATGAGCTGGTCATGGTCCCACATCACATAAGTATCAGAAAGAGGACGGCAACCCATGCCCCCCTAGTTCCAAGTCCAATGTCTTATCCACTATGCTATTTAGCTTCTTATAAACATTTATTCTCCCATTCATCCAATAAAACACAACCACAACAGCTAAGAACCTACAATATTAAAGGCAGTATGTCCAGTGATTCAGTACTAGGGACAAAAACACAAGGAAAGAAATAGATTAAGAGACAAAGACAGAGACAGTCTTTGGCCTCAAGGAGCTTACAAATTAGCTGGTGTCAAATAACTTCCTCAAGACTCCTCAGTAAATAGATGCGAGGGGCAGATGATTTATGGCAAGCCCCACAAACTGCTGGAGGGCTTCAGCTTGTGAAATGGAAAGTTGAAAATCATCCAGCCTGTCTATCCAATTTGCAATGAACAATCTGGGACCTTGGGCCCCTCCAACTCAAAGAGGAGTCACGGAGCGCAGGTGTACAGAGAATTTGTCATTACAATGTCTCCCTAGAGACTGAATGACCTTGGTTAAAATATTTTGCAGATGTCTTATGTGGCAGAAAGCTCAGCTGTGATTAATACTAATGCTGTCAAACTAACATCCTTAGCATAGGCTAGAGTATGTATAAAGTATAAAGGAGGCACAGGCCAGGTTTTATTTTGGGTGCTATATCAAAGGTAATGCTCAGGGGGCTTTAATTTATGTTTAGAAAGATGAAGACCTGAAATGAAAGTAACAGGTCTTAGAAGACTGAATGTACATATAATTAAACACATTTGGAAAAATTGATAACAAACTTCCCAGCCTCAAGACTACAGAACCTCAGTCAGATAGAGAACAAATTAACAAGGTGATTTTTCTCACCTGCTAATGGTCCCACATTGAATAAATATCAAAAGGAGGATCGCAACACATCTCCCTGGTTCTATGCCCAGGGTTGTATCCTATTGGTCTCCCTAATAATTTTCTTACTTTGATATTTATTTTTCTTTACACAAGACATCCCATCTCTCACTTCCACGCCATTTCACTGGATGTCCTGCATGACTGGAAGGCACAGTTCCCTCACCTTTGCTCACCTCTGCCCCTGGGAATCCTTAAGCTTCCTTCAAAGCTCAACTCAATCGCTGCCTCCTAGATAAGCCCCTTTCTGTACCTCCAAGCTGTGTGCATTTACCCTCCAAAATTACCTTATATTTAATTTGCATTTACTTGTATGTATGTTATTGCTGTTTTGTTTCTTTTTTTCCTTCTTGATGGTAGGAATAAGGACTTGGGAATAGGGACTGCTTCATTTTTTGTCTTTGTATGTCCAATGGTTAACATAGACGTACCGAATAAATGTTTGCTGGCTAATATTTTCATATTTCATAAATGTGGGTACTCTCATCAATGATACATACTGCAATTCACTCATGCAAGACTACCCTTGAATAACCCTTATCCATGTCTTCCCATAAATCTATTACAGGAGTCGCACCTAAAGTACAGAAGACTCCCCCAAATCCTCTTGGCAATGGATACATATCAAGGGAGGACACAGGTTGTCCATCATTTATTCATCACTCTTCGTAAGTTGCCTGGACCATTTTTTTCCTGCCTATATCTCCTGCCTGATGATTACCTTTCTGTCATTTCTCCTATGAACTTCCCCATGTGTGATGTGTTGCAGTCTGGTCATTTTTAACACACACACACACACACACACACACACACACACACACACACATACACACACTCTACAATTTCCTTTAGGTGATCCTGAACTTCAATTCATTGGAGCCTGTGAAACCTTAATTGGCTTAAAGCTATGTTATATCACTAGGAGAATATTGATGTTAAAAACATGGGCCTTTATTCCAGGGACAACAGTAGAGTCATTAAGGAAAAAAGCCTAGAGAATTTTGAAAAACCAATCTAATCCAAGCATCTCTACTTCCCCTGTTCACATCTCGGACCAGTTCATTGTTCATTTGCAGTGACAACTTTATTAAGGACCACAAAAGCTATTATAATGAAGTAGATAAATACTGCCCTGGTCAGCTGTCCTCAATACATGATTTCTTTGACAAATGTTTGCAGCAAATAAACACAATTTAAGATACAGAATTGTGGATACACTTGATCCCAGCCTCAACATTATCTATCATATAAGAATAATTAACTCTTAGAATTGGAAGGAACCATTCAGGTCATCTAGTCCAACATCACATCCAAGACTCTAAACGTGATCAAATGGTATTTACTGTTAAAATGGTGATAAGCAGACTGCTTACAGAATGACCACTATTTTTGTGCAAGACCGCCTGATTTACTTAATTATACAAAAAAGTATCAAGTTGTCATGAACATAGATGCTCATGAAATTGTTATCTTAGATTAAGGCTGAAGAAGTCTTAGAGGGGACATAGCAACAGGAATGACTGTCCTGTGGAAGAGGGATTACATCTGTTTCATTTGACCACAAAAGGCAGAACTGGAAGTAATAACAAGTTTTAGACTTGAAGCAGAGAAAAACTTCCTAATAACTAGACCTAAATGGGAGACAAACTGCCTTATAGGGTCATTATTACCCCCTTATTAGTTGTTGTTTTTTTTTAAGCCAGTACTAGATGGCCATATGTATGATTTATTATAGAAGGGATTTTTACTCAGGTATGAGTTTAACTAAATGACCTCTTAGGTCCTCCTTCCAACTTTAAGGATTCTGTAGATGGATTCTAACTCTGTGATTTTCTGATCTTATCAATTATCTTGTAGACAATATTTTAAATGTAGATTCTCAAGTTATTAAAAATATGCACAATTTTAAATAATTTTGTAGAATAAGAGAGAGAAACATTAATAATACATAGATAAAATATAATTGAAGCCTGTCTTTGGAATTAACAAGAACAAAATATATATACTCAAGCTTTTTTAAAGTATAAAATATCCAAATCAAGGGAAAAAATAGATTTTCTATATCTTTCATAAGGTTTATTGTTGTCGCCCTCCTCCTCCTGATCATCATCATTCTTCAAATACATCTATTTTCAGAGCAATTCAAATAATCCGAAGGAATCCAGGAACTTTGGTGTTTCTCTTCTGCTCACATCTTAAGCTTAACAATACTAGCTATAACAGATTTGTCACCTTGCTTTATCAAAGTCATGAGTAAAATCACTATTTCCATTTAAATAATAAAAGGAGAAAAAAGTTCAGTAATCTTAGGCCTTTGTACTTTCTAAAGGAAGAAGTTTTAAGTCACCAATTTTATGATAGTGGAAAAACATATCACGGAATCAGACAAAAGTGAGCATATGTTTCCCAGTGTGCTATGTAAACAAACAAACAAACAACAACAAACATTAGACTGATCTGAACTACGTTTTCCAAGGAGATTCTGGGACCCAAGAGTTAGGCCTTATTGAAGTTGGGCTAAGATATCAAATCCCCCTGACATAATAGGCTAGCAAGTTGGGGAATATTACAGAGATGAGACCTGAGAAGGAGGAAGAAGCTAAACATCAGGGCCAGCAGCATGGAGTCAGTCAGGAGTGAAGCTCTGGAAGGGCAGATGAGCAACCTCCTTAAAGAGCTGAGATGGATGTTACAACAGAATTGCAGATACTGTCAGTCTGCCTACTGTGTAGAACTTGTAGAAGGCTACAATTGTCATAATACGCAAGCACCAAATGAGTATGGAAAATCAACTGAATCCTAACTAGTGAAGTATGGAGCTGGCCTCCATGTATTTTTGCTCTGAACTGTTGGGATTTTTCTCTCATCTACAGATGAGAGAGGGTAGAAGGGAGGAAATTTCTTCTGGGATTATGTTGAGAAAGAAGAAAATTAGAGGGTCCCCTCCCATTTAAGGAAAGAATACTGCAAATGCTACTACTCTTTTATGTTTCTGTTTCTATTCCAAATCTTTGTACCCATTCCTTGCTTTTATTTTCTTAGGTTTCTGCTAGCACCACAACAACTAAGTATTTAGTCTCAAGTACCCTTTAGACATAAGACGGTTCATTTGCCAGATAATTTCCTCCTCAATATAAAATCCCACATACAAGAGGATCTAACTCATATAGAACAATACATCTATCCTGATACATTGTCCTAACAGATTATTTATTCTAATGTATCTGAATATATTTATCCTAATGTTTATTATAATAAATATATTTATCCTAATATAGTTAAACTTTAAAAATACCATAAGTTATAACTTACTCCGAGTTTTTGTATCGTAAAAGTTAATACTGAGAGGCTTCTGCAATGCTAGCCTAGGAAAGCTATTTGGACGTGCAGCTTGCAAATCTACCTGCCTAAACTAAAATCAAGAAGATACTGTCAGTTGACCTCCGATGCTACTGCCTTCAAAGTAGATAGTTATTGTTATTAATCTCAGGAGACTTCAGAATACCAAAGAAGCAACATTTAAGGTGGGATACAAATGCTGGCAATCTCTATGGAGAAACTTTAAATAAATAAGTCACATAGACCATTGAAAGAAAAAAAAAGTACCTCCTCCCCCTCAAAACAGTATTAATGATATTCTAAGATGAATCTTTCTTCAGTATAAATCAGAAGAATAAAGCGATTGTGTTTGTCCTATTCCTTTTCGTTTGGTGATGATAACACCTTAACATCACTCTTATTTTATTTCATAGGCATGTGACAGTCCACATGGGTGAGCAGAATGATGGACTGAGGCCTCTGTTCTTATCCCAGGTCTGCCAATAATGAGCTATGTGCCGTTTCCAGGTGCCAGTCTCCTTATATGTAAGATGAAGTTTACTTGAATCATGTCCAACTCTTTGTGACCCCATTTGGGGTTTTCTTGCCAAAGATACTAGAATGGTTTTTGCCATTTCTTTCTCCAGCTCATTTTATAGATGAGGAAACTCAGGCAAACAGGGGTAAGTGACTTTTTCAGTGTCACGCAGTCAGTAAGCATCTGAGGCTAGATTTGAACTAAGGAAGATGAGTCTTCTGACCCCAGACCTGGCACTCTATCTACTGTACTACCTAGATGCCTATAAGATGAAGGTTTTCAACCAAATGATCTCTAAGGCACTGATTTGGGATATTCACACATCAGAGTCTACATGAGAACAGCTATAAGGGTATAGGACCAACCAAATGAGAAAAAAGGGTTACATCCAACTATTCCTTTTACCCATTTTCATCCAACACTCCCCCACTCTCTCCCTTTTCATGATATGTCAATCACTTTGAAAGGTTAAAACTTTGATTTGTGTAGTACGCATAGTAGTTGTGTAGCTGCCACTGAGAAAATTTCTCACCCTCCCATCCAAATTCTCAGGTCATCTCACAGTGAGGGTAGCATCCTTCCCATTGGCTCTACCCTCCTGGGACATTGGCTTGTGAATGAAAATACTGGCCTTGTCTGTCAGAGCTTTGTTTTGAGGTAGAAGAGAATGTCAATATTGTGATTCATACTTTTGGCTAGCTATATAATAATTAATTATTTAGAAAATTTGATCTCACATCATTACTATTTACAAGTATGTCCTAACCCCTATTTGACACATTTTATTTTAAAAGTGTAATAATTTTCTAACTTACTCTGACTTGTAGTCATTGTACAATCAACAGTTTGTCAATGGAGATGGGGTCACAGTTACTCCTGGGAAATACAAGTAAATGTTAAATAACTGGCTCTCCAGGGGAAAAAAATGCCCATAACACACTTTTAAGTTCAATTTGCATTATTACCAGTTTTTCCTTTACTTTCTTAAGTCTAAAAAAGCAACCAAACAATAAAACAAGCCCTGATTTTTGAGTTTGTCAATTTCTGAGGTATATACGCTCACACTGAAAATTTAACAATTGGCTCTGACTCTGGCTCCAACACAGCCCTGGGAGTGATGATAAAAAAAAAAAAAATAATCACACCAAGGTTCCTTTATTATATGAGGCAAAATACTTAAAACAGTATGTGAACTTAGGGATGTTAAACATTTTATTTTCTTTTACAGAAAGATATTTGTTCCAATTTTGTTGATTTTCTGTGATGACAGGTGGATGTCAGCAGCATGCAACCTAGCAGATATTTCCAAAAACTGTAAGGAGAAAAACATATTTAGTCTGACCATTCAAAGTAAAGGCGATATTTTAACAACGATTATGAAAGTAAACATTTGGGTTATTTTTGTTTGTTTGTTTATTTTTTTAGAAAAAACACAAGTTATATAGAGAGCATTTTGACAATGAAGAAATTTCCGCATCACTAACAAAAATTAACAACTAATCCGATAAATGTATTTTGAAATATTTCAATCATATTATTTTGTTACCAAAATTTATGCAAGTCACCTATGAAATCTCTCATATTTGCCCATTTAAAGCAGCAGCAGCAGCAAAAAAACAATAACTTGGACACAACATTTTCTAGCCTGTTTAACGATATTCTAAATAAAAAAGATTTAGACCCATATGCAAAAAATATAAAATTTAACATGTGATGATTACTTGGCAAGAATAACTGATTCATATTAGAGAAGACAGAAATGTATTAGCTGAATTTCAACAAAAATTTTTAAATGTTTGATGGATGGAATGAAAAATTATTACTAGGCAGAACCAACAATGCACTTTGGAAGACAACTTTTAAAGCTACAGAAGTCCAATATCAAAATGAATTGCCTGAAACAATGTAAAATAGGGCATATGTGTGCGTGTGTGCATGCGTGTATGAATGACTTTTAAATTATTATGCATATATTGATACATACATACTTTTTTAAAAATTTATTTATGTGTCTCGCTTTGGCAGCACATATACTAAAATTGGAACAGAGAAGATTAGCAAGGCTCCTTTGCAAGGATGACACACAAATTCATGAAGTGTTCTATATTTTAGAACCCAAAGTTTTAAAAACGAATATTAAAAATTGTTTTCACATGCAACTGGGAAAGAAGATATACAGGGAAAGGGGTATAGAAATCTATCCTGCCCTGCAGAAAAATAGAAGAGGAAGGGACTAAGAGAAGGGAGTGGTGACAGAAGGGAGGGCAGATTGGAGGAAGGGGTATTCAGAATGCACGTCATGTTGGGGTGGGGGAAGGGGAGAGATGGGGAGAAAATTTGGAACTCAAAAATTTGTGGAAGTGAATGTTGAAAACTAAAAATAAATAAATAATTATTTTTATTATTTTTTTCAGATTTTATTAATTTTTTATTATTTTTTTTCAGATTTTATTAATTAATTTATTTTCAGTTTTCAACATTCACTTCCACAAGCGTTTGAGTTCCAAATTTTCTCCCCATCTCTCCGTTTCCTCCACCCCAACACGATGTGCATTCTGAATACCCTTTCCTCCAAACTGCCCTCCCTTCTGTCACCACTCCCATTTCTTAGTCCCTTCCCCTTCTATTTTCCTGTAGGGCAAGATAGTTTTCCATACTCCTTTGCCTGTATATCTTATTTTCCAGTTCATGTGAAAACAATTTTTAACATTTGTTTTTAAAGCTTTGAGCTCCAAATTCTCTCCTTTCTTCCCTCCCCCCCACCCTCATTGAGAAGCCAAGCAATTCTATATAGGTTATACATGTATATACACACTTTTTTTAACCTGATAGTAGGGCATAATTATATGTATTTGGAGACCACTGTTGTAAGGTTCCATTTCTAGGATTCTACATCAAGGACTGAGGCAGTCTTATAAATCAGAGATATAAAACAGATAGACCAATATGCCCAAAACATTCCTGAGTGAAGAGTCACATTAAAATGTAATTAAGAAATATTTAACAAAATAAATAAAAATATGATAGGACATATATAACGTTAATATGTGGTTTTCTAAGTCAACATGGAGCCCAAAGACATCCATATATAAGGTTCAGTGGCTCCAGTTTCTATTTGAGTTTGACATGACTGGTTTAAATTATTTTGGCTCTTGCTCCTCCAACCAACAGTCAAAATACTTATAAGGTACTAAGAAAAGCTAAGTACTCAAATAGTGTTTTTTAACCAACTAATAACATTACTCAGAAATAGCTCTGGCTATGTATCATTAACATTTTAAAAAATCAATAAATTTGGTAACTATAATTTTTTTGAGTTTTTTAAAAACATTAGGATAGTAATTCACCTGTGTTTTCATACTTTTATATTATCAAGACAAAATTAGGCCATCACTGACAAAGATAAGCTATTTATCCAGTAACTGTAATTTATACCTTTAAGAAAATCTTTTTTTTCCCCTAAAGTGCTTGATTAGCCTGTTGTTTTTATCTCAAAAAGTGAATTCTTTAGGGGCAGCTAGGTGGCACAGTGGATAGAGAACTGGCCCTGAAGTCCGGAGGACCTGAGTTCAAATTCGACCTCAGACCAAACACTTGACACTTACTAGCTGTGTAACCATGGGCAAGTCACTTCACCCCAACTGCCTAAAAAAACAAAAACTGGATTCTTTTGGTCCACTGTTGTTCACCAGATGTTGACATTAGTAATTGTCATAGCTGTCAGTAGCATCTAATTTCAAAGGTCTTTTTTTCACTTTGCCAGTAATAAGCCAGAGAAGTTGCACCTTGGAGTACTGAAAGTCTTCATTTTGTCAGCTAGTCATTTTTTTTTTCTATCAATGCTCCCTTGAGTAATGGTTGTTTAGAGTAGAATACATTCCCCGGGTGCTTTATTTGGGTCCTCTCTTATCTAAGATTTAAGATAATCATCATCACTTTTCTTTCTATTTCCTTTTGCCAAAGGGGTTAGAAGACGGGGAATTTAAAATCTTATAAAATAGAGTCAATGACTAATGAAAGTAAAAAAGGCAGTCCCTTTTGATTGGCAAACTACTTTCATCAATAAATTTATCCAGATTCTTTCCATTCAATTTTTAAAAGTATTCATAAGAAACACTATAAGGCATTGGAGATACAAAGGCATGAATAAAGAATCTCTACCAAGAATAAATTTACAATCTACTTGCACAAACAGAGTAGAGGGATCAGGAAAGTCTTCCCAAAAGAATGGCTTTCCTCATATATAATTCCTAGAATTATTGACTTTTCTCAAGGTTCATTTAAGGTTGTTCCTCCTTTGTGGGGGGGGGGGGGGGGGGAACAGATTGTGTAAAAGTGTGAAGGTGGGAGATGACACATTAAGTGCAAAGAATCACAAGGAAGCCAATTTGCCTGGAAAAGAGAGTATATGAAGAAGAGTGAGATAATTGGGGAAAATTAGGCCAGAGCCAGACTGTGAAGGGCTTTAAATGCCAAGTTGAAAAGTTTATTTTCCCCTAATGGCCAAAAAAAAAATGCACTCCCCAATTTGAATGGCCTAAATTATAATGTATCTTAAGATACAGTTTTTAAAAACCTAGATGAGAAAAATCTTTCTAACAAACTGCAAAATTCCTTGCTTGAAATTAAAAATTATACTATACTTAGCACTTACTACAATGATACATTTGGGCAGTCTAGCTCATCCATCCAGAAAATTCAAGGCACAAAATGATTTGGTAGTGTATACTACCCCAACTCACTCAATAAAAGTCGATGTCACACTTCATTTAACTCTTTGAATCTGACTCCAGGAACATTAAAAGGGAAGGAATTATATTACAGTGTCAGAAAGAAACTGAGGAGTTGAGAGGGGACAAGAATTGGGGACAAAGGCAGTGCTATTTATTCCTTAGAGGCAAATTACTGTTTGCAATAAATAGGGCTTCAATGTCATTTTCAATTGGCATTCAGCCTAAGTCATAGGATTTTGGGACTTGTAGGGACCTTATGGGGATCATTTAGTATAGGGATTTTTAACTCGGGGTTCATGATTTTTTAAATATTTTGATAATTTTCAATATAACTGATTTCCTTTGTAATTCAATATGTTCTATTTAATGCATTTATTTATTCTGATAAAGGGTTTTTTTCCCAAAAGTTGGCCTGATATAAAAAAAATTTAAGAAATCTTTACCCTATGTTGCAATAATGATCAACTGTGAAAGACTTAGCTATTGTGATTCAAGACAATTCCAAAAGACTCATCATGTAAAATGGTATCTATTTCCAGAGAGAGAACTAATGAACTCTGAGAACAGGCTGAAGCATACATTTTCCACTTTCTTTGTTTTCCATGCCTGCCTTTTCTTTATCTATCTATCTATCTATCTATCTATCTATCTATCTATCTATCTATCTGTCTATCTGTCTATCTATCTATCTGTCTATCTACCTATTTCAAAATGACTAATACGGAACTAGTTTGCATGAATCCATATGTATAATAGGTAAAATATTTCTTACCTATTTAATGGGTGGAGGAGGAGGTGGAAGGAGGGAAATAGTTTGGAATTCAATTTTTAAAATTTTAGAAAGAAAGGAAGGAAGAAAGAAAAGAAGAAAGGAGGGAAGATTATTTTTATAAAGAAGACTTTAGTACAACTCTTCTCTCATTTTACAAATGACAAAACAGGGGCTCAGAGAAGAGAAGTTCCATATGTAGTGTGCAGAGGCTTAGCACTCAGGGCCTATGACTCTAAATGAAATGTTCTTTTTACTATACCATGTCCTTTACACACTAAAATCTGGTATGAAGAACCAAGAGAATGAAGTATATATTAAATATTAAAATAAAAAGTATGACCTTTGAAATTGGCAGAATCTACAAAAATCTGAGAATTTAACCAGTTATCTGCATAATTCTATTTTGGAAAATGTACCATACAAGGTAAAAATATACAACGTGCATATTTTTCAAAGGTCATCTAATTTAACCACATTTACGTTAATCAAGTGCATAAGATAGCTTTCTACATCACCTGTGTAGTCAGACATAAGCTATGAGTTGATTTCCTGTCATAGCTAGATCTACAGGTAGAAGTCACCAAAAAACTGGGAGCTTTTCACAATAAAATCATTCATCTCAAAACCTAATGATTTCTATTATTTGCTTATTAAAAGTTTCATGCTTAGATCATAAATTATTTTTCCACTACTGCCTCAAGCCTTCAACAAATCACTACTATATTATATATCTGTCTGTTTCCTCAGTTTTTCCCCCTTTTTTTTGACTTTTCCTCTCACTGTGATCATTCCCCATGATTTACTGTCCATTAAAAGCTTGTCGTGGAAAACTACATAGTTAGAGGATATAGCAAAAATAACTTTATACTTGAGGATGCTGAGTTAATATATGGATTTAAATATAATTAAAAAATACAAATTCACCTAGTAAGAGAGAGTCTTTAAAAAATACAGTGATAATAATAAACAGCAACATTGCAATGTCTTAACAGAATTTTCTACTGGATGCTTGCATAAACAGAAACTTTGTCTACCACACACTCAAACAATTACTGCATTTGGTACCATACTAAAAATGAGCTACTTCTTTCATTACAGTGGTTTAAGAGAGCTGTGGAGGGAATTTAAGATTCTCTGCAATGTGACTCCCATTTACATTTCCTGCTTTATTTCATATTACTCCCTTGCACATTTTCCATTCCAGTCAAATTGGCTTCCACTATTCCCTGTATATGGCATATCATGTTGTACAGATTTACACACATACGCACACACACACACACATATGTGTGTGTGTCTATGTGTGCATGTGTAAAAGGTACTGAGAGAACCAAACTAACTCCATTTTGTATCACTGCCATCATTGTGCACAGCTTCTGGAACTCTTATTTTCTTGAGTTAAGTTTAGCTTTCCTGTAAGTCACATGGTTTTGGGAAAATAATTTATTATTGTATCATTAACTCTTCTGTACAATGCAAACTGCTAAAAATAGTAACTGTCCTTTATTATTAAAAAAAACAACCTTTGTAAATTTCTTTTCTGGGTCTTTGTGCCTAACTAAGGGACCCCCAGACCCAATTTGTTCTGCAATTGTATGCATTACTAATAAATTGCAGAGCTTGGACTTTGTTTTTTCAGTTACTATAAAATCACTCATGTCATCTGACAAGTCATCCAGGAGGTCAAGAGGGGAACTTGGCACCCAGGGATGGCCTCTTTGAGAAATTCCTTAAAGCACTCCCATTTTTCTCACTGGAGAATTTTTGCACAGAAGGATACCCTGGAGGTTGGACTTAACTTTGATCTCAATTCATGAGCTAAGGTAAGCCTCCACATTGTTGGGGAAGTTTCTTTAAGGTAGTAATGGATCCAGTAATAAACAACCACCAAAAAAAAAAAAAAAAAGCACCCCGGGTAGGGGCGATGGTGGTGGAAATCTTATAGCATGGAACCAGAGGAAGCTCTCAAATGAGTTGGAAATGACCAACAAGTGTGCTATTAGGTTATGCAAAATTTAGTCTAAAACTGAGAGATTCAGCTGATAAATTGTTTTGGCCTCACTTTGGTACCTTTGAGTATTGTAAATTAAAGGATCTAAGATCAGCCACAGGGGACAAACATCCAAGGCAGCTAGAATACTGGTTCTGCTGGACTTCCCTTTCTGGTGATAATAGGTCCAACGTACCCATGGCTATTTCTCTCCACCCTATTTTGCCTGCTCCCTTTCCTGCTTCTCTGCAACCCCTTTTGGCTCTTCCTTCTGCAGCTATTGTGGCCTCTTCTTCCCCATTCTCTGCACTCCTACCTTACTCTCCTCCTGAATTAACTGGAGATTTAATTTTCTTGAGAAAGAGGGGCCCACAGCTGGGGTTATCCCTCTTCAAGAAAGGCTTGTACATAATCCAGCACAGCCTGGTCACATGGTTGCAGTTAGGAATCATCAGCCTTTCAGTCCCTCTGATTTTTCTGCCTGGAGAAGGAACACTCCTAAGTTTGACAAAGATCCAGGAGCGGTTAAAGCCCATTTTTAGGTTGTATTTAAAGGCTGTAATCCTACCTGGGAGAATGATATTGATCTGATGTCCTTGCCCCAGCCATCCAGGTCCATACCTCTTCCCACACTGGTGAACCTCATGTCACCTTTAAAGTCAGTAATGTAAACTATAATTCCTTACTAGATACTGTAAACTCTAATTTGGTTTATTAAGTAAACTAGACTATAACTGTATGTCTATTGTGTCTCTAATGTTGTAAAGGTCTCAGGAAAACTCCAGAGTATTCCAAAATTGTCTCATTACATGGTATTCATTGGTCCCTTTTCTGACAAACGCTACTTTCCTCTCATGCCTAAATCCTCTGTAAATCTGTCGGGATGGGATTTAATCTGTAAATTTAGGGCTATCATTTCTTGTTCCCCCGATAGTATTTTGTCCTTGCAACTGCCTAAAGATCCCTGCTCTTTGTTCCCTGTTCTGATTCAGAATATTCAAGGGGCAGTAGGGAATGTTCTTAGAATCCCCATCTGACTTAGCTGACTTAAGGACCTCTTCATCTTCAAATGTGAAACTACTAAAATTTACCATCCCTATTACCATTAAAATTAGAGGAGGCCCTCTGCTATCTCTCCCCCAGTACTCTTTATCCAGAGAGCACATTGAAGGTATTTTACCCATCATTGACTCTTTAAGAGACCAAGGTATTATTGTGCCTTGCACATTGCCTTGCAATAGACTGATCCTCACTGTTAAAAAACACAAGCCAGGAGCAGATAGCAAACCTGCTCTTTTTGTACAAGATTTGCACTGTTAATGACGATGCTATACCCAGGAACCCAGTGGTACTCAACTTTGCTGACATAATTTCCTCAATTCCCTGTGAGGCTACTTGTTTCACTGTGATAGATCTTTGCTCAGCTTTTTTGTTTTTTTAAGCTCCCATTCACTGAGAATCTCAGTACCTGCTTGTCTTCATCTGCAAGAATACACAATGAACATGGATTCATTTACCTCAAGGATACATAGAAATTCCCATCCTGTTTTCTCAAATCCTACAGCAAGATCACTTTCAAGGGCTCATCTTTAATCCAATAGGGCCTGGCAACACCCATTATTGAGGTTGTCAAGATGACAGCTGTCACATTATTCTTTAACTCCATCAAATGGGCCACAAAGTCTCTAAACCAAAAGTTCAGAGCTTCCTCCCATAGGTAGAGTATCTTGGTTTCATTTTATCTACGGGTATTTGCTCTTTTCCCCTTAAGCACATGCAGGCCTTACAGAAATTACCTGTTTCTACAAACAAAAGAAAACTGTGGGCCATCCTTAGAGCAGCCAGATAATGTTGACAGTGGATCCCTTTTTTGGTGAGGTCACTAAATCCTTTATTTCTCTGACTAAAGATTGTTATAAGACCTTTGCACCTTAACCAGCAATACCTCTCTGCTCTTGTGGATCTCAAAAAGGCCTTGTTGTCATCCCCTGTCCTGGGACTCCCAGATTATGGCAAGCCCAACACCCTTTTTGTACGTGAATGAAGAGTGTTTGCTTCCAGCGTTCTGACCCAAACACTCGGGCCCACTTCACAGTGGCATGTTGTTCTGCTCAGCTTGATTCTGTGGCTACTGACACTCTGCTCTGCATACAGGTTGTTGTGGATACAGTCCTTTTGGTAGAAAAGGCTTGTAGTCTGGTCCTAGGCACCCCTTTGATGGTACAGTGTCCCCACAAGGTTGAGGCCCTCTTACTTTGCTATCAAACTCAGGTTTTTTCTGACCAGAAACTTTTCAAATGTGAAGTTACTTTACTGGGTAGAGAATGTCATTCTCAAGCAATGTGCCATCCTTAATCCAGTCACATTGCTCTCTGATTTGCCAGTCTCAGAGGAGTCATTGCATGACTGTGCCTCTGTAGTGGAAATGGCTGAAAAACCCCATAAGGACTTCTTCACTCCTTTGCAAAATCATGATTATGTTTTATATATCAATAGATCTTTTATGAAATATGGTCTTTGTTACACTGATATTTCTGTGATCTCTGACCATGAAACCATTTGGGCAGCCTCTCTGCCCTCTAATATCGGTGCTCAAGCTGCTGAGTTTGTAACCCTTACCCAAACATGTCACCTTGTCAACAGAAAAAGAACCACAAGCTCTACTGACTGGGGTTGGGATGTTCTGGCTGCATTTTTTTTTTAATATCTACTGGTAAGATCATTGCAAATGTGGAATTCATTAGAGATCTCATATATGGCTTGAGGCTTCCCATTATCCCAGCCATTGTCCATTGTCCTGTCTACACCAATGGAACCGATTTTGTTTCAAGAGGGAACAATCATGCTGATGTCCCTGCAAAACACTACCTAAAGGGAACTGTGCATGTTTTTCCTCTCTCCCTTTCTGATGAAGATAATCTGCCTCTTGTTTACAATGACTTTGAAACCACAAAATAGAAGCATTTTCTGGCTAAACAAGTTGCCAGGGTCTGGGTGACTATGGAAGCAAACCAATCCTCCACCAGAGCTTCTATCACCAGGCATGTCTACCTGTTCATAAAAAGGGCTATTTTGGTGCATAAGTGATGGTGGACTTGGTTAGCAGGGTCTTCCTGACCATAGGCCCAGAACTCTGCCCATTAAGCAACCCAGTTGCTTCCAGCTATTTTAAATCTTAAAATAGTAATTGCTAAAAACAGTAATCGTATTTTACTATAAAACCCTTGTGATTCTCTCTTCAGGGCACTTGTGCCTACTGAGGGGCTCTTGGACTCAATTCGTTTTGTACTTGCAAGGCTTGTTAATAAAATGCATAGCTCAAACTTTGTTTCCTCAGTTATTATAAAATCATGTGGGATAGTATACTGTTCCTTTAAATCTCTTTTCCTCTTAAAGAGTTTAATGACAGAAAGGATAAGAAAAATAGTAATTTTGTGTGAAGGAAAATATTTAAATTAACTGTCAAATGATGCAATACATTGCTACTCTTTTAGGGGAATAGTTTAGTGCCTAAAAAGATTTTAAAAATGTTTGTTTAATTAAACTAAATTGATTAAAAAGTGGTTAAAATGTATATATAGAAATACAACTTTTAGAAGTTGAGCAATTTCAGAAAGAAAATGAATTATGGTATGAATAGAAAGACTCAAATCTCTTTGTGAGTAATATAGAATGATGTCTCTCTTACAATTTGATATTTTAAAGAATCAGAGAAAGGAATTTTATTCATTGAAATCTGGAGAAATATGTGCATAAGGATATATAGTTACAAGAACATCAAACTTGTTAAAGATTTAAAGCTACAAAAAATTAAGATACCTCAACTCAATTGCATATAAGTGTTTTAAGATGAAAGAGAATAAAACTAATAAAAAAAGAGAAATCATAAAGACGTTGGATACGGTAATATGATTTAAAAAATAGGACTATTCATTTCACAGCAGACATTTTGGGAATTCTTATTGTTTCAATGAAAGGTGAATCACTGAGTAGCCAGAGACTCTCATTTCAAGTACTGAATTATCTAGAACCTGGAATACGAACTTGAGGAGAAGAATGGAAGGCACAGAAGGAGACCTGAAAAGCTCTGTGTATTATTTGTTTATACCAGGCAGCAAACCACCATTCTCCTTTTTCTCCTCACATCTACTTAATAGAATCCCTACTTCTGCCCAATTTTTTTAGCATTTTCTTACCCTTGAAATTACTTTTATCTACTTTGTACATGCTTTATTTTTATTTATATATACTCTTCCTGCTACATTCCCATCTCAAAAATGTAAGTCTGATGCTTCATTTTGGTCATTGTATTTAAAGTACCCAAAACAGCCCTTCACACAAAGTATGTACTCAACTGACCAACAAGTAAAAATACAGTATTTGGGGCAGCTTCAGAGGTTCAAAGGTACTCAGTCTATTCTAAGTGCTTTCCCAATGCCCAAGAATTCTGGCCCTCTCAGGGACAGCAAGGTGGTGCACTGGATAGAGGATTGGGCCTGGAGTCAGGAAGACTCATCTTCCTGAGTTCAAATCTGGTCTCAGACACTTACTACCTGTGCGACCCTAGGCAAGCCACCTAATCCTGTTTGCTTCAGTTTCGTCATCTGTAAAATAAGCTGGAGAAGGAAATGGCAAACTACTCCTCACAGAGTATATTTGCCGAGAAAACCTAAAATGGGGTCACAAAGAGTTGGACGTGACTGAAACAACTGAACAACAACAACAGGGAAGGTACGAGGGTCATCCAGTTATTTAAAGAAACTGTGTTCTACTTCTAAATTGTAGCAAGCCCATAAACCAGTTTTCCAGAGTGCACGAACTTCAAATGTATGTTGAAAGTTCACACTAATCTTCGCAGCAACATATGGTTTGAACACTGAAGACAAGGGATAGGACTGAGTATTGATCAGGATTCCATGAGCTTAGGGTGGTTTTTTAGTTTTGTTCTGCTGCTTCTATTCTGTATTTTGATGTAATAAATTTCCTTTGTAACCTATATTTTATTGTGTGCATTTACAAATATTCTGAAAAAAGGTGCCTAGGCTTCACTGTATGACCAAAGGGCCCACGAGATAAAACAAAACAAAAAGATTAAGAATACTTGATCTAGAGCTATTAGAAGGCCATTTTTTAATTTCTAAAATGCAATATAAGCATAGTGTAAATATTTTAAAAATGAACATGTCAGGGGGCTGAGGCAATCCTATTGCCTCCTTGTAGAGCAAAAGTATTAACCTGGGATCCAAGGATAGATTTCAGGGGATCCGTGAACTTGGATGGGAAAAAAAAACAAACAAATTTTTATTTTCATCATCCATAGATTTCCTTTAGAATTCTATACATCTTACTTCATTCATTTTTAAAAAAAAAAACACATTATTCTGAGAAAAGGTCCATAGGATTAACCAGACTACAAAAGGAGTCTATAATACAAAAACTATTAAGAACCTCTGCATAGGGTTTCTTCATCATATAAAGAGGGATTAATAGCCTTTATAGAATAGTGCATGATTTTTGTTAGGGAACACAAACAAATCCTTCAACTTTATAAATAATTATTTTAATAAATCATTGTTGCTTTTGTTATCCATTTGAGTAATTTAATGATTCAACCACTCTGTACAGCAATTTGGAGCTAAGCCCAAAGGGCTATAAAACCATGCATACCCTTTGACCTAACAATTCCACAACTAGGTCTGTATCCCAAAAGAAAAAAAAAAGGAAAAGGACCTATATTTACAAAAACATTTATAGTAGCTCTTTTCTGGTGGCAAAGAATTGGAAATTGAGGGGATGCCCATCAATTGAGGAATGGCTGAACAAATTGTGATATGTGGTTATGATGGAATACTATTGTGCTATAAGCAATGATGAGCAGGATGCTCTCAGAAAAACCTGGAAAGACTTACACGAGCTGATGTAAAGTGAAATGTTCTGTGTACAAAGTAATAGCAATACCGTAGATGATCAGTTGTGAACAACTTATTCTTAGCAATACAATGATGCAAGACAACTTTGAAGGACTTTATGATGAAAAATGCTATCCATCCTCAGACAAAGATCTGATGGTGTCTGAATACAGATTGAAGCATATTTTTTTTACATTCCTTATATTTTTTGAGGTTTCTTTTTTGTTCTTTGTTTTCTTTCACAACATGACTAATATGGAAATGTTTTGCATGACTACATATGCATAATCTACACCAAATTGCTTGCCTTTTCAATGGGAGGTGGGGATGGGGAGGAAAGAAGGGAGAGAATTTGGAGCTCAAAGTTTTGAAAAATGAATGTTAAAAATTGTTTTTTACATGTAACTGGGGAAAATAAAATACTAAATAAATTTAAAAAAAAAGAAAAGAAAAGAAGAAAAAAAAACTCACAACCACTTGGCTTCCATTTTAGAATTCAATAAAGTTTCATGTACTTCTACCTTCTGGTATATCGCTATGTCTAAGTTAATTATATTTATTAACTATATGTGAGGATTCTTTATACTATCCTAGGAGTGAACATGTGAGGAAGATAACCCACTGGATGCTGACAATAATAGTATTAGTCTACAGGTTCATTTAACTGCCTCATGCCAGAGGAGACTTTTAAAACAATGAATTCCTAAAGCTTGACAGCAGATAAAACAACCTCCTTGTCTTTGTGATAAGGAAGTAACCATTGCATTGATGAGTAAAGAGAAAGTAGGTTTGGACAGGGCTCATTACATTACTCTTGAGAGAGGGAGACACTGGTTATCTAGCTTCATGATGACTGAAGTTTTTTTTTTTTTTCTCTTCAGACTCAATTACCAAATTGTTTCATTTTCACACACACACACACACACACACACCCTCCCCCACTTCACAGAATATATTTCCTTCCAGGTCTTTCCACTTTTCTTTTGGTCTTATAAACCCTTGATCCTTTTTTTTTTCCCTCTGCTCCTCTATATTAATAGCAACACCACTGTTGTCTTGATAGCTTACATCAATGCTATTGTTACCATCTGCAGCCTACTATATGTATCTCTCCATACTTAGAATGTTGTTTCTGCATGTCAATACATACTCTTCTTGGCTTTTCCATTTAAAATGCTTTCCTAGAATGTCAAACTCAAATGCCCACAGGCATCTACTCATGCACTGCTGCTTTCCTCTATAAAGGATTCTGGGATATTTCTCCAGGAGAGAGAAAATATGTGTGTGTATGTGTGTGTGTGAGCTCATTAAAGAAAAAGAAGGGGGCAGCTAGGTGGCACAGTGGATAGAGCTCCGGCCTTGGAGTCAGGAGGACCTGAGTTCAAATCCGGCCTCACACACATAACACTTACTAGCTGTGTGACCCTGGGCAAGTCACTTAGCCCCATTGCCTAGCCAAAAAAAAAAAAAAGAAAAAGAAAAAGAAAAAAAGAAAAAGAAGAACTATGCAACTACTGTTCTGGAGGTAATTTTGAGAGCCTGGGTATACTTTGGGGGAGCCTCCCAAAAACCTTTCTGACTTGTCTAGAGTAAATGAGGCAAAAGCTTGTAATGTCAATGTATGACACTCCTCACTTATCCACCAGGTTCCCTAAAGCACTCAGCATCACAAGGCATCAAACATGGAACAAGTTTTATTTATACAGTAAAGAACACACAAATGATTAATAACTGAGTCAACTGGATAAGTCCTTTTCCCCAGGTAAGGCTACTTTTATTTTTTTTAATTAATTTATTTTGATTTATCAACAATCACTCCCATAAACTTTTTAGTTTTAAATTTTTCTCCCCCTCCTTTCCCCCTCCCTCTCCAAGACTGCACACATTCTGATGTAGGCTATACATACACATTCCTATTAAACATATTTTCACATTAATCATGTTGTAAGGAAGAACTAGAACCAATAGCAAGAACCACCAGAAAGAGGAAACAAAACAAAACAGAAGAAAAAAAAAGAGCAAATAGTATGCTTCGATCTGCATTCAAACTCCATAGTTCTTTCTTCGTATGTAGATAGCATTTTCCATTATGAGACCTTTGGAGATGTCTTAGATCCTTGCATTGCCGAGAATGGCTAAGTCTATCAACATTAGTCATCAAACAACACGGTTGTTACTGTGTAGTGTTCTCCTGGTTCTGCTCACTTCACTCAACATCAGCCCATACACGTCTTTCCAGGTTTTTCTGATGTCCGTCTGCTCATCATTTCTTATAGCACAATAGTATTCCATTACATTCTTATATCACAACTTGTTCAGCCATTCCCCAAATGATGTGCATGCCCTCAATTTCTAATTCTTTGCCACCACAAAAAGAGCTACTATAAAGATTTTTGTACATGTGGGTCCTTTTCTCGTTTTTATGATCTCTTTGGGATACAGTCCCAGAACTGCTATTGCTGGGTCAAAGGCTATGCACATTTTTATAGCAGGGCTACTTTTACACTCACCCAAATGGAGACCACTATACAAGTACAGGCAATCCCTATCTCAAAGAGTTATGAGGTTCAAAAAAGAAAATGCATGTAAAAACAATTCATAAAACATGTCACTATATAAATAGTAACTATTATCATTAAAGTCCTGTGACTGTGCTGCCCTGTGTGGGCCTCCAGCAGAGATCACACATACAGCCTGTGCCTTCACATCTCTCAACACTGTCCTCAGGGTGGCATTTCTACCCTCCCTCACTGCTGCATAGACCTCTCTCCCCTTTGGAATTCTGTTGCTCTTGTCATACATTTCCAGGAGGTATCATGGTCCCTCTTATAGGATCACACATTCAGAAGGGACCATAAAAGGTCATCTGAGTCCAACACCTTCATTTTACATATGAGGAAACTGAGGCCCAGAGGGTTTAGGTTATTGTTCAGAGTCATATATCTAGTAAATTTCTGGGGCATGATTTGAACTCATCTGTTCCTGATTCTAAGCACTGTCTATTACATTTTTCTTGACACTTTTACAGAGTCTCACTGTTACCGATCCACAAGTTCTTCAATCCCTGTACCTCAGGGACCTGGTACCAACCAAGGGTATTTTCTTGTGGTTGCCCTACTTCTAGCTCCTAAATTCAGGCTATTTACTTACTCTTATCTTTTTAAAAATTAATTCATTTATTTTTAGTTTTTAACATTCACTTCTACAAGATTTTGAGTTCCAAATTTTCTCCCCATATCTCCCCTTCCCCTATCTCAAGGTGATGTGCATTCTGAATACCCCTTCCCCCAATGTACCCTCCCTTCTATCACCCCCACTTCTGTCAGTCCCTTCCAGTTCTATTTTCCGGTAGGGCAGGATAGAATTATATACCCATTTGCCTATATATCTTATTTCCTAGTTGCATGTAAAAATAATTTTTACCATTCACTTTTAAAACTTTGAGTTCCAAATTCTCTCCCTTCTTCCCTCCCCAACCCTCCTCATTGAGAAGACAAGGAATTCAATATAGGTTATACATGTATAGTTATGCAAAATACTTCCATCATAGTCATGTTGTAAAAGACTAACTATAGGCTTAGATTCTTAAAATCTAGCCACTACTCAGATTCTTATAATCTAGCCAATAGCTTACTAATGTTCAAACTCCTTAAGAATCTGCCCAATATAACAATGTTCTAATAAACCTTGTCTTTGGCTTAAAGAAGGCTTGGGTTGAATTCTTTTGGGCAGGACCCGCGTGGTGATTCAGCATCCCTGAACCCCTAAATCTCAACATTTTGGTGGCCCATATGGAGAAACTGCCTAACCCTAAGCTCTTCTTCAGCCAAGACCAGAAGGTGTGTAAGCCTCCCTCCCCCTTCTTTCTTGCTCTGCAGTTGGGGTAGATCTTTAAGCACCAAGGCTTGGAGCTGCTTTTCAGGCAGGTAGTTACGAGGCTGTCTCGCACTTGGATGACACTCTCAGGCTCTCAGTCCACTGGGTCGGTTTGAGGCCATGGACCTGGGTACAACTTCTGCAGTATAGAGGACAAGGATGGATGCCCTGTCTGGAAGCGTATGCCTAATTCTGTCAATTCTCTTGGTGCTAAGGAATTGGAAAAAATTGCAGTTGTTTTTTGGTTCCCTGAGACTTACTTACTCCCTTCCCTCTACACCCCTGAATCCTCCTTCATGGAGGTTACAGGGAAAGTTAGAACAGCTAAAAATATCTTGGCAGATTCTGGAGGTTTTGTGATTGATCATTAAGGAGTTCTGAAACACCTCCTTACAATCCTGGTTGCTCCCTTCCCTTGAATCAAGAGGGTATCACTTACCTCTCGCATAGGAGAAGAGAGTTTCACCCTTTCCCCCTCACCTTTGATTTCCTCCTCCCCCACCTAGGGAAAGGAAGGAGGGAAGAGGGGCAGCAGCTACAGGGTGGGCTTCACTGGCAATGGCCATGGACCCTGGGGCAACCTTTGCCTGTAAGTATCACCCAGGTTCAGCACAACTTGCTCAAGGTAAAGAAACTAGCCTCTGAACTTGGGTGAGCACACTCTTTTAAATTTGTAATTTTCACTGTTAATGATGGGATGTCAATTCTCCATATAAAGTAATTTGGAAATGCATTTAACAAAACTGAAGTCACCTAATTGGTAATGGGTTTGTTTCAAGTTTCAAATAGGTGAACTTTTTGTATCAGTTATGTCAAGCAGCTTTTCATAATTTGGTTACCGCTAAAATAATTTGGCTATTGTTAGTTATTGTTTTAATGTATAAACTTGCCAAAAAACTTGTTTGGGTTTTGTCTTGCTACGAATTTGCAATTATATAGGAATAATCTCTAATGATTGGCTTTTTATACCAGGACAAATTTAAATTTGAGATGTAAATCCTGGAAAAGTTTTTTTCCTAAGCTGTGATTACTGAAACTTGCTGTTTGAGGAAAAAGAGTTCATGATTTTATTTTGAGTCATCTAACGGATCAGAATAATCCATCAATAAATCAATAATCCACCATCTGAGAAATGCCACAAGCTACTTCAAGAGAATGTGATACTGGGAGAAAGTCAGCATTGGGAAAAAGCTGAGAGGACAATTTTAACCTCAGTCTAAGATGGGATCCTCCTGGCTCAGTTTCCCCATTATGTTCCTTTAAAAAGGAATGTTACCCACCTGGCTATTCTTGCGCCTGGCTATGAAGTTGATTTGATACAGCATGGTTGGAAAATTGAATTATCTGAATCCAAACAGACCTAAGGATGTTTTATCCTGTCATTTGGGCCCTGTAGTCTTTCCTGTCAGTTTTGTGTCTTCCAGACTACTGCCCATTCACCAACAGTTGAGAGCAAACAGTGGGTATTAGCCAATGTCCCCAGCCCCCATCATTCCAAGCAGCCTATGCTTGGTTTCACTCAGCCTCCTCTTTGGGACCCCCTTGTGGCAGAGACAGTTCTACACCTCTTGCCAGCAGGAAGCAGTTTCAGAAGCTGAGACCTTCGTCCCTTACCCCAAAAGAATTTGGGTCCCATTTGTTTGAGGGGGGAATGATAAGGATGGGAACTATATCCCAAAAAGGAAAAACCCAGGACTTTCCCACATGGCCAAATCTCTGGCATTTGTCTATGGCTATGATCCCCATCAACTGGCCTTTTGTTATTGCCTACACCCTAATCTGCCAAATACCTCCCCGTGGCCCCAGGCCACTTCCCACCCTTAATCCTATCTAGGCTTCATTCTCCCTTGGTTGTCTGTTCACCCCAGTTTACTGGCCACTCCCATCCAGATTTCCCTTAGACTCCTCCTCCAGTCACCCCAAACTACTTGACCACTCCTACATCCCTCCCACAGTCTTTCTGTATATAAGGTCCACCTTGTCTCCATTAAAAGATGCTTAGATTCTTAAAATCAAGCCACTGCTCAGATTCTTATAATCTAGCCAATAGTTTACTAATGTTCAGACTCCTTAAGAGTCTTCCCTCAAATGTTCTAATAAACCTTGTCTTTGGATGAAAAAAAAAAAGAGATTAACTGTATTTCCTTCCATCCTATCCTGCCCCCAGTTTATTCTACTCTCTCCTTTCACAATGTCTCTCCTCAAAAGTGCTTTGCTTCTGCCTACAGCTTCCCCTGCTCTGTCCTCCCTTCTATCATCCCTTCTTCTCTTATCCCCTTCCCCCCTCCTTTTCCTGTAGGCTAAGGTAGATTTCCATACCCAATTGAGTGTGTATGTTATTTATTCCCTTCTTAAGCCAAATCCAATGAGAGTAAGATTCACTCATTGCCTCTTACCTCCCCTCTCCTCCACTGTAAAATATTTTTCTTGCCTCTTTTATGTGAGATAATTTACCCCATTCTACCTCTCTTTCTCCTTCTCCCAGTACAATCCTCTCTCACCCCTTAATTTTATGTTTTAGATATCATTCCTTCATATTGAACTCACCCTGTTCCCTCTGTCAATATATGTGTATAATATGTATATATTACCTCTAACTACCCTAATATTGACAAAGGTCTCATGAGTTACAAACATCATCTTTCCATGTAGGAATGTAAATAGTTCAACTGTAATAAATCCCTTATGATTTCTTTCCTGCTTACTTTTTCATGTTTCTCTTGAGTCTTATACTTGAAAGTCAAATTTTCTATTCAGCTCTGGTCTTTTCACCAATAATGCTTGAAAATCCTCTATTTCATTGAATGTCAATTTTTCCCCTGAAGAATTATACTCAGTTTTGCTGGGTAGCTGATTCTTGGTTTTAATCATAGCTTCTTTGCCCTCCAGAATATCATATTCCAAGCTCTCCAATCCTTTAATGTAGAAGCTGCTAAATCTTGTGTTATCCTGATTGTATTTCTACAATACTAGAATTGTTTCTTTCTGACTGCTTGCAATATTTTCTCCTTCACCTGTGAACTCTGAAAGTTGGCTATAATATTCCTAGGAGTTTTCCTTTGGGGATCTCTTTCAGGAGGTAATTGGTGGATTCTTTCAATTTCTATTTTACCCTCTGGTTCTAGAATATCAGGGCAGTTTTCCATGATAATTTCTTGAAAGATGATGTCTAGGCTTTTTTTTTTTTGATCATAGCTTTCAGGTAGTCCAATAATTTTTAAATTGTCTCTGCTGGTTCTATTTTCTAGGTCAGTTGTTTTTCCAATGAGATTTTTCACATTGTCTTCTATTTTTTTTCATTCTTTTGGTGTTGTTTTTATAATTTCTTAATTTCTCATAAAGTCATTAGCTTCCATTTGCTCTATTCTAATTTTTAAGTAATTATTTTCTTCAGTGAGCTTTTGGACCTCCTTTTCCATTTGACCAATTCTGTTTTTTTTTTAAGGCATTCTTCTTCTCATTGGGTTTTTGGACCTCTTTTGCCATTTGGGTTAGTTTATTTTTTAAGGTGGTTTTTCTTCAGTACTTTTTGGGGTCTCCTTTAGCAAGCTGTTGACTTGTTTTTCATGATTTTCTTGTATCACTCTCATTTCTCTTCCCAGTTTTCCTCTACTTCTCTTACTTGCTTCTCAAAATCCTTTTTGAGCTCTTTCATGACCTGAGACCAATTCATGTTTTTCTTGGAGGCTTTGGATGTAGGACCTTTGACTTTGTTGTCTTCTTCTGGTTGTATATTTTGATCTTCTTTGTCACCAAAGTAAGACTCTATAGTCTGAGTTTTTGTCCCCCTCTGGTTGCTCATATTCCCAGCCAATTACTTGACTTTTTAACCTTTGTTGAGGTAGAGTTCTGCTTCCAGTGTGGAGGGTGTACTGTCCCAAATTTCAGCGGTTTTGTGCAATTATTTTCAGAGATACTTCTAGCGACCTGTACATTTTCAGTTCTTCCAAGGTGGTATGATCAAAGGAGAGGTGTTTATTCCTTTCCTGGCCTGGCCTCTGATCTTTGAGTGACACAAGCACTCTTTTCTGCCTTGGAACTGTGAGGAGGATTCCTTCTCTACCATGCCACAAGCTCCACCAAGCCAGTGCTCTTCCTTGCCCCAGGACCTCCATCCAGGACTGAATTTGTTTCTTCAAGTGTTTTCAGCAGAAACTGCCTAACAACCACTTAAGGATGTTAGAATAGAGACTTAAAGATCCTGGTAGCACAATGGATAAGATTATCTTCATGATACCTTCCAAGGCTAAAAAACTATCATTTAAGAAGTCCATTTTAAAGTCAGTTAATCAGTAACCATTTAGGACACACTTACCATGTACCAGGCACTCTGTTAGGGGAGTGGTGAAGGAGTCCCTGCCCTCAAGGTGTATACATTCTAGTGGGAGGGACAACAGGTAAATACCTAGGTATATACAAGTATATGAAGTATATGAAGATTAAATGAAAGGTAATGAAATGGAAAAGATATTGAAAAGGAAGCCAAGGGAAATTAAAATGCAGAGGTGGGGAGCAGAGTACTCCAGGCATAGGAGAAAGCCAGTGCATAGGCACAAAGATGGGAGATACTATGTTTGTTTTATTTGAAGAACTGCAAGTAGATTTGTATACCTTACTTACAGAGTGTATGAGGGAAGACCAGGTTATAAAGAGCTTAAAATGCCAGAGAAGTTTGTATTGAATCCTTAGAGTAATAGAGAGACACTAGAGCTCACTACTTTAAAAAAAAATCACTTTGGCAGCTGAGTGGAGAAAGGATTGGATTGAGGAGACCAGTTAGAAGTCTATTTCAATAATCCAGGAGAGTAATTATAGGAGTTTAAACTAGGGTTGGAGCTGTCTGAGTAGAGAGAAGAAGGTATATATAAGAAATGTTGTAAGGATAGAAATTATAGATTTGATGAGGATATGTGGGATGGGTGAGAGTCAGTCATCAAGGATGGCAACATGATTGTATGTCTCAGGTGAGTAGGGAGATGATGGTGCCCTCAATAGTAATAGTAATGTTTTGAAGGGAAGATGGTTTGGGGAAAAAAAGATAAGGTCAAGTTATAGGCATTGGGTTTGAGATTCCTACAGGATGTCCAGTTCTAGATGTCAAAGAGGCAGCTGAAGTTTTGTGACTGAAGCTCAGGGAAAAGACTAGAAGTTAGAGATATAGATCTAGTAATGATCTGCATAGAGATAAGAATTGATCCTATGGAAGCTGATAAGATCACCATGTCTTGTTAATTTACTATCAAATTTGGTCAATATGGTGGTTTTGTTGAACTGTTTTTTTCTTCTCCCTTTTATTTTTTTTTCCTTTCTTATAAGGGATGGCTAGATAAAGAGGGAAGGTTATATTAAGAAACAAAGATGATATAAAATGCATCAACAATTTTAAAAGAAATATGTTAAATATTTCTTATAGAACATTATTCTTATCTTCTAATGTATCCTCTCCTTTGCCCTTCAAAATCCCCATACTGTAGATTTTAAGTGTAATCCAATCTAATTTACTTATTTAGCCATAAAGAAATTCTATATCTCTCTAAAATTCTTCCAAGTTTCATAAATGTTTTATTTTTACTATTCACTAAGCTTCTTTTACCTTCTCCTTTGTAAGTTGATTATAACTGGCTAGATAACAAGTAAAGATCATTTCTACCAAGAATATATTCCACCTATAATTGCCAAATTTCATTAAATATTTAAAGGACATCCTTCATTCCCTTAGCCTTTCATGTCATTTTTTTTCTATTTCTACAGAAACACATACATATATAATCTAACTTTTTTAGGATCACAGAAAGCAAAACCTTCAATTTGTGTTGTTTGTCTCATTATATAACATTAACTTTTTCAAAGCAGGTACTGTCTTCCTTTACTATTCTTATCCTCTCAACACTTGCATATAACAAGGTCTTAGGTTTGTTTTGGTTTTTTCATTCATTCATTCATTTGTTCATGTATTCTTCCATCAAAGTACCATAGAGAGTTATACTTGAAAGGGACTTTAGACTTATCTAGTTCAATCCTTCATTTTAATGACAAAAGTGAGTCACAAGGAAGTTACGTTACTTGCCCAACATCACACAAGTTGTGAGTGGTAGAACCATGATGCAAACTCAGGTGAGATGATGCCAAGTTATTAGAGATGTAATACTTTGTCGGAGAACATTAGGAAAATGAACCTTTATGTTATTACCTCTTGGAATACATATGCCATTGACAATGATAAAAGGAAATCTAATGTCCATCAATGTATAGAAGTCTGATACATTAATTATTAATTAGTTTTATTTTTTTTTCATTTCCAACTTTGAAATTTACATTTGTTTGAACTTCTTGCTTTTATTTAATTATGTTCAGCTGTGTCCAACTATTGATGATATGGGAGGTTTTCTTGGCAAAGATACTGTAGTGGGATGCCATTTATTTCTCCAACTCATTTTATAGAGGAGGAAACCGAGGCAAAGAGGGTAAAGTGATTTGCCTAGGGTCACACAGCTAGTAAATGTCTGAGGCTAGATTTGAACTCAGGTCCTCCTTACTCCAGGGCTGGCACTCCATCCACTGTGCCATTTAGTTGCCCCCTTACTTGAATTTAGGAATCTTCATTATTGTCATTCATAACCCACACTGAATCATACTGTGTTTGCATTTCACACTTAGCATGTGAAGAAGGGACAGAGCTTGAGTCATTATTTTCACATAGCATGAATCCAGTTACAGGTTCTTACTCAGAGTGACACAACAGAAATAGAAACTTCTGGCTATAGATACACATAGAGAGAAATTATATGCTACATGTAGGAGTTTGCCATCTAATTGGGAAATAGCGAGGTTGGTTCCACGAGTCATTTCTGAAAAAAATGGTCTTACCGCTTTATGGTTATAGCTAATACACATAAAAAAATAATTAACACCATAAGCAAACATGTGACTGGTGCTAAATATGTGGTACAGACAATGCTTGCTAAGAGAGTTTAGTGTTTTCTCACTACAGGCTGGAGGAATTAGGAAATCAATCAATCCATCAACAAGCATTTTTTAAAAGCTTAATAGTACCTTGGTATTAAGTTCAGAGGATAAAAAGATCAAGCAAAGACACTCCCTGCCCCCTGCCCCCATTCTTCCCCCCTTCCTCCCCACCCTTCACACACACTCAGGAGGGTTACATTCTAAGGTGGAAGGAAGTGGAATTCAGCTAGAACTAGAAAATTGACTTGATTTCTCTCTGATGGTTGAGGACGGAGGTCTACCTTCTCCTCTCCTCTCAGGGGTATGCTGGCCACAGCTTGGACTGGCTCTGCAGATTGTTGACTTTGCTGTCTAAGCATTCATATCTCAGAAATGAGCAAATACTTACTACAAATGGATGTTTGATTTATTGTTTTGTTGATTTTTAGACTTAGGAAAGTGATAGAAAAAATGTTAGTAATTCAGATTAAACTTAAAAGTGTATCATAAGTATTTTTTTTGAGTGCCAGTTTTTAAAAATTTATCAGAATACTCTAATCCTCTACCCCCCCCAAAAAACACTCCTCAAATACACATACATAAAAACACATTATCCTTATTCATAAAAATATCCAATTGTAGGACTTCTCAATAGAATACACCATGTCAAGTGTAATGGAATACTACACTGAGTCATACTGAACCTTTTCTGGGTCTTCAGATCCAGAGGCCAGTAATGACCAGTTCCATAGTCTCTGCTCCGAGAAAGAGTACTAGAAATTCAGTCCAAACCTCTCATTTTATAAATGATGGAACCAAGGCCCAGCTGTTTTAACTCAAGTTTATACAACTAGCTGGTAGCAGGTCCAGTATTAGCACAAGTCTCCTGACTTCTGGTCTAATGTTCTGTCCACTGTCTCACATAACCATTCATAATGGATTACTATGACAACAACTACTACTACTACTGCTACTATTACTACTGCTAATACTACTACTATTACTACTACTACTATTGCTACTACTACCACTACTATCACCACCACCACCACCACTACCACAACTCCTACTAGTATTACTGCTGCTGCTGTTACTACTACTGTTATTGTTGATACTGCTGCTGCTACCTCAGATTAAGATAGTGCTTTAAAGTTTAGGGGCTTTCCTCCTAGAAAACACATACATTAAATAACACAAATATCATTATCCTGCTTTCACAGCTCAGGAAATTGATGCTTAAACCATTTAAGTGACTTTCCTAGGGTAACAGCTAATAAATGTCTAAACTAGTATTCAAGCCCAGGTCCCTTGCTCAAAAGCTGTGCTGTTTTCAATGCACTGGACAGCGGAGGATGAAGGGCTTGTTTCAGGAAACTCTTATGACCCTGAGCTCTCCATATGTCTGGTCTTAAAAGGATGGACTAGAAATGATAACTATGCATAAGAAGCAAGCTTGTCAGTGAGGGTAGAGGATCAAAATTGCATTCTTTTCATAGAGACCTCACATAAACCCAGGAAAAGAAGCAGGGATGCTGGATAATGTCAGAAGAGACCTCAACTCTGGACAGATCTTCAATAAGTATATTACTGACACTGTGAAAAAGCCTTAGTTAATAAACATTTATTAAGCACCTACTATGTATCTGGCACTGTGCTAAACATTAGGGATAGAAATATAAAAAAAGGAGGGGTGGAACCAAGATGGAGGAGTGAAAGCAGTGACTTGCTTGAGTTCCCCCCCCCAAACTCCTCCAAATACTTGCTAAAAATGGCTCTGAATAAATTCTAAAGCAGTAGAACCCACAAAAAGACAGAGTGAAACAAATTTCCAGCCCAAGAGAGCTTGGATGGTTGACTAGAAAGGCATACTGTGCTTGGCTGGGAGAGGAACACAGTTTGGCTTGGGCGCACAGGCACAGCAACCCTGGAGCAGGTCTCAGAGGACTGAATCACGGGCAGCTGTGGCAGTTTCCAGACTTCTCAACTCATGAATGCCAAAGACAACTTAGAAGGTCAGTGAGAAAAATCTGTTCCTGTGGTGAGAAATAGGGGTTAGGTCTCAGTCACAAGTCCTGAGCATGCCCTGGGGCAGCGGCTGCCCCCTGAGCTTCTGGCCCACAGACTGAGGGGGAATCAAGTGGTTGATCAGAGGGGAATTTCAAGGATCTCTTTGCCAGTGCTGAGGCAGGAATCTCTTGTTTTACCCGTACTTGGATCTGGGTCACAGTTCTGAAGGGCGGTCCTGGGGCAAGGAGGAGTGCTGGCATGGTGGAGCTTGTTATGGTGGTGGAGAGGAAACATCTCACCCCTTATCATATCACCTTGGAAGAACTTAAAATTTACAGGTCTCTAGAAGTACCTCTGAAAACAGCTATACAAACCCCTGAAGCTTGGGACAGTACATTCTCCACATTGGAAGCAGACTCTTACCTTAACAAAGAGTTTAAAACTCAAGTAATTGACCAAGATCATGACCAAATCTCACAAAAAGAGTCAGACCATAGAATCTTTTTTTGGTAACAAAGAAGATCAAAACATACAACCAGAAGAAGACAACAAAGTCAAAGCTCCTACGTCTAAAGCCTCCAAGAAAAATATGAATCAGTCCCAGGCCTTGGAAGAGCTCAAAAGGGATTTTGAGAAGCAAGTAAGAGAAGTAGAGGAAAAACTGGGAAGAGAAATGAGAGTGATGCAAGAAAATCATGAAAAAGAAGTCAACAGCTTACTAAAGGAGACCCAAAAAAATACTGAAGAAAATAACACCTTAAAAAATAGCCTAACCTAAATGGCAAAAGAGGTTCAAAAAGCCAATGAGAAGAATGCTCTAAAAAGTAAAATTGGTCAAATGGAAAAGGAAGTCCAAAAGATTACTGAAGAAAATACTTCCTTCATAATTAGAATAGAGCAATTGGAAGCTAGTGACATTATGAGAAATCAAGACACTGTAAAACAAATCCAAAAGAATGAAAAATTAGAAAACAATGTGAAATATCTCATTGGAAAAATAACTGACCTGGAAAATAGATCCAGGAGAGAGAATTTATAATTATTGGACTATCTGAAAGCCATGATCAAAAAAAAAGAGCCTAGACATCAATTTTCAAGAAATTATCAAGGAAAACTGCCCTGATATTTTAGAACCAGAGGGCAAAATAGAAATGGAAAGAATCTACCGATCTCCTCCTGAAAGAGATCCCCAAAGGAAAACTCCTAGGAATATTGTAGCCAAATTCCAGAGTTCCCAGGTCAAGGAAAAAAATATTACAAGCAGCCAGAAAAAAATACAATTCAAGTATTGTGGAAACACAATCATGTTAACAGAAGATTTATCAGCTTCTACATTAAGGGTCCGCAGGGCATGGAATATAATATTCTGGAGGGCAAAGGAGAAAGGATTACAACCAAGAATCACCTACCCAGCAAAACTGAGTATAATCCTTCAGGAGAAAAACTGGCCATTCAGTGAAACAGAGGACTTTCAAGCATTCTTGATGAAATGACCAGAGCTGCATAGAAAATTTGACTTTCAAATACGAGACTCAAGTGGAACATGAAGAGGTAAACAGGAAAGATAAATCATAAGAGACTTATTAAAGTTGAACTGTTTACATTCCTTCATGGAAAGATGATATTTGTAACTCAGGAGACCTTTGTCAGTATTAGGGTAAATAGAAGGGGAAAGGGATAAGAGAAGGGGGGGAGAGATAGAAGGGAAGGCAGACTAGGGGAAGGGATATTCAGAATGCATGCCATCTTGGGGTGGGAGGAGGGGTGAGATGGGGTGAAAATTTGGAACTCAAAATCTTGTGGAAGTAAATGTTGAAAACTAAAAATAAATAAATTTATTAATAATAATAATATAAAAAAGAAATATAATCTCTGCTCTCAAGGAGCTTACAATATTATGGGAGAAGATAGCAAATAAAAGGAAGCTGAAAGGGGGGAGATGGGGGAAAGAAGGAGAAGGGGAATATGATGGAGAAAGTCCAAAAGAATGAAGATGAGTGGGAAGCCACATATGGATGTTATATCAGGTTCAGTCATGTTTGCTCCCCTCCAATCGCACACACACACTTTTCTGTATATTTGCACATTTCAAAATTGTGTCAGGAGCCAAACTTCTTCATAGAACCATTTGAAAGTCATCATCAATAAGGAAGACCATTAGAGCCATCTCTGAAAACCCAGCTTCACTTACTCAGCTCTCTAATGTCAGTGATGATGAAACAGATGAAAAAATGCTGACCTGTGACCCTCTGTTCCCAGACAGAGGATTGCTCAGTACTAAGCCAGCCCCCAAGTGGTAGAATGATTTGGAGGGCAGTCAGTTGACAAGGATTTAGGCACTTTCCTCTCAGCGGAGCTATTCAGAGCTGGAGATGATTATTGAATGCCTGGGTTAATGGGGCAATGCAGAGGCAAAGAAGATGCCAGGGATTCCTTGGCTCATCAGACAATTCAGAGAAACTAAAAATTACAGAAGTGTTTTGGCTCAGGAAATAGCAGAGTACTGCCAAGGTTTAAGACATTCCTTGGCTCTCCTGTGAACACCAAACAGCCGAAGATGTCAATGAAGACCTTCCTATGACTCTCTTCCTTGTCCTTGGCTGGTAGTATCTGTGGCTGTTTCCTTATTTTAAAAAAAGAGGCATCCTTCGGTGGGATATGCTGGGATTATTTTGCTGACAAAGATCTGTGACAGTACAGTGGAACTAACCAAGTTTGGAGGGAGAACTTAAATTATAATCCCATTTCTGGCACTACTTATATGATCTTTGGTAAGTCACTTAATCTCTCAGAGTCTCAATTTCCTCAACTGTAAAAGGGGGTGCTGGTCTAGCTAGCTTCTAAAATTCCTTTACACTCTAGATCTTTGATCTTCTGATCCTGTTTTGCTGATGTGGGTCCTTTTGCCACTGATAGCAATCCCAATCTCTCTATAATTTAGAAGACAGTCTTTAAGAATGACTGAGATTGAATAATTCCTCTGTCCACAGCCAATCTAATAATGAATTTCCCTTTGCTTAGTCAAGACGGTCCTCAAATGACAAAGTCCATGATGAAGCCCATCTTTAGCTACCCTAGCTCAGGAAGAGATGCCAGACAGAGCTCATGCTTCTCTTGCTTACCTTTGAGAACCACACTTTGAGATAACTGGTATCTTCCAAAGGGGGATCATGAAGTCAAGGTTAAGAAGACACTAATGAATAGCTACTAGTAACTACATTGTGACATACTTAGAGGGGGAAAAAGTTCTCTAAAGCAGAAATGCTTAACCTATGGTCAATGAACTTTTAATTTTTTAAATATTGGAATAAATGCATGTCAATAAAATAGTTTCCTTTGTAATCCTATGCAGTTTGTTGTATGTTTTAAAACATTATTCTAGAAAGGGTTCATACGTTTCACCAGACCTATTTCAAACTCTATTTAGTCACCAAAGTGATTTTCCTAAAGTGCAGGTCCAACTATGCCATCCCTACCACCACCCCAACCCCCACCCCCCATTCAATAAATTCCAGAGGCTCCGTATTATCTCCAAGATAAAACACAAAATTTTCATTGGAGAGAGCGGAGACTCTTGCCTCTTTTTTATCTATAGTGTTTAGCACAGAGCCTGACCCACAGCAGGTGCTTTATAAATGTTTATTACCTGACCAGACTACAAAGGTGTCCATAAAACAAATTAACAAAAATAACAACAACAAAGATTAAGAACTCCTGCTTTGAAGGGAAGGAGGCAGAAGAGCAAAGATTCCTTATACCTCACTTTTTTAAACTGTCACACATTGGAAAAGATACCAGTCTGGGACTTCCAGGCATGAGACCATCTCTAGGAGATAACATAGTGTAGCGGAAACAATTCCCAGATTTGAAGTCAGGAGACTTAGCTCCAAATTCCTCCTCTGCCACTCAGTACCTGCCAGAGCTTAGACAAGTCACAACCTTTCCCTAGGCCTTAATAAAATGGAGGAAAAGGCAGGGATATTGAACTAAATGGCCTCTAAGCTCCCTTCCAATTCCAAATCTATTGCCATATAATTTACTTCATTACTTGGGGGAAAAGGCCCCCCAAAAGGCCCTCACTTTGGAACAGTGAACCTGGAGTCAGATGACTGAAGTTCAAATTCCACTTCACCTCTGAAACTTAACCTGAATGGGCCTCAGTTTCTTCATCTGTAACAACGGAGGGGAGGGGCTGAGCTTCATGACCTCTAAGGTCCTTTCTGGCTCTATATCTAGGCCCAGGTGGTATAGTAAACAAAGTGCTGGGCTTGGAGTCAGGAAGACTTGGGTTCAAGCCCTGCCTCCTATCCTTCCTAGTGTTGCCCTCAGCAAGGCATTCCACATCTTCCAGGCTGTTTCCTCATCCACAAAGCGAGGACGATCAAAGCACTGACCTCCCAGGATCGTTGTGAAGGTAAAAAGAGATAGAAATGATAATGAGAATGATGATGATGATGATAATAATTTTGATGATAGCACTACCATTTATATAGAGCTTTAAGATTTGTAAAGCACTTTACCTCTGATAACTCATTTGATGCTCACAATAACCCTATTAGATAAGTGCTATTACTGTCCCCATTTTACAGTTGAAAAAACTAAGATACAGACTACTTAAGTGATATATCCAGGGTCATAAACCTCGTAAATGTCTTCAGCAATGGTTCAAACTCAGATATTCCTGACTACCAGTTGCGAGCTTTATCTACTGAGCCACCTAGCTATTGGAACTTAGCATATATAAATGCTTTGCAAATCTGAAAGCATCACATAAAGCCTAGCTATTATTGTTGTTGATTTTTTAATGTCATCATTGTTGTCATCATCTTCTTCATTGTCATCATCATCATCATCATCATCATTATCATTATTATTACATGATCTTCAATGGCTTCTGAGTTGTCTTCTAACTTTAGAGTAGGAGAGCTGAACCTGGGGGTCAATGATTTTTTTTCTTTAAAAAAAATGTTAACTACATTTCAATATAACTGGTTTTCTTTGTAACCCTGTGTATTTTATTTTATGCCTTTAAGGTACATTAGTCTGAGAAGGGGGTCTTAGGTTTCACAGGTTTGTGAAATGAGTCTGTGATACCAAAAAAAAGGTTAAGAATTCCTAGTCTAAAGCCACAATCCTATGAAAAGTCTTTTATCAAAAGTCTTCAGTGGAAGCTACAGGTAATACACAAGTGACTGTGAGGATTTTTTTAAAACTCAAAAAAAAAAAAGAAAGAAAGAAAGAAAAAGAAGAAGGAGGCTGACAAAAGTCACCTGAGCTTTCCAAAAGCCTACACAGACCAGGCATTCAGCATTCTGGAGAGAATAATTAATTAGGCTGGAGTGGAAGCAGAGCAAAAAGGAATGCAAATATTTGATCCCCCTTTGAATGAGAAGTTCTATCTCATTTTAATGTGTGAAGCATGTTCCAGGGAGTCTTTGGAGACGAGACCTAACAAAAAGAAATACAAAGCTGGGTACCCATGGAGGAGTTCTCTTTCTTTACATAGTGTCTACTTTTGAAAGAACTTTTCTTTTCAAATTAAACGAAAACATAAATTGTAATTAGCAAGTTTTGCTCACCCAGAAGGATGCCAATTAGATTTCCTTCCACCCCCTTGCTTTTGGAAGGTCCCTGGGGCTGTCAGAGGCAGAGGCCTCAAAAGCTTACAGGGATGCAATGGATGCTGGCTTCTGAAAAGGGTGATATGCTATGTAATCACAGGCTCACAGGGCTGTAAGCGACCTTGGGAGGTAATGGGGGAAAACATTTCCCATAGTTATCCTGCTAGGAAAGTAATGGATAAATTACAAAGGGAATTTATTTTCTCAGATAATGCATTTCACTCACATAGGAGTGTGAGGGTATTGTTATTTCTCTTCATATTAACTGTAATGCTATACTGTCAGAAAACTCCTGTGGTAGGAGTGAAAAAAAATGCATGCTAATAATTCTACCATTGGGAAAATAATAGAGTTCATTGAAAAGAGGAATATCAACTCAGAGAAGGCACCAGGGAAGGTGTGTGACCTCATTTCAGTTTCACAGATGTTGGGCTTGAAATGCCGATGAAGAAGTAATGTATGAGCCATAAAGCCACGGGCTCATACACCTGCCTTTGCCCACATCATACCTAGCAGCCACTGAGAATCGCTTCCAGGCCCTCCTTATTTCAATGGAGTGGAAGAACCAGCTCTGGGAAATCCACTTCTTACCTTCTACTGTGGCTCTCTTTGGCTGAATGGTGATGGCTCCTTCAGCTATGTCTTCATGCTGATGTAACGGGTTGACTTTGGAGCCCCAGCTGTCTGATCCCACCCATAGGAAATGACCTACTTGGTCTGCTCTTTTGGCTGCTGCCAGGATCTGTCTGTGGAGAGGAGCAGAGCACTTGGAGTTAATGGAAAGGGTGGGGCAAAACATTTGTGCTTTAGTCCAACCCAATCAAATACAACACCTAGTTAGTGAGTGAGTATCTGACAAAAGCACAGAGTTTCTACTGTACCATGGGATTGCTGAATTCTATGAGCCAAATCTGTGGTTCCCTAGAACTTTAACTCAAATACCTTGTCAAAGAATTTTAGGGAGATAGACTCATGTTTTAGATTTTTATTTTTCTAGACATATTAGGTGTTAGGGATTTTGGTCTTTTTATTAAACTATGGCCTCATGGAGCCTAGAAACAACTTTAACTTAGTTTTGTCCTTCTTGTTTGATGAGGTGGAATGAAAGCTTCCTGATGGCAGGAAATCTCCCCCCTGTTGTTTTTATACCATTACAGCCTACTACACACAGCAGTGATTACTCATTGCTCCACATCTTCATGCAAGGCAAAGCTGCCAAGAATTGGGACCCCATGTGTTCTCTCTCAAATCTGAAAGCCAGAAGCTACTACATTCTTCATACAGCCACAGAGCATGGAGTAATCATTCTCTTGACCAGTGACCAGAGTCTCATGCAAATGCCTAAGATTGTACCCAAAAATCAATGTTCAAAACTAAAAGCATACCCTTATCTATTGTAGAATTACAAACATTTTAACACATAACATAACAGATAAAAGTCTTCTAGTATTTTGTACTTCTAACTAAACAAAAATGTCCAAAGGGTTCACTGGTGTTTAATTTTTAAAAATAATATAACATAGCATTTCTACTAATAGGAAGTGGGGAGGAGCCCAGAATGAATGACAGCAACCTGTTGTGACTTGCATTGCTTCCTATCATTAAGTATGCAGCTTAGAAAGCATATATTGACTTTGTCAGTATGTAATAATAGCTTTGATCCAATACTCTCTTTTTCCCGCTGGTGCCTTCATCCTGATCTGTCTGCCTCTGGAAGCTGTCACATGCATATTAACAAACTTCATCAGTCATCCTTACTTTATATCCTCATCGTTGGCAAATATCACCACGGCCCTGGAGTTGGGAGTATCCAAGAGCTGTTTGATAATTCTATCAAAATCAATGGTCTTGTCTTTCCGTTCTTGAGGGATTCTCACTGACTGAGCAATGCAGAGCCCACCTATGAGAAGAGAGAGACAGAGACAGAGAGACAGAGACAGTGAGAAACAGAGAACAGAGAGGGAGAGAAGGAGACAGAGATAGAGACAGAGAGAGAACAGAGAGGGAGAGAGATGCAGAGAACAGATATGTGAGAGAGAGAGAGAAAAAGAGAAGAGAAGAGAAGAGAAGAGAAGAGAAGAGAAGAGAAGAGAA
>NW_020954551.1:31022367-31054483 GCF_900497805.2 Vombatus ursinus | reverse complement strand
AAGAGAAGAGAAGAGAAGAGAAGAGAAGAGAAGAGAAGAGAAGAGAAAACAAGAAAACTGTCAATAAAACACTGGGAGAGAAATAATAGCAACAAGGATTAGATTGGGAAGAGGAGAAATATTTCCCAAATTCCTTACTGCATAGCATTTCCAGTGACAGCCTTGATGAAGCCATCAGCTATCACACAGCATTCTGAACCACTCATCCTTGGGACACTGCTTCACAACCTCATTGTTTCTGCAGTACAATTACAAATGTCTAAGTATACTAGGGCACATAGATGGAAATGGTTTAGGGGAATGAAGGCTGAGGCCAAAGAAAAGGCAAAGTGGGAAAGAGAACACAGGGTTGTAAGATAGAATTCACAAAATGTAGACAGGTAAAAGCAGGTTCTAATCATGCCTTCAACATTGAGTAGCCCTGTGACTATGGACAAGTGGCTTTAAACATATGTTTGCTTCAATGAAATTGTAATTAAAATGTCTGTAGTACTTGCCTCATAATGTTGTTGCCGAGATATCTAAAACACTCTGAAGATCCCAAAGAATGATAGAAATGTCAGAGAAAAGGTAGAGTGGAGACAGGCCCTGTTCCCATTCATATGGTCATCTGCTATGCCATTTACAGTGTCAGAGAGTTGCCGAGGGGACTCTGAGAGGGGAAGTGCTTTCCCCTGAGTCATAGAAACAGTACGGGTCAGAGGGTGGATGAATCCAGTTCTTTCTGACTCTTAGACCAGGTCAGCTTTCTCTCCACTGCAGCATCTGCTGCCTCTTTTAGATCTATCTATTACTTTATGTAGCTAGGGGGTAGGGTTATTCAGGTTACATACACTCACTTCATTACAACAATAGAGAAGTGGTAGTTGATTTCTACCTCCATGTCTTTATTGACTGAGGGAATGAAGAAAACTCACAGGAAAATGTGAAAATGCATTCTGGGGCAGGATGAATTCTTTTTTAAACCATGGTATCAAATACAGTTCAATTCAACAAACTTGTGTCTAGCACCTACAAGTGTCAGGCACTGCACAGGTGCCAAAGGTAGAAATACGAAAACTGAACAGTCTCTGCCCTCAAGGAACTTGTTTCTTCTGGGGAAGCAGTGGGACACAAGTTATACACAAGGTCTGTGAACCTGGGCAGAGCTCCTGAGATTCAGGTAGATGTGATTAAGCCATTGAGAAATTTGCTTCCTTTTGGCTATGAATGGCTGCCGTCTTTGGTCAGACCACCATCACTGCCCCCCCACACATACACACATAGTCTTTCTCCCCAAAATCTTTCCCCTCTCCTCCTCTACTCTCCTCCTTTCTTTCCCTTTTCCCTTCTCCCCTTCTCCTTCCTCCTTCCTTTTTTTCTATCCCTTTCCCTCTTCCTTCAAAGCCATCTATGTAGCACAATTGATAAGGTCAAAGAAATCTGAGTTCAAATCCAGCCTCAGATACTTAATTAATGCGTGATCCTGGGCAAGTCACTAAATGTCCATCTGCTTCTGTTTCCTCAACTGCAAAATGGGGGTAATAATAGCTCCTGTTTTGTAGGATTGTTTTAAGGACCAAAAGACATTGTATTTGAAAAGTTCCTGACATATAGTAGGTACTTAATAAATGTGTTTCCCCTAATTCTCTACTCTCCCATCCTTTTCTTTCTCCCTCTCTCTTCTTCCCCTTCCCTCTACCCTTCTCTCTCCCCTGCTTTATTTCTTCTCCCCTGCTTTATTTCTTCTCCTTCCTATTCCCCACTTCCAGGATCTGATGCCTCAACAACTACTACCAGGCTAACTGCTAAGCTCCCAGTGAGTGCTACAAAGGTGTAAACTCTAACGCTCAGGTAGCCTGGTCATATAACCTGGAGTTATCTCTATGCCCATGTGGCTATCCTACCTACTGGACTTGAAATTGGATCATACAAGCCAATGTCTGTATTCCACTGACCTGAACATAGCTGGCAAATATCCTTCTGGCCCATGGCTAGGTGGGTAGGGGTATAGGAGCCTTCTACATTAAGGGAAGATAATTGTTAACCAAAACTGAGATTATCCTTTGATTATTTCTTTACCACCATGGCTTCTTGGATGTTCCAGGGGCTCTAGAAGGCATAGGGAGTTGGTGTTGCTTTTCTCCTAGACAAGTTAGGGAAAGCCAGGCATGCATCCAGCAGGAACAATTGCCCAAATTCAGTAATTGGTAAACAGATGCTTGATCCAAGCCATTCAGGGAGCTGAAGAGGTGGTGGGAGTAGGGAGAAACTGTCATTCTGGCAACCCAATTATGGTTTGAGAAAGAGATGGAAATTGTGCCCAGACTGAGCAAGAAAGAAAAACATTCTCCGTGCAATGGAGACAGCAGGTTCAGCACCATTGGTCCTGAGTTTGAGCAAAGAGAATCCAAATCGCCTTCCTCAAACTGCTCAGGGGATGCTTGGGAGAAGAAACGGCTACTCTGCAACCATCCCAGCAAGAGAAAAGGAATAGTACTGGATGGAAACCCAGCTTCCCATCAGGATTCAATTAGAGCTGAGTGATTAAGCAAATTATAGTAAACTCCATTTGGTGTGACTAGTAGAGGGGTGTCTTTCACACGTAGATCCAGGACACTCCCAGTGGCCCGCTAGGAAAAGTGATTCAGGGAAAGTCTGTTGATTGTATAGCAGAGAATGTTTCTCCCTCTAATGTGGAACTGTCCACAGATGGGCCCAATCAAGGGCCTCAGGAACACCCCCCCCAAAAAATATCAATTATTAGAGGAAGTAATGATAATGAACAAGTTTCTAATGACTAATATGTGAAAGCTGACGTGACTGGGAAAGAGAAGAGGTAGCAGAAGAGAAAAAACACTGCTTCCCTGTCATTCTTACCATGTTCTGGTTCTTCCTGCTGTACAAACAATCCTGTCATCTAGAAATGTTAGCCCAGCACCATACATATATGCAAATTTACATTAATTAATTTAAATATAGTTATTAAGCAAGCATGAGTATTTGAATTAATGTTTAATGTTTTTAACTAAACTGAAAGGCACTGTGGTGTGGGAGATCAACAGTCAACCTTTAGGTCAGGAAGATCTGGATCCACATTCTACCCCTGATACATACTGAATATGTATGACTTTGGGCAAGTCAAACTCTCAGTGACCCCATTCAACTCTCTAAGACATAGAGCAATGATGTATGATCGGTGTCCGCAGAAAGGGTTCCCTTTTTGAGAGTTCTCTACACCAATGAAGTTATACGTCTAGACCAATTTTTTTTAAATTCTAATACATTTAATTTTGAAAAGAATATGATGTGACTTCATATGTGTAATTGGTATGATATTATCTTTTCAAGGGGTAATAGGAAGGGAGATAATTTGAGACTCAAAAATTTCTAAATGAATGTTAATTTTTTACATGTAATTGGAAAACATTTAATAAATTAATAAAAAAGAATGTAAGAGGTTTTTGAAAATCCATTTTTGTGGTCCATAGTAGTCTATAATAGCTATTGATATGACACTGAAATTAAAGAAAGTTTTTAGCAGTTCTCCAAGGAAATAATGCAGACTTCCAATTCAAGCCAATAAATCTTCATAAAGCCCCTATTATAGAGGAGGCACAATGATGGTCGCTGAAGATAGAGTCAAAACAAAACAAAGCAAAATGCAAAAATGACCCTGTATTCAAGGAGCTTCCACCTTAGCGGTGGAAGCATACACGTGAAAACTGGAAGAGGGGGGAAAAACCACAACAAGAAACAATGGTGGGGCACAGCTTCATGTAGGAGATGGCGTCTGGTCTCAGCCCTGAATGAAACTAGGGTTTCCAGATGTGGAGAAGAGAAGAGTTAGTGTTAGGGTTAGTGTTGCAGGCACGGGAGATGTGGGAGACAGCCTTTGCAAAGGCATAAAGGGGTGCTGAGTGCAAGGAACAGCAAGTCTCCAGAATGTTGAGGGTAAAAAAGAAAATGATATACAAGTCTAGAAAGTAAAGTTAGAGTGAAGTGAAGGAAAGAGGAAGAGAATTTGGAATTGAAAATAAAATAATGTTAAAGAAAAAAGGGGGAGGAGAAATCTATCCCTGACACACATTACCTGTCATTTTGTATGAATAATTGAAAATAAAAAAGTAAAGACAGAGCTCGTGGTTTTTCCAATAAACTCTGAAATTCACTTGGGTCACTCATTATCCTATTTTCTTGTAACATTCCTATCTACAAACAAACCTTGATCCTCCTCTCATTGCAGTTTCTTTCAAAAGCCACTGAATTCCTAACTTGAAGTCTTCATAGAGAGATTTAGCAGTGGAGCTTGAGTGGAGTACTCTAGTGAATACATGAAGAATGGTATTCTTCCCTTCCAGTCTGTTTCTTTAGTTCTTAGCTCAAATAACATTATATATATAAAGTACTTTGCAGACCTTAAAGTACTAGACAAGCATTAGCTATAATAACAATTATTTTTACTGACTGTTTTTTAATACATTTGAAGGAAAATAACCCACCACCTTGTATTTGATGGGGGCATTTTTCACTGTAACAATTCTTGATATAACAAGTGCATTTCTTCTGGCAGGCATTAGGGATTCCTGGCTGACTTTTGTAAACAATCCTAGAAGAAAATGTGGTCCAGTGCTCCAGAAAATTTAATTCTCTTGCCCCTCATTGTGAATCCAATCAGAATTTACTGGCATTTCAACTGTTAAAAAAGATACATACTTCTTGGAGAATAAAAAAAATGAAGGAAAAATGAACAGGCTAGAATATCAACAAACAAAGCTTTGTGCCACAAGATGCAGGATAATGCATTAGAATCAACTGTTTACTCTCTAACACTTTAAATTTTGAAAAGCACTTTGCATCCATTATCTCATTTGTGACTCCAACAACCTTGTGAAGCATACACTATATATATTCTCTGCTCAGTTTTACTGAGGATGAAACTCCAGAACTCCAGTTCTGAAAGTTGAATAGTTAGTTACATAGCTAATTAAGCAATAGAACCCCAGGACATCCCCACTCCAACGCTACCACTCAAACCCCCTCCAAAAAAATTTGTCACTGATTTGAGAAGCTACAAGTCACCTTATTAATGAGAATGGTTTCAACTTTCTGGAAATTCAGACAGTTGTATAAGAACAGCAGAAAATGTGTCCTTTTTTCCTGGTTAGTCATAATAGCCAAGAATTTCTAATGCCAGCCAGAAGAAAGGCATGCATGAGTAATGCCAAGCATTGTTAATGTGAAAAATACATTCATCAAAGACTAGCTGGTGGGTTATTTTGCTTTAAATGTGTTAAAAAACAATCAGTCAACAATCTGAGATTTGCATCCCAACCTATAATTGGATACATATAGCAGGATTCAGAGGATTCAGTTCCTTATTCAGATCTGTGTATATCATAGCCCTTATCATGTTCTCTTTACTAAAGGGCCAGTATATAAGGCAGGCATTCTTGTTGTCCACTAACATCCCATTATAATGTCTGTCCATTGTAACTAGCTGAAGATTTGAATGTTGGCCAGCTTTGGCAGAAGTCCAGTCTACTATCTCAGCCCACCCCCACCCTCAAAATGATGGTTTTTATGAGCATGACACTTAAGAATAAAAATTGAAGAAACACTTAATAGAAATTCATACATTATCCTGTAGTGATACCAGACACCACTGCATTCAAGTAAATTTACCAAGCTAAGTCAGGAAGAAAGAAGTAATGAATTAATTGTTCTCAGAAAGTACAGGATAGAGAATTAAAATAATGTTTTTTTTGTCTTAGACCTGTGATTTCATTGGCTAAAGGGAATTTATGATGAAGGAATTTCCTCCAATGATACACCTCTTCAGTACCTCTACCACTTAACCATCTTAGAGAGTTGTCTAGAGATGGAAAATTTAAGAGACTTGCCTAGATTATTACAGTCCTATTATATAGATTACAAGTAGAACTTTAAAACATATCTTCCTGACTCCAATTCTAGTGCTCTAAGCACTATGTAACACAGAATCCTAATAATAGCAAAACTAAGATGAGTAAGACTGATGCTGGTACAGAATTCTAAGGTTACAAAGCACTTTCCTAATAACAACCCTATGACAGTGGTAGTGCAGCTTATATTACTCCCATATTACACATAACAAGACTAAGGCTCAAAAACATTAAGTTCTGTTTCACATTCCTTCAAAGCTATCTTCTCGCTATTTGCTCTGCCTGTCACTGTACCCTCCATGCCACTGAAACTCATCATCTGCCCAACTGAAGCATCCTCCGATCCACAAATCATGGGCAAGGCAACTCAACCCTTTCGACTCTGGAGCTCCCATCTTGATGGTAAGTGTGTCCCATGGACCATGATGGCTAGCAAGCCCCATCCACATTTCTTACATCACACTAGCCATGTTCTTGCCAAACATTGTGCCAGGATATACCCTCATCCTAATCACATGTGTCTACCTGGATGTCTCAGAGATATACTTTACAAGCATTTAAGAAAAGAGTTGGCAAAAAAATAATAATAATAAAAGAAGTGAGGCAGTGATCACTAAGAACCAGCAGGAGATCATTAAGGCATAGCATGAGGGGGAAGTTCTCTGTCACTAAAATCACAAAATCATAGAAATACACTCATATCCAGCCTTAGCTCAAGTATCTTTGGAGGGGGGTACTACCTCCTGAAACAGTCCATTTTACTTTTGGACAATCCTAATTATTAGGACATTTCCCCTGACATCTAGCCTAAATTTCCCTATTTACAACTTTCATTCATTGCTCCTGGTCCTAACCTCAGGGTCCATGTAAAATAATTCTAATCACTCTTCTATAATAGAACCTTTTAGCTATCTGAATAAGTTTATCATGCTCTCCGCTCCTCCTTACACCCTACCTCCCCACTTCTGTTTTCAATCAAAGGCAGCAGGATATACCAGGGCATCCATCCTTCAGCTGAGAATCGGACTAGATGATCTCTGGCATCCCTCCCAATTCTGAAATTCTATGACTCTAGAGATGTTTTCTTTGTTGATTTGTTTTTCTAATTCAGAAAGTTCAGAAGCCAAATTGTTCTTTCCCTTAACAAGAACTCAAACATTAGTTTATTTTTGTTGTGACCATTCTTCCCCCTGTGGTTTGAACAAACTCAGCAGTCAGGATCAATTGCTGATAGTCTCAAAGCAGTGCCTTCATTAAGATGCATCACACTGCCAGCCCTGGTCAATAGCTAAAGGTCGAACTTGGGGGGCTAAAATAATTGCAGTGGTTCCAAATTACTGCTTCAAGATCACCAACAAAGCCCTAATTGCCATTCCAATGGACTTTATGAGTCCTCCTTTTCCTTGACCTCACTGCAACTTTCAACTATATTTACAGCTCTCTCCTCCTGGCTTTTCTTTCCTCCCTTGGCTTGAGAAAATCTGCAATTGTCTGATCCTCTCTTAGTTCTTTAACAGCATTCCTTCTGGCTCTTTCACTGGCTCTTTATGCTTTTCCTTAGCCCTTCATGTTGATGTTACTCCAAAGTCTACCTTTAACTCTCTTCTTGTTCCTCTCTAGAGGGTGCTCCCATTCATCCACACAACTTCAACAACCACATCTCTAAGAATGACCATTAAATTTACATAACCCTGACCTCCCTTCTGAACTCTACATAAAAATGTCTGACCTACTACCGGATCTTTTCCCTGTTCCTGCTCTTCCTTCCGACATTCCTCTTTCTGATAGTAGTATAATTATTGACCTTGACCCCAATGTCTATAACCTTAGAGCTAAAGATAATTATGATGATGACAGCTAACATTTATATATCACTTTAAAGTTTATAGAGTACTACATGTATGCATATGCCTATATAATATATGTGTGTGTATATGTATATGTGTATATATAGTATGGAGGATTTATGGAAGGACATCGATACAAGTATGAGAAGGTAAGGATGGGTTGTGAGCTGCCTATGATGGTGCAGGAACTACATCCAGCCACAAGGTAACAGTTCTTTTGAAGTATGTCAGATATGACTACGTTTATACATTTATTTTTAGCAATAGATAATAGGCTTGGGAAATCCTTCAGTGTCTTCTTAAAAACAGTGCTTTCTTCCCATAATTATGAAAATAAAAAGAATTTAGTCCATTTGTATATCACACTGTATGCATATAAAAGCATTTTCACATCCTAACACAATGTTATTGTCATCAGACAACATTGTCTTTCATTAATTCTTAAGAAAGTTCTTCTCTTCCATCTCCATTTCCCTCTGCCAACACCCAACTGGGAAATTTGGGTTTTGCAGGGATTTTGTCCTGCCAAATCTGTCTATAGATCAAATATATTTGAAAACTATCACTCTTTTTGAGGTTCAAAACACTTCTCCACCCCTTCAAAAATAGTCAGAGTAGTGTGTTGACCATGTCCCACCTTCTTCAAAGCCTTTTTGTTCTCGTGGAATCTCACACAATATCACAATAGAAAAGACACTTAATAAATCCTTATTTGATTCTCTGGAGTAGAGAATTTTATAATTTCCTTCTATCTACATTTTGCAGAAATTGTCCTAAACATTTTCTAATTGTTCAAGAAACTTTGTCATTCAGCTTTGTGCATACTCTGGTGAAAATTAATTCGAAACACATTTTTTTTTAATTTAAAGACTTTAATGTCTCCTAGCCATCAGTCAGTATTTACTAAGTACACTGAGAAATGTCCTTTGCTCCTTGAGCAGTAGTAGAAAGTCCTGTCTCTCAGTAGAGTTCTTCCTCTTTGACTAAATCAGGGCTTATTTTTCAAAATTCCATTGCCTCAATTTCTATGCCCAAAGCATTTGCTATACATTAATATTTCCATCATTCCTGGTGGTTTGTTGAACTGTTGACTTCTAGAGTCAAGCTTTCATTGATATATTTCTCCTAGGATTTCTAGTTAGATCAGGTCCATGAAAGCTGATTTCCTACCTTTTAATATACTGGTCTTTCCTTCTGGCCTCCTGTCACCCTGTACACCAGTTTTCTTCTATGGATTTCAAGCTGGGAAGAAGTACTGGCATTGGGGGACTCAAGGCCAGTTCTGATTGCAAGCTTTATTTAGAGCCAGAAGAAGTCACTTAAAAAGTAACTTTCCCTGGACCAGAGGCAGTTTACCCATTTGCAAAGTGGGTCACAATCTACATGTGAGAATTTACAGAAAAGATATCAGTCTGCTCTTCTCTTTCCGCAGAACCTAACAATGTGGGGCTCTAGATGAGAGAAAACCTTTCTACCTACCAATCCTACATGGCGAGGAGAGCAATCTAGCAATCTTCTGCCCATTCTAGTACCTTTTGCCCAAATGCACGCACTTGAGCACACACACACACACACACACACACACACATACACACACACACACACACTATCCCAAAAGATTTCCATGAATCTGACCAGGAGTAAAATATCAAAATATAATATCATGGAAGTAAATCAAAGGTGGTATTCTTTTTCATGCTATTTAAGAATGTACTTGTCTTGTGTTCCATTATTCATATTTACTGTGATTATTTGATAATAGGAAAGAAACATTATTCATCCCCAGAACCAATATTGAAGTTACAAAGGAAAGATAAATAAAAGCCTTTTTTCTTAAAGCGCTCATGATGAATTTGATCAGGTAACATTTTTCTATACTCTCAAAATAAGTGGGACAGGGACTCAGCATGCAGAAATTACCTTAACATCTTGAAAAGAGATGCAAGTAGTTTTTAATAAAACATGATTTGGAGGGCAGATTTTATTTCACAGGTCACTGAAAAAGGGATGAGAATAAAAAAGAATAAGGAAGTTATTTTCACCTTTGTCATCTTCGGAGCAAAAGGCTATTTTGAATATAATAAATTAAATCACATTTTAATGAACTGTCCAAGAAACTACATTCTGCCCATAAAACTGACATAAATGGTTTAGAGGGAGATGGACTTGCAAAGCAGTTATATATGAATAACAAAATCCTGGTTTCTCACTGTGGTACCTTTCATGACAGAAAGATGATGAAGTAATCATGTCTAGAATCAGATCATTCTAGCTCAAAATTTACAAAGTCAACAAACCCATAAACTTCACATTTACCAAATGACACAACAAGTACCAAATTATGTGGCAAAACATGATCATACAAAATGAAGCATCATCAACTGAACGTAAGACATTCTTACAAAATTAACTAACACATCATCTTATAACAATAAATATGGGTTCTAATCACCTTTATGATTGTGTAAACTTTTGACACTAAAGTTCTTGACTGCAATGCAGCTCCCTCCCAAGAGAGAAAGGTACAAGTTTCACTGACTTTAAATGTCTTAATTACATTCAGGATCAAAACTGAATAGCTGCCTCTTTAACAAAGTAGTATGAATTAAATGAATCAAAAGAATTCACCTAGTCATTAATATTAAAAGTTAATGGCTATAGATCCACATGGCATCTTAATTTTTACTCCTATGCTTCCTGAGAGGCTGTGTGGCATAGAGGATGGAGACTTGAGATGACAGTCAAGAAGATTTGGGTTCAAATTGTACCTCTAACACATACTGGTTGTGTGACCTTGTACAATATTCTCAAAGTAAGTCCTGTGGACCTCCAGGCATCTCTGAGACCCTTTCAGAAGTCTGTGAGATCATACTAGCAGCATTTTCATAGTTAATAACAACATGTTACTTGCCTTTTTTACCCCTGTTCATTCCTTCATTGATGTGGTTTCAGATTCTACATGTCAACTAACATTTAGAAACTACTACTTATCAAGTTTAGGTGTAGTATCAAACAAGAATATCCACAATTATTTGAAAAGGGTATTTTCTTTATTATTATTTCTTCCCTTTTACAACCACATTATCTATTTGAGACCAGATTTTCTTCATTACTTCAACCAAAGCAACATATTGTCAATTTGAATGGAACCAGATATTAGAATCCAACTGTCTTCTATTAAGCCAGATATTAAAGAGCACACAAAAAAATGAATAAAATAATGCCACTCCTCATCATTTTTTGAAAATATAGTTATTTTTCACAAATATGTTATTTATGTTAGCATGTAGTATTTTATTATTATTGTTATTTTAAAATGAATTAATACATATTTTTAAATGTGCCAGTTATAATTTCTAATGCGGTAAATGTAGCTATAACCCACATAAACAAAAGCTCTTTGGGGTACTTCAGTAATTTTTAAGAGTGTAAAGGAGGCTGAGATCTTAGATGTTTCATTTGTAAAATGAAGGGATGAACATGCCCACCAATTGGGGAATGAGTGAAAATCATGGTCTGTGAATGTAATGGAAAAATACTATGCTAAAAGAAATGATTAAGTGGATTATTTCAGAGAAAACTGGGAAGACTTGTAGGAAATAAAGCAGAGTGAAGTAAGCAAAAGCAGGATAATAATCTATACAATAAAAGAGAAGCAAGACAAACAACATGGTAAACCTTTAACAACTCTGATGATCTTGATTTTTAAAGAACCCACGAGGGAACATCCAACTTACCTCTCGACAGGAGAGGGAACAGGCTCCAGGGTACAGATTGAGATAAATATCTATAGCTATATATTGACATAGATATGGATATTGATATGGAATAGATAGATATAGGTATAGATAAAGAGATATAGATAGATGTGAGTGTACATACATACCTATGTGTATGCACATATATGCAGATATGTGTGTATATGTATATCTATCTAGCTATATCTATAACTATCTATAGAGAGAGAAATGTCCAACATGTGTGGGAATCTGCATGCTTAACTAGTTATATTTGTTACCATGTTTAGGGGGAATGGGGGAGGTTAATAAAATGGAAAGTATATTTTTATTAATTTTTAAAATTTAATTAATTTTTTAAAAAAAAATAAAGAGTTGGATAAGATAACCTCAAAGGTTCCTTCCATTTAAACCTATCGTATGACACTTTCCATACTGTTTGATTGATTTTATGGTTACATGCAATCATCGTCTACAAAAAGTTTTAAATCCTAATATGTCCTTCTTTTTCCATCAACCAAGATGCTATGCCACCTACCCCTTATCAATAGGGAATCTCTGTCTTTATTGAAGGCTTAGTTTAAGCACCACCGTGACACAAGTTATTTTTGATGGTTCCATCTTCTTGTTCCCTCCCTCTCTGCCTACATTGCTAGTATTTGCTAGGACATTATCAATGAATGAATGAATGCCAATTTAATCTTTAAACACACTCTCAACAAAAACAGGACAGCAAGCCTACCAACTCATCTACATTGTGAAATAAATGCTGGGCAAAGGACCACTCAGGATTTTGGTTTCATGGTTTTTAGCTGACTATCTGATGCTTGGGATTATCTGCCTTACTAGTGGGTCTAATCAGGTGCTAGCTACAAAGACATAGAAATGTTAACTTGTTTCATAGGTAACTGCCCTGATATTTCAGTAATCAGTATTTTGTGTCTAAGTGATTGTAAGCATTGTAATTGCCATCACATACTAATTAAACATAGAGAAATTAGTACATTTTCTCAATTTCCTTCAAAGTTTATTTTTCTATCACAATATAATTGGATTATCAGGCTGCAATAGAGACAAATTACAAATTTAATTTTTTTCAGTAAAGACATCGATGCTTCTTTTAGCTATATTTGAACTGTCACCTTGAGAAGGCACATGAAGTACTTTCAATTGCAATAAAATCATCTGTACTGATTTGATTAATATGTTGTTGGAATCATAGCCATTAAAACTTGTTAAATTAAAAAAAAAAACTAGTATAGTCAACAGATCGGATGATGGGTACAGGATCCAAGAAGATCTTGACAAGCTCCTAGAACATGAGACGAAATATAAAAAGAGGAAATTCAATAGGAAGGAATACAAAATCTTACAAAACAAAAGAAAAAAATTTTACAACAAGATGGGAGGGGTGTGTTTAGATAACAGCATGAGTGAAAAAGATCAGGGGGGTTTAATGGACTACAAATTCAATATCAGTCAGCAATGTAAAATAGTAGCAAAAAAAATCATCCTGGGGTTTCATTAGAAGGGACACGACTTTCAGGAGTAAGGAAGAGATTTTCTATTATATTCTCCCCTCATCAGACTTTATCTGAAATTTTGAGTTCAGTTATGGATGCCTCAGTTTAAGGACATTTGGAAACTTGGAAAACATCCAGGCGAGGGTAATTAGAATTGTAAAGGACACTGAATTCATGACAAATAATAATGATAATAGCAGTAACAATAATAGCATTTATACAGCACCTAATACAGCATCTATACAGTACCAGGCACTGTTCTAAGCTACTTACAATTATTTCTTTCGAACCTTAGAGGCAGGTATCATTATTATCACTATTTTTAAGTTGAAGCAAAAAGAGGTTAAATGACTTGCCCAAGGTTAGATAGCTAGTGTCAGAGGTTAGATTTGAACTCAGTTCTTCCTGACTTCAAAGCCTAGCGCTCTATTCACTGAACCACCTACATGCCAAATGAGGAATGACTAAAGAAACTTAAGAAGTCTAACCTGGAATAGACTGGAGGGTAGAGGATGGCCAGGGAGAGGAGGGAGGCAAAGATAGCTGAATGGCTGTCAGGAGGAGGAGGGATTAGAATAGTTCTGCTTGACCCCAAAGGGCAGAACCAAGAATAATGAGTGGAAGTTCCAGAGCAACCTAATTTAAACTTGTTATCAGGCAACATTTCCCAGTCAGTGAATCTGTAAAAGTAGATGGGGCAATGGGCTGCTTCAGGAGACAGAGAGCTCCCTTTCCCTGAATGTCTTTAAGCAGATGCTGAATGACCACTCATCAGATATGTTGTACAAAAAATTTTCATTCCAGAATGAGTCAGCCAGATGGCTATTGAATTCATTTGCTATATTTCTATATTAGTATATTTCTATAGTTCTATAAAACCCTATAAACTATATTCTCCTTAAAAATGTTCTGGGGGAATAAAAATCCCATTTTTTCTACATCTTAATAATGCAGAATTTGTATAAAATTATATAAAAATAAAAGCTGGCACCAGATAAATGAGTGAGGACATTAAGTTTTGTGCATCATTCTATCCATTGACATCTATGCCACAGAGAAAAGGGAGGGAAAGCTACAGAAGTCATTGAAGTCATACATCTTGAACAATTTGGAAATTAAAAAAAAGATAAAACCTATCAAAAATTTATATTAAAAAATGCATCCTATAAAATAGTGTCAGTGCTAGGGAGAGCAGTGTGATGTGGTAGAAAGAGCATTAAATCTGGAGTCAGGAGACCAACGTTCAAATTCTTCTCATGGCATTTATTATCTTACAAACATTAGCAAATCATTTAATCTCTGAGCTACCATAAAATGATGAGTTTAAGTCAGATGACCTCTAAACACTCCAGATGTAAAGAAATTAAAAAGAAAACAACAACAACACATAGTTTTGCACTTGAAGGAGAATGAAGCTTACTAGAAACCTGGCAAACTTGAAGAGGGGATTTGAGGATTTTTTTTCTCCCCTAATCTCTCTTGTTCTCTCCTTTCATTAAAACCTCAAATTTTGAAAGAAGGAAAATCCCTAATTGCATTTCCAGTGTTTCACACCTGTTCAGGAGCCCTCTGGGTTCATGAAACCAGGAGACCTCATCAATAATCTTACTCCTAACCTGTCAGGAGGAAAACAAAGACAGTCTTAAGTGAAATTAAGGGTGCCAAAGGAAGCTACTTTCTATAGCTGTTTCTGCCAGTACTATAGATGTCTGCTTTTAAAAAAATTTTAATTGAGTGAACTTATTGTTGGTGGAAAATGTCAGGTAAAAATTCAGGAGGCTGAAGTAAAAGCTTTCTTATATGCCCTACTAAGTTCCTAAGGAGAGACTCTCTTCAGACTTATATAGAGAAAGCAAAGGGAAAGCTTTAACCAAAATCACTGTGACTTACATGAGCTCTGAAGACTGGTGTAATATCCAACTGGCATGATCTGGCACTCCAATATACTTTTGTTTGTCAAGTTATCTAAGATTTTTCCAGTTTTCATCTTAACATGCTAGTGTTTAGTTGATTTAGGATATGTAGGCGTCCTTGCTACTGACCACTTGAATAAAGCATGGGTGATCCATTGCAGAACAAATTTTTCTTTTATTTTTAAAGATACACACACACATGTGTGTATATACATATATGTGTATGCATAATATGCATGTACACAGAGAGATGTACATATTCATGTATTCATATATACACACACATATATATGCATTTTGTTGCTGTTCAGTCATTTCAGTTTTGTCTAACTTTTTGTGACCCCATTTGGGGTTTGCCATTTTCTTCTCTAGCTCATTCTACAGATAAGGAAATTGAGGCAGACAGGTTAAGTGACTTGCCCAGGGTCACAGAGCCAGTAAGTGTCTGAGGCTATATGTGAATTCAGGTCTTCCTAACTCTAAGTCTGGTGCTCTATCTATGTATCTATCTATCTATCTATGTACTGATGGAGATGTACCATTGACAAAAACCAACCTCTTGAACATCTATATGCAATAGGGATTTGGAAGAGGCTCAGAGGTTTTTGCTGTTAAAACTTTGAAAAAGATATCAAAATTTCCAAAACAGTGTACTAGACCTATTGAGATAGCTCCTAAATGGAACAATTTTGACAAAATTGAGCAATTGCTATTTTAGAAGCACAGTACTAGAAAGGACCTTGAGAAACCTAATAGTGTATTCTGGTCCTGGCTTCTGGAATGGCCACATCTAGTTGATGACAATGATAACCTGTTGTTATTGATATTACATCTAAATATTACGAAGAAAACAGGCTTACTTTAATTGTAGAGAGCCCAGAAAACAAAATTCAATAATTTCATGTAAAAATTCATCTAGTCACCATGAGTATGTTTCATATAACTGAGAGGTGTTATGATGAATTTCTGTTTATTTATTTCATTACTAACAAAAGAAGGAAAAGAAAAGTCAGCAGATGATTCTGAAAATTTTGAATGTTTACATATATACTAACAAGAACAATCTATTTTGGAGACTTTTCCTTGATATTTTCCAAATGAAACTGTTTGTGGAATAGCATTTTTTTTGGTTGTTTTATCTGCTTTGCTTTTCTTTTTTCTCCATTATAAAACTGAAATTAAGGACAAAATGTAACAGAAAAACTCCAAGAAAAGAACAGCTGTAGAGCACAACTTTAAGTTCATTTTTTTTCAAGTTTATTTTGTTAAAGATGCCATTACAAAAGGTGATTCTTCAAGAAGAGGAGGACAGAGAACAAAAAAAGGAAATAGAAGGAAAGAGTAAGAGACATAGAATAGGAGGAGAGAGAGGGAGGGACAGAGGGAACAAAAAGAAATATAGATAGAGTAGAAGGAAAAAGAGAGGGAGAGACAGGCAGAAAAAAAAATGAAGGAAGGAAAGAAAGAGGGAGAGAAGGAAAAAAAAAACTGAGGCTTTTTTTTTAAAAGAATGACCAGAAAGAAACACTGACAAGCATGACAGTTTTGAAAGCTACAGGCTTAACCCACATTTACTTATAAAGAAAAGCCAGCTGTACATAGTAGAGGTACGTAGTTTCATTGAAATCCTATTTTTCTTTCCCACTAGGCATACGGGAATGTTATATTATTTTGGTGCTTGTTAAGTTGAGGATAAAAATAATAGAAAAAAAAAGTGCTGGCTTGAGGAAAAATCTTCAAAAAGCATAGAAAAGAATATGAAGAGACTTTATTTTCCTGAAGAGAACTATTTTAAGCCTTATGCTTTCAAGAGAATAAAGAGAATTCAAGAGAAAAGACTTTAATTAGTATCCTGAATGAATTCAATGGTAGGACTGTTGTTCAAGAAATGAGAAGCTATCTGAAGTCATACTGAAGGTAAATGGTGACTTTGCTGTGATCTTTCTCATGGCTAAAATGCTGTAAATACTTATTTATATTATTATTTTATTACATCGTTAACAATTTATATAATCATTAAACTTGATATTAAAACCTAGGAGATTAGTTGATCAAATGTGCATGTAAAAAGAGGTTTCTTTAGTTTATTACATATGTAATGTTATTGCATTGTGTATTATATTATATACGTAATAAAATAAAGAAATCTTTTAACATTAAACATGTAATATATAATAATTAAACATATCAAATATGTAATAAACTGGTGTGGGGGTTCAGAGTTAACTGATGAAATTACAATTCTAGTAATTAATAAGTATCCAAAGATACCCTTGGATTACCCTAGTACTTGATATCAAGAAAATGAATAAGTCACATAGTCAATGTTGCTAAGAAGGTAGTTAACCCTCAAACCCTGATACACAGTTGTAGATACATATCAAACCTAGATTTCTTTCTACAAATACATATCAAAACCACTATAAACAGGTTAGTTTTTCAAGGAAGACTTAAGTAGGAGTGCTAGACCCAGAAAACGTGGGTCCCAATCTTAGCTCTTTCATTTTCTATCTGTGTGACCTCCTTATTCTACAGTTTCAGTTCCTCATATGTAAAACAAAAAAGTTGGGAGGCAGCTAGGTGGTGCAGTGGATAGAGCACTGGCCCTGGAGTCGGAAGGACCTGAGTTCAAATGTGACCTCAGACATGATACTCACTAGCTGTGTGACCCTGGGCAAGTCACTTAATCTTGATTACCTCACCAAAAAAAAAAATGAAAAGGTTGGACAAGATGAACCTCTGAGGTCCTTTCCAACTTTAACTCTAAAGGAAAGATCTGATACTGTAGCCCAGACTACATGGTGCAGTGGAAAGAGCATTGTATTTGGAATGAAGGTAGCTAGGTTTTAATTTTGACTCTACTACTTTTTAGCTGTGTGACTTTTGAGCAATTTATAACCTCTCTGGGCCTTAGTTTTCTCCTCTTTAAAATGCAAGAGGATCAGAGTAAGTTATCTCTAAGTCCCCTTTCAGCTCTTTAAAGCAGATAAATAACAACAAACATAATCGAACACAAACTCACTAGAACTGTTCATTCTGTAGTTAACAAAGGATATGAGATTTCTTTTTTGAAGCTTCAGAGTCCAGATAATAATTGTATAGCAACTGAGTGGAGAGAAATTAGCTCTTGCAGGGATTACTGAACAGCCCAATTGTCACTGTGTCCCCTAAAATAGGGACCTGACCTCCCTCCCCCCCACTCCATCCCCTGCCCCAAAGATCTGAAAGAACCTCCTGGGTGATGAGGACATAATACACGGAAAGTGAAATAGTGGGCCCTCAAAGAGTTAACATAGTTTCTAAAAATGTCCTACTGGGAAGACACTTGGCAGTGAGATGGAGAAGCTATCATCCAAATTAGCCTTTTGCAATCAGTTAGCCTAAAGTAAAAAGTCACAGTATCAGGAAGATGGTATGAAGATTTAGAGGAAATTCATTTTTCCCCAGATCAAAGCAACGTATAGATATTAACTGAACTGGAATGTTAGCCTACTTCTCCATTTCTTTTATTAGAAAGATACTAGTAGGGGAGAGAGGATTTGGTCCTATCATAGGAGACCTTTTCTCCTCATATGGAGTAAAATATTACTGGGGTGCCCACATTTTTAATGCCTTCTACTATATGAAGCCATAGTCAAACCTACAGACTGACCTTGAAATGGTAGGGTTTGAAGGATATTGAAATCTCCTTGGCTCCAAAACAAATCCTTTATCCTCTGCAGAGTTACTGTCTTGAGGTAATTGCTTTAAGTCTAAACTAAAATACCAACCATTCTGTAGGAGGTCATTGATTCTTCAAGCTATTATCAACCACTAATACCTAACACTAAAGTATTTATCAGATTAGCTAGTCAATTACTTACTTAGACTTGAGGGGATGAGTCACAAGTATGGTACATTTTTACTTAGGGAAGTGAGGAAAAGGAACTAATTGGGGCATTAAGGTAAGATAGTCCTGAAGTAGAACTGAGAAGTGGGGAGAAAGCATAGTAGGGCTCCCAGAGACACCATGGGAATTCCAGGTGTAGGGAATGTAGGAAGCATGGGAGGAGAAATATCTCAAAAGAAAATTCAAGGTTCCTGAAAACAAACCTTAACCACATTGCCAATTTCCCCCCAGGCAAATCCCACCCCAGATCCAGGGAGAATATACACTTGTTGAAGAAGAGATGAGTATAATGTTTTAAAAATCTATAACCAAGGGCAGCTACATGGCACAGTGGATAGAGCTCCAGCCTTGGAGTCAGGAGGACCTGAGTTCAAATCCAGCCTCAGACACTTGACACTAGGTGTATGATCCTGGGCAAGTCATTTCACCCCATTGCCTCGCCAAAAAGAAAAAAAAAATGGGGCAAGTGGAAGCTAATGACTCTATGAGAGAAAAAAAATCAGTCAAACAGAAACAAAAGAATAAAAAAAATAGAGGAAAACATGAAGTACCTCATTGGTAAAATAACTGACCTGGAAGATAGATCCAGGAGAGACTATTTAAAAATTATTGGTCTACTTGAAAATCACGATAAAAAAAGAGCCTGGACAACATCCCTCAGGAAATCACGAAAGAAAACTTCCCTGGGGTCCTAGAACCAGAGGAAAAATTAGTCATCAAAAGAATCCACCGAATCACCTCCTGAAAGAGATCCCAAATTGAAAATGACAAGGAATATTGTAGCCAAATTGCAAAATTACCAGATTAAAGAGAAAATACTGCAAGCAGCCAGAAAGAAACAATTTAAATATTATGGAACCACAATCAGAATTACATAGGACCCTGCAGCTTCTAACTTAAAAGACTGGAGGACATGGAATACAATACTCCATAAGGCAAAGGAGCTTGGATTACATCCAAAGATCAGCTACTCAGCGAAACTGAACATAATCTTTCAGGGGAGGAGATGGACATTCAATGAAATAGGGAGCTTTGAAACCTTCCTGATGAAAAGACTAGAACTCAACAGAAAATTTGATCTTTAAATACGAGACGCAAGAGAGGAATAAAAAGGTAAACAGGAAAGAAAAAAATAAACAACAACATATTATTAATATGGGCAAACTGTTTGCATCCCTAAAAAGGAAGATGACATTTGTAATTCTTGAGAACTGTAATGTTATTATGACATTTAGAAGGGGGTATACTTAGCCAGAGGGTGTGGGTTTAAGTTGACTTTGATGTGATAGTAAAAAATCTAAGTAAGTGATGAAAAGGGATTGTACTGGGAGAAGGGAAAGGAGGAGGCAGACAAGGATAAATTACATCACATGAAAAGGGAGTAAAACCTAATATAGTAGAGGAAAAGAGGGAAGGGAGATGAGCATTGTTTGAACCTTACCTTCATCAGATTTGCTTCAAAGAGGGAATAGCATAATCAGTTAGGTATAGAAATCTAACTTATCCTATAGGAAGTAGAAAGAATAAAGGGAAAGAAAAGGGAGGGGGATAATAGAAAAGAGGGCAGGCTGAGTGAGGAGGAGGGAAAGGGACAAAGGAGAGAGAATAGCATAAACAGAAGGGGGGGAATAGGATGGAGAGAATGACACAGATAGAAATCATAACTGTGAATGTGAATGGGATGAACTCTTTCAAAAAAATGGAAATGGATAACACAGTGGATTAAAAACCATAATCCTACAATATGTTGTTCACAAGAAACACATTTCAGAGGGATACACACAGAGCAAAGATAAATGGCTGGAGCAGAATATATTATACTTCAGTTGAAGTTAAAAAAAAAAGCAGCGGTAGCAATCCTGATCTCAGACAAAGCAAAAGCAAAAATATATCTAATTAAAAGAGATAAAGAAGGAAACTACATCCTGGGAAAAGATACCACAGATAATGAAGTAATATCATTACTAACCATATATGCACCAAGTGGTATAGCATCCAAATTCTTAAAGGAGAAGTTAAGGGAAATACAGGAAGAAATAGAGAGCAAAGCTATACTAGCAGTGGACTCAGCCTCCTCCTCTCAAAGCTAGATAAATCTAACCACAAAATAAACAAGAAAGAAGATAAGGAGGTGAATAGAATATTATAAAAGTTAAATATGGTTGACCTTTGGAGAAAATTGAATGGGGATAGAAAGGAATATATCTTTTTCTCAGCAATACACGGCACATACACAAAAATTGACCATGTACTAGGACATAAAAACCTCACAATCCAATGCAGAAATGAAGAAATATTAAATGCGTCTTTTTCAGATCATGGTGCAATCAAAATTACATGTAATAAAAGGCCATGGAAAGATAGATTAAAAATAATTGGAAACTAAATAATCTAAAGAATGAGTGGGTCAAACAACAAATCATAGAAACAATCAATAACTTCATCCAAGAAAATGACAATAATGAGACAACATACCAAAACTTATGGGATGCAGCAAAAGCAGTCCTTAGGGGAAGGTTTATATCTCTAAATCCTTACATGAATAAAATAGGGAAAGAAGAGATCAATGAATTGGACATGCAACTAAAAAAAATAGAAAAACAACAAATTGAAAATCCTTAATTAAATACCAGATGAGAAATTCTGAAAACCAAAAGAGATATTAATAAAATTGAAATTAAAAAAAACTATTTAACTAATAAATAAAATTAAGATCTGGTTTTATGGGAAAAAAATAAAATAGATAAACCTTTGGTTAATTTGATTTAAAAAAAGAACAAAAACCAAATCACCAACATCAAAAATAAAATTGGTGGTGAATTCACCACCAATGAAGAAGAAATCAAAACAATAATTAGGAACAATTTTGCCCCACTGTATACGAATAAATTCGAAAATCTCAGAGAAATGGATGAATATTTTCTTCTTCTTCTTCTTCTTCTTTTGGTCTCAGGACTCCTTTTATTCTTTTTTTCTAATTAATTATTTTTTTTTTAGTTTTCAACATTCACTTCCACAAGATTTTGAGTTCCAAATTTTCTCCCCATTTTGTCTTTCCCCCCACCCCAAGATGGCATGCATTCTGAATACCCCTTCCCCTAATCTGCCCTCCCTTCTATCTCTCCCCCCCCTTTTCTCTTATCCCCTTCCCCTTCAATTTTCCTGTAGGGCAGGATAGATTTCTATATCCCATTTCCTGTATATTTTATTTCCCAGTTGCATGTGAAAATAATTTTTTTAACTTTTGTTTTTAAAACTTTGGTTGGCAAATTTTCTCCCTTCTTCTCTCCCCACCCACCCTCAATGAGAAGGCAAGCAACTCAATACAGGTTATACATGTGTAGTCATGAAAAACACTTCCATAGTAGTCATGTTGTGAAAAACTAAGTATATTTCCCTCAATCCTATCACACCCCCCCATTTATTCTACTCTCTCTTTCGACCCTGTCCCTCCTTACAAGTGTTTGCTTCTGACTATCCCCTCCCCCAATGTGCCCTACCCTCTATCATCCTCTTGCTCTCTTGTCCCCTTCTCCCCTTATTTTTCTGTAGGGTAAGATAGATTTCCATACCCAAGTTAATGTGTATGTTATTCTCTCCCTAAGCCAAATCTGACTAGAATAAGATTCCCTGATTCCCTCTCACCTTCCACCACTTCCCCTCCACTGTAAAGGCCTTTTCTTGTCTGTTTTATGTGAAATAACTTACCCAATTCTACCTCTACCTTTCTCCTTCTCCCAGTATGATCATCTCTCACCCCTTAATTTTATTCTCCAGATATTACTCCTTCATCTTCAACTCACCCAGTGCCCTCTATTTATATAAATATATATATGTACAAATAATTTTTTCCCTCCAACTAACTACTCTAATACTGACAAAGGTCTCATGAGTTACAAATATCATCTTTCCATGCAGAATGTAAACAGTTCAACCTTAATAAGTCTCTTATGATTTCTCTTTCCTGTTTACCTCTTCATGTTTCACTTCAGTCTTGTATTTGAAAGTCAAATTTTCTATTCAGCTCTAGTCTTTTCATCAAAAGAATGCTTGAAAGGCCTCTATTTCACTGAATGTCCATATTTTTCCCCTGAAGGGATTATACTCAGTTTTGTTGGGAAGGTGATTCTTGGTTGTAATCCTATATCCTTTGCCCTCTGGAAAATTATATTCCATGCCCTCTGGTCCCTTAATGTAGAAGCTGCTAAATTTTGTATTATCCTGATTGTGTTTCTACAATACTTGAATTGTTTCTTTCTGGCTGCTTGAAAGATTTTCTCCTTGACCTGGGAACTCTGGAATTTGGCTACAATATTCCTAGGAGTTTTCCTTTGGAGATCTCTTTCAGGAGGAGATTGGTGGATTCTTTCCATTTCTATTTTGCCCTCTGGTTCTAAAATATCAGGGCAGTTTTCCTTGATAATTTCTTGAAAGATGATGTCTAGGCTCTTTTTTTTATCATGACTTTCAGATAGTCCCATAATTTTAAAATTCTCTCTCCTGGATCTGTTTTCCAGGTCAGTTGTTTTTCCAATGAGATATTTCACATTGTTCTCTATTTTTTCATTCTTTGGGTTTTGTTTTACAATGTCTTGATTGCTCATAAAGTCACTAGCTTTCAATTGCTCCATTCTCATTTTTAAGGAAGTATTTTCTTCAGTAGGCTTTTGGACTTCCTTTTCCATTTGGCCAGTTTTGCTTTTTAGAGCATTCTTCTCCTCATTGGCTTTTTGGACCTCTTTTGCCATTTGGCTTAGGCTATTTTTTAAGGTGTTATTTTCTTCAGTATTTTTTGGGGTCTCCTTTAGCAAGCTGTTGTCTTGTTTTTCATGATTTTCTTGCAAAACTCTCAGTTTTTCCTCTACTTCTCTTACTTGCTTCTCAAAATCCCTTTTGAGCTCTTCCAAGGCCTGGGACTGATTCATATTCTTCTTGGAGGCTTTGGATGTAGGAGCTTTGACTTTGTTGTCTTCTTCTGGTTGTATGTTTTGATCTTCTTTGTTACCAAAGTAAGATTCTATGGTCTGACTCTTTTTGTACTGCTTGCTCATGATCCCAGTCAAATACTTGAGTTATAAACTCTTTGTTAAGGTAGGGGTCTACTTCCAGTGTGAAGAATGTATTGTCCCAAGTTTGGGGGGTTTTGTGCAGCTGTTTTCAGAGATACTTCCAGGAACCTGTAAATTTTCAGTTCTTCCAAGGTGCTATGATCAAGGGCAAGGTGTATACCTTGTTCCTGGCCTGTGCTGTGGTCTATGAGTGACCACAAGCATTCTTTTCTGTCTTGGGACTGTGAGGAAGACTTCCTCTCTACCACCACTACAAGCTCTACCACGCCAGCTTTCCTCTTTGCCCCAGGACTGCCACCCAGAACTGTGACTCAGATCCAAGCAGGGGCAAAGCAAGAGAACTCAGTACCATCAAAGATATCCCTGCAATCCCCCTCTGATCAGCCACTGAAATCCCCCTCAGTCTGTGGGTCAGAAGCTCAGGAGGCAGCCACCACCCTAGGGCCATGCTAAGGGACTGGGGCTGGGACCACGCTTCTCTCTCACTGCAGACACAGACTTATCCTACTCGGGGAGAGCCCAAGCAAGTCACTGCTTTTACTCTGCCATCTTGGTTCCTCCCCCCTGAATATTTTCAAAAAATATAAATTGCCCAGATTAATACAAGAGAAAATAAAATACTTAAACAACCCCATTTCAGATAAAGAAATTGAACAAGTCATCAATGAACTCCCTAACAAAAAATCTCCAGGGCTAAATGAATTTACAATTGAATTATATCAAATATTTAAAGAACAACTAATGCCAATACTATATAAATTATTTGGGAAAATAGGTGAAGAAGGAATCCTAACAAATTCTTTATATGATACAAATACAGTGCTGATACCTACACTGGCAGGAACCAAAACAGAGAAAGAAAATTATAGACCAATTTCCTTAATGAATATAGATGGAAAAATTTTAAATAAAATATAAACCAATAGATTACAGCTTATCATAAGAATAATACACTATGACCAGGTAGGATTTATACCAAGAATGCAGGGCTGGTTCAATATTAGGAAAACCATCAGCATAATTGACCAACAAAACTAATAGAAATCATATGATTATCTCAATAGATGCAGAAAAAGCATTTGACAAAATACAACACCCATTCCCATTAAAAACACTAGCAAACATAGGAATAAATGGAGTCTGCCTTAAAATGACAGATAGCACCTATCAAATACCATCACCAAGCATTATATGTAATGGGGATAAACTAGAAGCATTTCCAGTAAGATTGGGGGTGAAACAAGGATGTCCATTATCACCATTGTTATTCAATATTGTGCTAGAAAGGTAGCAATTAGAGAAGAAAAAGGAATTGAAAGAATTACAACAGGCAAAGAAAAAACAAAGTTTTCACTTAGAGAATCCTAGAAAATCAAGTAAAAAACTACTTGAAATAATAAACAACTTTAACAGAGTTGCAGGATATAAAACAAACCCACACAAATCAATGGCATTTCTATGTTACTAACAAAGCCCAGCAGCAAGATGTAGAAAGAAAAATTCCATTTAAAATTATTGTACACATTATACAATATCTGGGAGTCTACCTGCCAAAACAAACCCAGGAACTATATGAATACAATTACAAAACACTTTTCACACAAATAAAGTCATATCTAAACAATTGGGAAAAATATCAGCAGCTCATGGGTAGGCCAAGCTAATATAATAAAAATGACAATTCTACCCAAATTAATTTACTTATTCAGCACCATACCAATCAAACTACCAAAAAATTATTTTTGTAGAGCTAGAAAAAACAACAACAAAATTCATCTAGAATAACAAAAGGTCTAGAATATCAAGGGAACTAATGAAAAGAAATGCAGGGGAAGGTGAGCTAGCTGTTCCAGATCTTAAATTGTATTATAAAGCAGCAATCATCAAAACTACTTGGTACTGACTAAGAAGTTAAGTGGTGAATCAGAGGAATAGGTTAAGTTTGCAAGACACAACAGTCAATGACTATATTAATCTACTATTTGATAAATCCAAAGACTCCAGTTTCTGGGATAAGAAATCACTATTTAACAAAAACTGATGAGAAAGATGGAAAAATGTATGGCAGAAACTGGGCATAGACCAACATCTTACACACTCTACCAAGATAAAGTCAAAATGGGTACAGGATTTAGATAGAAAGAGTGATACTATAAGCAAACTAGAAGAGCAAGAAATACTTTACCTTTCAGATCTACGAAGAAGGGAAGAATTTATGACCAAACAAGGGATAGAGAACATTATAAAATGAAAAAGGGATAATTTTGATTACATTAAATTGAAAGGTTTTTGCACAAAGCCAATGCATCCAAGTTTAGGAGGAAAGCAGAAAACTGGGAAAGAATTTTTACAACCAGTGTTTCTGATAAAGGCCTCATTTCTAAAATATAGAGAGAACTGAGTGAAATTTATAAGAATATAACTCATTTCCCAATTGGGAAATGGTCAAAGGATATGAGTAGGTAGTTTTCATTGGAAGAAACTAAAGCTATGTATAGTCACATTAAAAAAAAATTCTAAATCACTATTGATTTGAGAAATGCAAATCAAAAAGACTCTGAGGTACCACATCACACCTATCAGATTGGCTAACATGACAAAACAGGACAATGATAAATGTTGGAGAAGATGTGGGAAAATTGGAACTCTAATGCATTGTTGGTGGAGTCGTGAAACGATGCACCCATTCTGGAGAGCAACTTAGAACTATGACCAAAGGGCTATAAAATTGTGCATACCTTTTGACCCAGCAATACCACTTTTAGGTCTGTATACCAAAGAGAGCATAAAAATGAGGAAATGACTCACATGTACAAAAATATTTATAGCAGCTCTTTTTGTGGTGGCCAAGAATTGGAAATTGAGGGGATGCCCATCAATTGGAGAATGACTGAAAAAATTGTGGTATATGAATGTAATAGAATACTATTATGCTATAAGAAATGATGAGCAGGCAGACTTCAAAAAAACCTGGAAAGACTTACATAAACTGATGCAGAGTGAAATGAGCAGAACCAGGAGAACATCGTACACAGCAACAGCCACATTGTGCAATGACTAACTTTGATAGACTTATCCCTTCTTAGCAATGCAAGGATCTAAGACAACTCCAAAAGACTCATGATGGAAATTGCTATCCACATCCAGAGAAAGAACTATGGAGTCCGAATGCTGATGGAAGTGATGGAGTGCTTGGGTCTTGTACTGGGACCACAATTCCAAGACTATATTTCTCCCTATCCTCAGAAACGCTATCCCTGGTGGTTTTCCCCAGCCCAAGGACACTGCGCCTAGCAATTACTCATGAGAGGGCCACAGAAAGACACTTACCTCTCTACCTGGTGCAATTACACAAAACTGGGTGAAAGAGTGATGGGCTGCTCAAACCCCAGCCCTAAGATCATGTCTCTGGAAGCCTCTCAGTTTCTTAGTAGGCTCCAGTCCCGTGAGAAAATTTTCTCTTGTTGCAGAACACATTCTTTAATCAGGGCAGAGAGAGGGTTGCCTGGCCCAAGGATTTTTGTCCCTGGCTGACCCAAGGACTCTCCCTCCTGCCAGATCCCCAAGGTCCATGTCTCTGACAACTCCCTCAATGTCTGATATACTCTCTATACTTTCCCATCCATAGCTCCCAAAGGCACCTGGACCTTTAGATTACCTAATTAGTATCCCTGGCATTCCTTTCCCATACCCTTTTCCTTATAAACCCCAGCACCATCCTCAGTCTCTCGCAGGTTCCTTGAGAATCCTTACCTGCTATATAGCATAAGAATAAATCTTTGCCAACTTAAGTTAAAGAACGCTTGAATCTGTGAATTCATTCCAGACGACCCCATCTTGTACTCCATTCTTCAAGGGGTCTCAACCTCTCAGACCACAACAGTAGCATACTATTTGCTTTCCTTTTCCTTTGTTGTTTTGTTTTATTGCTTCATTCTCATGGCTCCTTGCATTAGTTCTAATTGTTCTTTACATCATGACTAATGGGAAAATATGCTTAATATGAATATATAAGTAAAGCCTATATCAGAGTGCATGATGTCTTGGGCGGGGGGGGGAGGGAAAGGAAGGGGAAGGGGAGAAAATTTAAAACTCAAAATCTTATGGAAATGAATGTTGAAAACTAAAAATAAATAAATTAAAAAAATAAAATTTTCCTCCATTTACTGTAAAAAAATAAAATTAAAAATTAAAAAAGAACTTTATGTAACAGAGATTCACAGTTTCACATATAATCTTTTTTGGGGGTATTTGTTGTATAGGGGAATGATCATTTATTGATGTTTATCAATTTTCAAAAGATCAGAAAGCTAGTTCTAGTAGACTGTTCAACTCTCTAATCATAATAGTTAGCATTTATATAGTACTTTAAAGTTGGCAAAATACTTTAGGAATATTATTTCATTTTATCCTCACAACAAACAGATTTGTATTTTAGTTAAATATCCTGAGCTGTGTTTTGTATTTTATTTTTGTTTTCATTTTTACTGAGCTAGAAAAAATAATGAGTTATTGTTGTTGTTTTTAATAAACAACTTACGGCCTACTTTAAAAAAATCCTCTGGGAACTTTTTTTTTAACTCACATGCTCTTTTTGAGGTCAGCAAATAATGGTTCTCAAGCATTCCTAATTCACAGTGATTTGTTTGCTGTGCACAATTTCTGGGTGCAGCACTGCTCACAAACAATCCTTCCCAATTCTATCTGAGCTGCCTTGCAAAAAGCAATTTCCAGCCACCTCTACCTCCACTGAAAAATCCCGTGTTCCACAACATGGTTTTATTCTTCAAGTCCAGTGCCTATAATTTCATGCCACAATTTAGGAGATTTTTTTTTCAAAAAAAAGTTATATCCCTCATGTCTTCTGCATCTTAACCTGAGCTACATCTAACTAGAAGACTTGAGTTTTTAAGAGCTCTCTCTTGAACCTGTGCCCATATTGCTGCTTTTTGTTGTTGTTGTTATTGCTTTTCTTGGACAGATCTGCACAAGTATTTCTTCCAGCAACCCTTGCATTGTGGTTCAGTTTTTGTCTTTCTATATGGCAATCAAAGCCATTGCTTTTGCCAACTACTTCCTTCATTGATATGGTGATGCAACTGGGATATAATAGCTTCTGAGTGAGCATTTAAGATATAGCACCATTCCGGCTGCCTTATTCTGCCTCAATTATCCACTTCTTCTTCTTCCCTTTTTTTTTTTTGAGGCAATCTGGGTTAACTGACCTGCCCAGGGTCACACTTCTAGTGTCTGAGGCTAGATTTTAACTTAGATCTTCCTGACTCCAGGGGCAGTGCTCTATCCACTCTATCTACCTGTCCCCAACTGTCACATATTAAAAATGGATGACCATTCTGGTGAATCAACTGCTGTCCCAGGGATTTTTTTTAAAATTGACGAGATAATATCCTCAAAGTTCTTTAACCTTCTAAGGAGTATATTATAAAGACCAAAGTAATAAAATTCCTTAATTGCTCAAAAAAAGAATGGCAGATGGAGAAAGCAGAATTCCTTGGGATGAAGGCAGAAGAGGCCATTTTTCAGTTGTACAAATCAAATATGTTGTGTCTTCATCCTAGCTAGATGGCACACAGAAGGTCAGAGTTATAAGAGAAGTTTCTGGCCATCTAGTCCAATCTGTATCTGAAGAAGAATCCTCTCCAGTAGAGAGTCATCAGATAGCCATTCAGCATTTGCTTGAAGGTTTTCAATGAGGGAGAACTTACTCTATCAAAGCAATCCAGTATACTCCAAGATAACTGTGAGGATTAGAATGTTCTTCCTGATATGACAACCAAACTAGGTTTCCCGTGCTTTCCCATATCCCATGACATTAGGCAGTCATACACCAAGTCTTGTCCTGACAGGGACGACCCAGGAGAGAAAAGAATTTTTTTTTCTCTTTTGCTTACTGACTCAACTTGGAGTTACTCTAAAAATAGCTTTACATTTGGCTCATGTCTAGTTTTCTCCAAATATGGGTATCAAAGTCAGCAATCCTGTAGGAGAGCCTTTATTTCATCTCACTGAAAATGGAAAAGATAGAAAAGTCTTGTAGGAGCCAAACACTAGCACAAACACACAAGCTTTTAAATAACCAATGAGCTCTACTCAGAAGGAAACTGGATTTGAGGTTGCCATTGGCACCTTCTGATGAGTTGCTAGTCCTCCAACAGGGTCAATCTTACACATTTTTTTCCACACTCATAGTGTTACCCTGTGGTTTGGAATCTTCTCAGAAGGCAAACATTCTTTGAGGCTACTGAACAAGTAATCTCTTTCCCATTATACCTATACTCTCGAAATACTGCAATTTACTACCTTAGTTCTCTGAACTGGAGGATCTTCAGAAATTGTGCAATTTTCTTCTTCCTCCAGCATTTAGCATAGTACCTGGCACATAGTAGGTGTTATATTTCTTATTCTCTTCTTCTCTCCTCAAGCTTTCAGCTTCCTTTTATCTATTACCTTCACCCATTAGAATGTAAGCTCTTTGAGGCAGAGACTGTCTTTCTTTCTGGTTATATTTGTATTCACAGTATTTAGCACAATGTTTGGCACATAGTAAGTGCTTAATAAATGCCTTTTCTTACTGTCGCTGCCTCAGGAAATTCTGGCTCACACTACCTGGGGGATTCAAAATACTCCTCTTCCAAAAAGGAATCTGGAATTCACCAATTTGGCCACAAATCACTGACTCTAAAGTGTAAAACTATATTTTAATAGTTATTCCCCTCTCCTTTGGCAATGAAGGAATGAAGGAAGGAAAGAAAGAAGGAAGGAAGGAGGGAAGGAGGGAAAGAAAGAAAAAGAGAGAGAAAAGAAAGAAAGAAAGGAAAGAAAGAAGAAAAGAACCTTTCAGCCAGGTAAAAGGTCTTTTACACAATATACACAAAATTTACTAGAGAAACTAGATAATCCCTGCAGAAAAGCATCAGCAGCAGGAATAAGAGAAAGGGCAAAATAGCCACTTTGTATAATTATCTTTCTTTAAAACTGGAGTTCATCTGTTAACCTGAATTCAATTATTTGAGTAAAGGCCTCACTTAATGGTCCTTAACTTGAAAGTTAACTGTCTTAATTTTCAGGGCCTTTGTATATCGTTTGAGGTAAACCAAAAATTACAACCAGAACTTGTTTCCAAATGATACTCGAAAAGAAAAGGACCTAGAACCTAGGAATTGCCCCAAATATATTCTCTCCCTTGGACTTGCCGGCTAAATTTGTGGCCTGCAAACTGTATGAAAAAAGGCTGTGTGCTTTTCTGTGAGGCAAAGTTATCACTATGCAACCCTGTGATGCTTTTGTATTGCTCAACTCTTTTCAAAACCTCTATTTCACAAATTAAGGAACAATTCCTTATTAACTTCAGAATTTATCAAGCAGCAAGCATATGTACTCTTTAGAATTTCAATTGAACTTTCTTGGCTTGCTAGCCAGATGCTCTAGTATAAAAGATTCTTAACAAGTCTATGAAATACTCTAACAATAAATGGATCACACATACTGTCGGATTTAACTGTTCCATTTGGCCCTAGTCTAGTAAGAGATCTACCAATGCTTTCATTTGGAACATCTGTATCTACATAGAATTCTTCCACACATGCATTATTAAATCAATCTTGTAAGTAAATTCCCTCCATCCTGAGTTTCTTTGAAACAGCATTAGCCCTGTTCCCATTGTCTTCTCCCCACATGCAGAGATTTTTGCCATCTCCATTTCCATCCATACTTTCATGTGTCTTCAGAGCAATTGAATACAAGTGTTTACTTATGACAAATATACCTACAGCTTTCAACATAAATTCTCATGGGAATAAAACAAATGGCCAATAGAAAGGGATTGTAGATATAGTTGAGTTTCATTCAGAGAACTTTTCATTCATTTTATTTCTTTTCTAGCTTTCTTTCATTCTACAAATCCTTAAAAGCCAGGGCCTAGAAATCCAGAGACAATTGGAGTCCAATTGTAGCTCTTATCCTTAAGTCATGGCCCACCCTGGCAAAATAATGGAACTTCTTGGAGCCTAAGTTTCTTCATATGTAAAGCTAGGGATCATAATGCTTTTATTCACAGTGATACTGTGAAAAAAGTAGTAAAGAACTTGTAGGCAGAAAGGGAGAGAAGGAAGGAGGGAGAATGAGGGAAGGAAGGAAGGAAGGAAGGAAGGAAGGAAGGAAGGAAGGAAGGAAGGAAGGAAGGAAGGAAGGAAGGAAGGAAGGAAGGAAGGAAGG
>NW_020954551.1:31019536-31022357 GCF_900497805.2 Vombatus ursinus | reverse complement strand
AGGAAGGAAGGAAGGAAGGAAGGAAGGAAGGAAGGAAGGAAGGAAGGGCCACATCATCATTCCTTTAACAAGTGATCATCACATCCTGCCCTGCTGACTGCAGTTCTATATGAAAAGGAGGAAGAACACATCTACAGAAGCTAAGTGACACTGTTTATTTGTTAGATATACTTGGTATTGTTAGAGCTAAGTAAATCTCCTTTTATTAATTGTTCAATGACTTAGGAGTGCGTCATTTTAACCCAAAATCAAACCTTAACTGCTAGGGTACTAGGGTCATGGCTACTCCTAAAAGTATAAGTTATTATTTATTTTTAAAAAATCTATGAAGAACCTATTAGACTCATAGGTTTGGAGTCATCTCTAAGGTTCACATGGGGGAACGCAATTCAATAAGCATTTAATAAGCAACTACTATGCACTAGGCATCTCCAGGTACTGGAGAAACAAAAGCAAAAAATTCAATAATATCTGACTTTGAGGAGTTCACATTTAATTGGCTTGGAATATAGGACTTCTAAGGTTCTGTCTAATCCTAAAATTCTCCCATTTCAGACTTGGATTCTATGATTACTCATTTGGAGCTGGTCAGCACGCTGAATCTCAACTAAAAATATAAGAATAAATTTACAGATATTTAAGACATAATTAATCAAAAACCTAATATTGAGCATGTTATAAATTTTTGTAAAGACTTTGCTCTAATTCAAATTCTTGTTTGGATTGTCAGGGCAATACTAAGGTTATGCATGACTGGATCCAACAATAGAAAAGAAAGTAGGTAGACCATTAACTTTAACAGCTAAAGGCAGTGAAATGTATTTTATAATCCATTTACTACCCTACTCCCATGTAGGCCAGCCTCCATTGCTAAGTTGGATATTTCTCATTCCTTTCTAAGTTTAGCTTCCTACTCGGGCAAGTTAGGGAATTTGGGAATTATAGGTAGTGTTAGGGAATATCCAGGCAGTTCTCTCATGTCACTATCTCTGCCACTAAGGGATTGTTTGTTTTTGGTTTTTAAACTATTGCAGTCCAATTGGAAAACAAAAGAAATAGAGAATCAAAGAATGCCAGAATCAGAAGTGATCTCAGAAAACATAAAATCAGACCTGGAAGGGATCTTAGAGTCTAACACCCTCATTTCTAAAAATGAAGAAACTAATCAAAAATGCTTTAAATTTTTCACATAAAATAGGACCTTACTCTTATCTCTCTCCTCTCTGGTAGGTGCCTTTATTTTTTCCTGATTTTTAGTCTCAGAACAGGCTACTGGACCACTTCCTGAGATCTCCTCACTATGGCTTCCCTCTCCGCACAGAGCCTGACACACAGTGCAGGCTTAGTAATCTCTTTCTCCTTTTCTCAGTCTCTTTCCTCTCTATTTCTCTGTCATCTGTCTCTCTCTCTCTATCTCTCTCTTCTCTGTCTGTCTCCCTCTCTCTCTGTCACATAGTCCAACTTTCCATTCTTCATATTTTATAGGGGAGGAATCTGAGGCCCAAAAAGGGGAAATGAATTATCCAAGGTCTCTCAGTCCAAAACTTTTCCCACTAATCATGTGAATTAAATCCTGGTGACCTAGGGAAAGGCAGTGAAGAGAGCTAACCATAATGAACTTCCTCAGGGTGAAGACCACCAAGAATGAAAGATCTCTTTTCCTTGACTTCTTTAACTGGGTATATGTTTGAGCTTCAAGAATGATTGAGAAGGGGCAGCTAGGTGGCGCAGTAGATAGAGCACCTGCCCTGAAGTCAGGAGGACCTGAGTTCAAATCCAGCCTCAGACCAAACACTTGACACTTACCAGCTGTGTGACTCTTGGCAAGTTATTTAACCCCAGTTGCCTTAAAAAATAAAAAAAATGATTAAGAGGTAGACTAGGTAAAACTATTCCTTTGGGCTTTCCAGTTCGATGATTTCCCAGAGTGCTTTGAACACTGAAAATGAGACTGAATCAACATGAAATGCAGAATTTGCTAATGTAATTTCATTCTTCCTTCCTTCCTTTCTTTTCCAACTTGAGTGCCTAGAATCAGAGAAATCTGGGTTCAGTCCAACCTCTGGCACACACCTGGCTGTGTGATTGACCCTCAGTAAATCATATAGCCTCTCAGTGTAATCAGACACTTCTCTAAGGCTTCAAGTTACCAAGAGTGGTATCAGTCTGCACTGATAACAGCAGGCATTCCCTGTACCAATGAAATCAAAAGTCACCAAAACATACAAACAAACACATATACACAATATTCCTACTGAGATAGCTTAAAAACTACCTTATCACTCAGCCATTTCCTATCTGCACTCCCCTCTGTCCCAGACTCCAACAATGAAAGAAAGGGCTATCTGCATATCAGTGCATAACCTCCAACTAGGAGCTGGAATGAGGAGAAGCTGTAATCTTTATGGCTGAGAGCACTAAAGCATTTCTCTTTGTTTATCAGAGAAAGGTCCCTGGGTCACTGCCATCATCATTTCTTTCTGATTATCCTAAAGCAGAAGAACTTGAGCTCAGATGTTCTGATTAATCAAGTACCACACAAGGAGATAATGAAAGGGCTCCATCATCAGTCACCACACTCTGAACTTCAAATGAATATTTCCAGAGCATTCACTGGCAATGGAGGTAGCATTTCAGTATGTCATTAGAAACTTATTTGCATTCTTTATATGAGCTTAAAATTTTCAAACTTTACAGTCTTCTCATTTTAACTTCACAACAACCTGGTAAAGTAGATGCTATCATTATCCCCATTTTACAAGTGAGAAAATTGAGGCTGAGAGTTTCTAAAGTCACACAGAAGAAGAAGAAGAAGAAGAAG
>NW_020954551.1:30934014-31019526 GCF_900497805.2 Vombatus ursinus | reverse complement strand
AGAAGAAGAAGAAGAAGAAGAAGAAGAAGAAGAAGAAGAAGAAGAAGAAGGAGAAGAAGGAGAAGAGTATATCTGCTCATATTTATAGAGGTCTATAAAGTTTGCAAAGGTCTTTAGGTCTTTATATTGTCTATCTTATTTGTTCCTCAAGACAGTCCTTTGAGGTAGGTGCTCTTATTAGCAGGTTGGGGACTGCAGCTGAAAAGAATTGAGTAAACTTCCTGGGATCACCTAAGTTTCAAGGGTAGGATTTGAATTCAGGTCTTCTCGGTTCCAAATTCAATGCTCTATCCATTAGATAACACCTCCTCTTTCTAATGATGACTCCATTTCAGAAGAACCTCTTGAAGGTCAAATGCACACCTATCTCCAAATGGCTGCACCAGAGTTATACAAAGTCTAGACAACAGAAATGAGATGAAATTGTCTAGACTTTCTATGGAATTCATTTTTATTAGCTTAATGGAAAGAGTGCTTCTTTTGGCCAACAGGGTCAACCATCTATGAATCTGTAATCTAGGTAAAAATTATCTTTGTTCAGAGTCCTTTGTCTTACTTGCCTCATGAGGTTCATTCCCTTCCCCACCCCCATCCTTGCTTTCCAATCTACCCAGATCTCATGGGTTCTCTCCCTCCATTCTTATCAAAATTAGCTCTTAGATGAGTGAGACTTAAATCATTGGTCTCCACTTTTCAGAGCTGGGTAAGGAGGTACAAGGGTATTGATTTGGGAGTCAGAGGAATTGAGCTGAAATTATATCTTAGACATGACCCCGGACAAATCACTTCATTTTTCTATGCCTCAATTTCCTAAACTGTAATATAAGGAAGTTGGATCAGATGGCCTGAAAGGTATAAATTTATGATTCTGTCATCAGAAACAGACATCTCATTCATTCACTGAGCAAACGTTTATCTAGAGATGATGTTTTGCAAAGTTCTCTTTCAAGAAACACATAATAGAAATTAACAACTTGGGAAGTTCCCAAAGGAATTTGCATTTTAAACTTTATGTCTAATTGTGGATTTGAAAGAATGTGCTTGTTGTGAAATGCATTCATCCCTCTGTGCTTCTTATCACTTCTAACTCCATGAAGAAAATTGTCACAAATGTCCATTTGCTATGATTCCTAAATTGGGAGGAGGGATTGTATGTGTTTTTCAATAAATATCAGCAGAAGCAGAGCTAATTTACTTCACACTTTATTTACAAGAGATTTTTCTTTGTCAGTTTTGCTTGTAACGCCTAACGCAATGCTAGGCTTATAATAAAAACTTCAATTAGTAATATTATTTACCAATTGGTAGGTGTTTCTTGGAACTAAATAGTGGTTAATCTGGCTTGGGTATTGATAGGATCATAAATTTCATTTTGGAAGGGACCTTGGGGGTCAATTTGTTTGACACCACCCTTTAACATATGAGGAAACTAAGTCCCAGAAATGTTAAGGGAATTGATCAAGATCACACATGTATTAAGGTGTAGAGCCAGGGATTCAAACTTCAAATCCATCACTTTTTCCACATTTCCTCTACACATTGTTTTTACTGGATTTCCAGTGAATTGGTGACTTTCATGGGTTCTTTTGTTACAGACAGATATAGTACATTCAAAATAAAATAATGCTTATATCCCCAAATCTGTACTATTCCAGTGTGAATTTACCATTCATCTGAGGTATGCTCCCCCGCAAACTCTTCGTTTTCTCTTATTTATTCAAAGTAATGCCTGTTTATAAATACACACATATATACATATGAAATATCTATATAATACGCTCGCACATACATGTGTGTAAATATACATATATTTGCATGTGCATGTGTGTGTGTATACACACACACAAATACAATTCAGTCATGTCTGACTCTTCACGAATGACCTCATTTGGGGTTTTTTTGGCAGAGATACTGGAGTGGTTTGCCATTTCCTTCTCCAATTCATTTTACAGGTAAGAAAACTGAGGTGAACAGGATTAAATGACTTGCCCAGGACCACACAGCTAGAAAGTGTCTGAGAACTCAGGAACTGAGTCAGGAAGACGAGTATTCCTCACTCCAGCACTGGCAATCTATCCACTGTGCCACCTATCTGATTTTCTATGTGTGTGTGTGTACATATACACATATATGCATATATGCACATATGCATATATACCTATATCTATCTGTCTATATATATGCATATACATATAAATATATCTTTTTGATTGAAAGATTGAAACATCTTTTTGATATGCACTGCAAAGAAAAGAGAAGGCTAGAAAGAAACACAAATAAGATATCTTTGTGAATACACACTCTTGTTATCTTGTCTGTCAATGATTCTTCCTAGCCGTTTTTCTTCTCTGCAGTGCATTTCAAAAAGATGTTCAATAAACCTCTTTTTTTCTTTTTGTTTTCACAGTGCTATTCCTAGCTCCCTCCTTTATCCCCATTTCACATCTCTAAAACAAACAAACATAACAAGTATTCATAACAAAGTAAAATTCCCATAATTGCTGATTTATGTCTCATTCTGAAACTTGAGCCCTTCACTTCTCTATCAGGAGGCAGAGAACATATGTCCTCATCAGTACTCTGGGATCACCATTGATCATTGTATCAGGTCCTTGCATCTTTCAAAGTTATTTGTCTTTACAATTTGATTGTTATTGTATTGATTGTTCTCCCAGTTCAGTTCCCTTTACTTTCCATCATTTCAGACAAGTATGCCCAGGTTTCTCTGAAACCTTCCCTTTCTTTGATTCTTATGGCACAGTAGTATTTTATTATGGTCAAAGAATATATATATTTTAGTGACTTTAGGGGCATAAGTTTCAAATTGCTTTTCAGAATGGCTATACCAATTCACACAGCTCCACCAACAGTGAATTAATGTTCCTGTTTTCCCGTAGCTCTTCTAACAGTTGTCATTTTCCTTTTTTTTATTTTTGGTCTACTTTGCCAATCTAATGGGTGTTCTATTCCATACTTCCTCTTGCTAGAATCCAGAGAGAAATGAAGATCAAGTGAGTGACTACTGGTCACACAATCAGTTGCTAACTTTCTCACAACTGAAACCTAAATATCATGGTACCTAACCTAGCTTTCTCTAGTCAGTGGCTCATTTCTTTTCAGGACAACAAGTGCTTATATTCTTCCTGACTACTCATTTTTCCAGCAGTTCCTTGCCCAATTAAGTATTATACCTGGTATATTACACATGGGTTGGTGAGAATATAAAATTAACTGACATTCCAAAAGACACTCTAAGGTCCACAAAATGTTTCGCATACATCTCATTTGTGCATGACAACCTTGTGTGGTAGGCACTGTGATCTCTTTTTATACCTGAAGAAATCGAGGCTCAGAGACATTAACTGACTTGTTCAGGATGATATACCTGGTAAGTTTTGGAGGTGAGATTAAAATACAAGTCTCTCTTTAATATCTCGTAAGTATGCTATACTTTTCACTACAGCAACCTGTCTGACTCCAATAAATGATTGATAGTAAATTACCCTAAAGTGACAATAAATTATTTTAACATTATTATGGTTATAATGTTGTAGACCAATTCAACTTCCTGAATATCAGATAATTAGCTCTGTGATGAATTAAAAAGCCATTTAATAAGTATTTATTATATGTCCTGCACTTTGCTAAATGCTGGAGATACAAAGGGATGATTGACATAGTCCCTGCTGTCAATAAGATCACGTTCTAATTTGGAAAGGGAACATATAGAGGAGAGATCAATTGCAAGAAGGAAATAAGGAACAAATGACAAATAAGAATGTATCAGCAGAGCGAGTCACATGGGAATGTCTAGAGAGCATAATCCAAAGGCAAATGGTAAGGCCCACAGGTTCTCTATCTTTCTAGAAAGACTTTAGTTGATAACTCTCTGCTCATCTGGGTCTATATCTTGAAGAGCCCACAACTAGACAATAAGGAAGGTAGGTCTGGGCCTAAGGGTTAGAGTGGAGTGGGGTTTCTAGGTTCCCTCCCAGGACGATGGGTATAGGCGAGTGTCAGCATCCAATCCGGATGGAAAAGAGAGACTAGTTATTGGCAGGAAAGTTGGGTGGGGGGAAGGTTCCTGAAGGTGCTTGTTCTTTTGGGTGTTCTGATGCCCTGTAGGATCTGGGCAGTCCTTCCTGGGCAGGAAGAATTCCCTATGGCAATTGATCCTAACAGACCCCGGGATCCTTTATCTAAATTAAGAATCAATTAACTGACAATCATTTATTAAATGCCTATGTTCTAGGCATTAAGGATCTGATGACAAAAACAAAACAGTCCCAACCTTTGAGGAGCTTACATTCCATACGCTCTGTAAGTCTCTTCTAGCTCCAGTACCTTAGGATACTTCCACGGGACTTCACCTCACTACTAGTGAATACTAAAATAAACAAAAATCAGTAAAACTTTCCTTTCATTGGCAAATTACCAGTCTGCCAAATATTTTTTAGATTTTCAAGTGAGCACCTCCTATTTACATGACTCATTATTCATCGATGCAAGATATTAATATTGCCAAAGGAAGAAATGCCCATTGACACCTTTCCCTTTTCTTGAAGATGAAAATATTTTATTTTATATAAAAAAACAAGCACAATGCAAGTGTGTGAGATCTTGCTGTTTTGACCTGAATGTGTAGTCATTCCATATCCCAACTGAAAATTAAATAACACACATCTTCAGTTTGGTTTGGAGAAGAGAATTTCAGTGCAATCAATTTTCTTACAGGGAGGTAATCTATAGAAAAATGGATATTTGGCCTAGTCATTACTTAAGTATCCTCCTAAGGGTTTTGTTATAATTGGCATAAAAGTAAGTCTCTGGCAAATTAATTTGTGTAACTATTGAACCCAGGAGTGGAAAACTTATACCTGCAAAACTGTTGTTACTTTCCAATAGCATCTGATACTCCTAAAGGAATTGGAATCAGAGTGGAAACTTTTGAGAAAGTAACAAGATCAGATAACTTTGTATGTCAAATGTGAATGATTCTAATGGGGCTCTTGCTTTCTTTCTTTGTTTTCCCCTATTCTGACATCACTTTTCTCCCTTTATTTGGGCCCTATATACTGAACTTGCTTGTCAGACTAGCTTGTTAGATTTGTGTCTTCCAGACTACGGGCCATTCACCTACAGTTGGTAGCAAATTGTGGGTACCAGTCTGTGTCCATCCATCGTCCCCTGGACGCAGCCTGTGCTTGGTTCCAGTCAACCTCATCTCTGGGACCCCCTTAAGGCAAGGACAGCTCTCTACCCCTTGACAGCATGAAGCAGTTTCAGAAGCTGAGACCTTTGCCCCTTACCCCAAAAGCTTTTAGGCCCCATTTGTTTCAGGGGGGAATGATGGGGATGGGACCTGGACCCATAAAAGGAAAAGATCATGTCTTTGAATGCAACCCAGTCCCTGAATCTTCCCACACATTTCTACCTAGATATTCAATAATCCTTTTAACTGCCCTTTCACTGTGGCTCTCTGACCACTTAACTCCTTTCATTGTCTTGCACCTGGCCCACCCCAGACTACTTGCCACTCTTTAATAGCATCTAGACCCCTTCTCTGTTGTCCCTAGACCACCCCAGACTATCTACCACTCCTTAATCCCATCCTGATCTTCTCACAGTCTTTTCTTGTGTGCAAGTACCAATCTTACCCCTATTAAATTGTGTAGACTCCCTAAGAATCTCACCCACTTCTACTGGGGTCACAATAAACTAGCTACTTTCCAAACTGCAGATTTACTAGAAATCTTGCCCACCTAACTGGTGTTATAATAAAATCTCACTATTCTGACTGAAAGAAGGCTTGATTGGTTGAATTCTTTTGAGGCAGAACCTCCCTGTACCTTAGCATTTTGGGGTTCCCACCATCCCAAAGCACAATACACATTGCAGCCACATAATACAAACATATGTATATGTACACACATGCATATTTCTGATGGGTATGGGATCTGAACCTCTAAAAGACCATGTCTTTGGGATCTGGACCCCAAAAAGGAAAATCCCTAGGCTTTTCCAAATTCCTGGTACTTGCCTGAGGCTGTAATCCACTCAACTGGACTTTCATTGTGGCTATACCCAATCTCTCAGTTCTGTTCTGTTACCTCCCAATTGCCCCTGGCCACTTCCCACCCTTAATCCTATCTAGACTCCATTCTCCCTTGGCTGTCTGGGGTGAACCCAGTTTACTGGACACTCCTATCCAGATTTTCCTTAGACTCCTCCTCCAGTCACCCCAAAGTACTTAGCCACTCCTACATCCTTCCCACAGTCTTTCTGTATATAAGGTGCATATCTGGCCTCCATTAAGGTGCTCAGATTCTTAAAATCTAGCCAAATGCTGAAATTCCTAAAATCTAGCTACCACTCAATCTGGCTCAATCTTAAAATCTGACCCACTTGCATTAATGATACAAATGCTTAGATTCCTTAACAGTCTGGCCCAATATGGCAGATTCTTCAAATCTCACCCACTCCCAATGGATGTTCTAATAAACTTTGTCTTTGGCTGAAAGAAGGCTTGTGTCAAATTCATTTGGGCAGGACCCACATGTTGTGATTTTGGGGTCCCAGCACCCCTAAACCTCAACATCTCTGTCTACCTAACAGCAATAATAATAACAATAATAATAATAACATTTTTATAGAGCCAACTATGTGCTCAGGCACAGTGCTGAAAGCTTTACAAATATTTTTCCATTTGATTCTCACAAAAAATGGTAATTCAAATATATTTTCTTCACAATCTACAATGCTTTAACATAAGTTTTGTAATCTTGTACAATGCATGATCTGTTGATGGCTAGATGTTTGCTATTCTCTGAAGAGAATGTATTATTTTAAAAGCAAATTGATTAATCATGTTTTATCACAAATTAAAGTTTATTGAAGTACTTTGTAAACCATAAAGTAGTATATAAATGCCAGTTGTTGTGTTTTAAGAATAAGAAAATAAAATAAGTTTATGTATGCTCATTGCAGAATACCATTAACTGAGGCTTTCTCTTGTATGGAATCTCATTACTCTCAACCTTCTGTTAAAGGACAGTACTCTTTTCAACTATAGATTTTTGATGACATTGATCCATATAGAATCATATCTCCCCAAGTGTTACAGCTTGTCTCACTGAAATTACTCTATTTTTTATATCAAGGTAAAATCCTTGAGGATCAGAAACCTCCAAGTCCTCTTAATTACAGGGCCTTCCCTCTTAAGAAAAAATTAGTCTAAATTGTATAGAAGGAAGGGTTGGAATATTGCTCTTACAAAAATAATCCTTCAAGCTCTGAACATAAGATCTTATGATCCCATGACCTGAGTATGAATCCTAGTTTTGAATCCTAGCTATGAATTGTAGAATCTTTGCTACTTACCTTTATAATTTCTCACTCATTTGAAAGAGGAATTCCCTTTTTTTCAAATATGGTTTAGTCTAGATGGTTTCTGCAGTCCCTTCAGAATCTGGGATTCTGTAAGGATGCTAACCCAAGATTTGTAACCTGTGGCAACTTTGGGCCTCAGTTTTCTTCTTTATGATCAAACATAACTCTTTGTGACTAGACTACACAAAACATGGGGATCAAGTGTATCACTGCTGATAATAAAAAGAAAAACAGTATTTCTATAGCATTTGATCATGTTACAACATACTTCCCTCACAACTAAACTATGACATAGGAAAAGCAAAACTTTTCACCCTCATTTTGCAGATGAAGAAAGTGAACCTCTGAGAAGTTTATTTGGCATCATATCATCTGTCCAAAACAGGCCTCTGATTCCAAGTACAGAGCTCTTTCTGCCATACTCATCCACATCTCTGTTGCTTATTCTCTAATTGTTTAGTGATTAAACTTAACTTTTCAAGACCAATAAAGTGGGCCTTTCAAAAGGCTGACTGATGAAGCAAAGCAGTTTCTGATGCATAAACGTTCTGGGAAATGTCATAAACTTTATCTTTTCATTGACTTCTGACTTAATAGACTCCCTTCTCCAAAGAGGTATTCTCAAGAAGGAGTTGATGCATGGTGGCTTAAGCCAGGAAGACAGCTCTGCTTTATGTGACACCACTTGAATATTCATGTAAAACTTAAAGCCTTTAAATAAATCTTTTTTTTCTTCTGAAAAACTTTAATTACCCAGTGTTTTCCCGGAAAATCATTTGTCAGAGGAAGCCAAGCTAACACCAAAGTATCAAAAGGAAATTCTGTAATTCCCTAATAAGTTTTGGAAGCAAATTTGCAAGGGTACCTTCAGTTTTCATTTTACAGAACCAGCTATCATCTTTTAACTTGTTATTAAAATGTTCCTAAATGGGACACAGCTCCATTTTCATGCTTTACCTCCTAGAATGGTTTACCCGTGAATTTTCTTAAAAACTTATTTTCTTCTGCTGAGGGTAAGGTTCATATTTTAAATATCTGCAAGGATATCCTACAGATTAGACATGGTCAGCAAGAGGAAATGATATGAAAGCAACATGGAGCAGTATAAAAAAAATCTGCTGAGGAGATAAAGGCCCTGGATTCAAATCCCACCTCTGGCATGTAATAGGAACATGAAAATAGATAAATTCCTTGATCTCTTGGAGTTTCATTGACCTCATCTCTGAATTCAAAAAGTTGGATTCGATGACTTTTGAGGTCCCTTCCATGTCCAGATCTATTGTGTTATGATCCTATGACTGATGAGATAAATCAAAGACATCATGTATTAGCTAGAAAAAAAAGTCAGCTGTCCATTTTCAGAAGAATCTCCATTTTCTCTCCTCTCCAACCTGTCTTCCACATAACTGCTAAAGTTATATTCCAAAAGCAGAGGTCTGACCATCTCACTGACTTGCTCAAAAAGCTCTCATGGCTCATTGTTGTTTCTAAGACCACATATGAACTTTAAAATTTAACTTTTAATGCCCTAAGCAATGTGGCTCAGTTTGCCTTCCCAGGCTTTCCCTTAGTCACTCTACAATTGAGCCAAAATGTCCTATTTGATTTTCCTGACTCATAACATTCTATCTTGCATCTTAGTGTGTGGAACAGAGACCACTACTCAAATTCAAAACAAAGACTTAGATACCTTGAAAGGCGTTTATTGCTTTCTCATGAGAAAGGGTACTGCCCCTCATAGGAGTACAAGTTGGTTACACAAAGCAAGGATTATTTATACCCTAACACGAGTTCCTCCTCCCTAACCCCCTTTCCCTTATCTCATTGGCTGGGCTTCAGGGGGCACAATCTATTCATGGAAATCTTTCCCAGCAACAGAGAACAAAGGTGGTTACACAAAAAGGCGAGAAGTCTTGCAAGGGTAAACAGTTTAGGTTGGGGGTAGGGCTATTCTTTCTGCTACTGTGCTTAAAAACAGGCTCTGGGGGGTTTTGACAAGGTCAGAAGGCAGTGTGTTTCACAATACAATTAAATTCCTTCAGAAGGATACAACAAGTGCCTCCAATTTCTCTCCTCCCACTCTCTTCTTAATCTCCTACTATCTGGCTTCTGACCTTATCATTTAACTGAGACATCTCTATCTCCTAATTGCTGCCCTTTGTGAGAACTATTAACAAGAACTATTAACCCTTTGAGGTTTCACTTCCTCGAGATCATCTCTCACATTAGTGTATTTGAAGTCTTATCTGTGCCTCATAGAATACCTAGTTCCACTCAAAACTTGGATCAAGTCATATCTCCTACAAAAGGCCTTTATTGATCCCCCAAGCTATTAATTCATCCTCTTCCCTCCCCATACCTTGTATATATTTGTATATATCACAAATAATATGTATCTATATTATGTAACATATATATATCACACATGTATCACATACCAAATATCTAATTTATATACATATGAATGTGTTGTTTTACCCATGAGAATACATTCTCCTTGAGGGCAGGAGCTTTGATTTCATATCCTCAAATATTAGGATAGTGTTAAATATACTGAGTACTTAATACTTGTTTGTTAATCTAATAGATCAACACAGATGTAGTAAATCAGATATATCTCATTTTGATTAAATTAAATGAAAAAACTATATTAACTAGATTCTTTCCTTCCCTATCTATCTAATCTTAAACTCAATATGTCCCAAATTGGGCTTATTATTTTTGCCCCCAAAACTTCTTCCTAACTTCTCTGTTACTATCCAGGGTACCACCATCATCCCAGTCACCCAGGCTCACAACCTAGATGTCATCCCCAACTCATTCTCATAGCCCATATCTAATCTGTGACCAAGGCCTGTTGATTTTACTTTTGTAACATCTTTTGCATTATCCCCATTTTCTCCTCTGATACTACCACCGTCCTGGTGCAGTTTCTCATCACACCACCTCTGAACTACTGTAATTGCTTGCTAGTGAGCACCCTGCCTCAAGTCTCTTTCAATTCTAATCCTTCCCCATTCAACTGTCAAACTGATGGTCATAAAAGTGCAGGTTTGACCATATTGCCTCCCTCCCCCACTCAATAAATTCCAATGGTTTCATTAAATTATCTCTAGGTTCAAATATGAAATCCTCCATTTGTCTTTCAGAGATCATCATAACCTGGCTCTTTCCTACCTTTCCAGTCTTTTTACAATTTACATCATCCATCTACTGTAGGACCCAGTGACACTGGCCTCCATGCTGTTCTTCCTTCTTCTAGCTTGTAACATTTTCACTGGCTGTTCCTGTATCTGAAATGGTTTCCCTCCTTATCTCCCCCTCTTGACTTCTTTCAAGACTTATCTGGTGTTAACCTTCCACAAGAAGACTTCTCAAGTCCTCCTTAATCTTGTTGTTTTCCCTCAAAAAATACCCCCAATTTACCCTGTTTATCCAATTTGTCTTGTTAGTACATAGTTTTTTGCATGTTGTCACCTCCATTAGACTATTAACTCCTTGAGAGCTTGAACTCTTTTTCTTTTTTCACCCCAGCATGTAGTACAGTGCCTGGCATCTACTGGATGCTTAATAAATTCTAATTAAATGACCGTTCTCAAGGAGTTTCTCTACAACACTCTCATATGTATACTGCAACTTTAAAAAGTGTCATTCTCCTTTCAAATTTAAAAAAAATTCTCTACTGAAAGAACTGAAATCCATTTATGTTAAAATAGCTGACATCATCTTATGATATTATGATTACAATTTTAGATTATTCTACACATCCTTTATATCATGCTTTATACATCTTCCAACAATTTTGGCTGTTTAGTTGCTTTTCATTGTTTTCAAAGAATTAGCCACCAATCCTTAATCAGTAACTAGATCGTAATTAATCCAAAGGTTGTTTTATAAGAACTTTTCAATGATCAAGGGGCCTTTTTAGCCTTCCACAGAGCTTATCTTAGAAAGCTAAAATAAGCAGCTTAAATAAATTGGGTTTCCCCAATTCAAAAAAGTAATTCCAAAACTAAATTTACAAAGTTTGTCTTAAGTACGATTAAAGTGGTAGTCACCGAATTAAATATGTAGGCTACTTTTCATAAATATATCATGAGGTAGGAGGCATAGTGAGCAGAATTCCGGAATTAGAGTCAGAAAAACAATAGTCTAAATTCTGATTCATTCATGAGCTGCATGACCCTGGGCACAAACCTTTCCAAGCCTCAGTTTCCCTATCAGTAAAAGGAAACAGCTCAATAGCCTCTATGGCCTTTCTAGCTCTAAATTTGCAATCCTAGATCCTACTAAACACTAAGACTAAGAGAATAGACCCCCAATTACCTAATAACTTGAAAGTTGTGGAGCTCTTTGAGGGATTTTGCTTTTGTCATTGTGTACAGAACCTTTACCAGAATGTATGTTCCGTAGCAGGTACTTAATAAATGATTGATTGACTGACTGATTGGGTCAAATTAATTAATCAATTACCTCTGTCAGCCACCAGAGATGTATCCTTTGATATATTTTATGTCCTCACTTAATAGTAGCAGAGAGATAATGGAATTCAGTCTGGTTTAGCCATGCTTGGTAAAAGCAAAATTCTACCTTTCTCACAGTAAGGCACAGACAACCTGACAGTGAATGAGGAACAGGGAATCAAAGGGCCTGGGCTCAAATCCTACCTCTGCAACTACGGGCATGTCACTAAACCTCAATAGCCCTTAGTTTTCTAAAACTAGATGGCTTCTGAGGTCCTTTCCATCTTTCGATCAATGAATGATCTGGCAAAGGGACTGCTAGACTGGGAGTCCCCCTTCTGTCCCTCTCCTGCTTACCTCTCTCAGGGTGAATGTAAGTCATTCTACTTAAATTATTAAATTTTTTTCTCAGCATTTCAGAATGGATAAATGGGTGATTGAATTTTCATACTTTGTTTCCTGTTGTGCTACTCTGTAACAGACTCTCTCCCCTTACTCCCTCTCCCCAAATATTACTCACTACATTTGTAAAACTTTATCTAATAGTATCTCAGACACTGGCTTTTTCCCATGAATATAATATCATTCATATCACGGCTTTGCTCCATTATTTTCTCCCTTTGGTCTATTTAATGCTATTTGAAAAAAAACAAAACCTCTTTTTGCCTCAGATTTGAAAGCTTTTCTGGGCATTGTCAGTTCACAAATGCCACTCAGAAAGAAGGCCACTGAAAAATACACATTTTTTCCATCCTCCTTTAAAATACAGTCCTAATTCCAATTCTTCTCCCCATGCCCAGGTATCAGCTTTACTCACATATCCCTAGACCAGCTTCAGAGGAGTGCTCAGAAAGGGATACTGAGCAAAGTGAAGATACATGAGGGATTTCTCCTTTTCTGAATTTGAAATTGCCCCCAGTGCTACACTCATTCTAAAGTACAAATTACTGTTCATTTTGAAGCACACATTGAAGGGCTTCAAATGGGCTTCTACAAAACAGAAGGATGCTTCCCAGCACTGTCCATGCACTGTAAGAAAGTAAGTCCTAAAATATGTCCTTAAATTTAATTATCCATGATTTCTTCAGATCAAGGGTTGAAAATTCAACCAAAATGACAAATATTTCTGTTTCAATAGTTTTGTTTGTTTGTTTTGTTTTGCCTTCTTTAGTTTTTGCCTCTTTCTGGTACAGTTTTTATGATCATACTAAATTTGTTGATTGCTCCTATAAAATCTTTTGAAAAAGTGGTCTGTGCTTTCACTATTCAGTTCAGACTGGGCTATAATGTAGTTTAGGACAAAAACAAACTCCATCTGGGAGTAATTTTCTTTCATTGCAGTAATTAAAGCAAAAGACTATGGGATGTGGCACTTGAGCTTAGCCTTGATTAGAGCTACGGCTTACAGGAGGCAGAGGTGAGGAGGGAGAGCATTCCAGGCATGGAGGAAAGCCTCTGCTGGTGAGGGAATGTCATAGACACAAGACCCATTTGATCTGAATGTTTTTGGCACAAGGAAGAGAAATACGGGCTCAGTCTGGAAAGATAAGTTGGAGTCAGAGTTTGTAGAGTTGGTTTTATTTTATCCTAGAAACAATAGGGAGCCACTGTGTTAATGAAACTGGGGCAACAAAAGAAAAGTCTGACAGTCAGTCAGTAAGCATTTATTAAACACTTCCTAAGATCCAAGGCACTGGGAATACAAATACTAGCAGAAAGAAACACAGGGCCTGCCCCCAAGAAGTTTATAGTCTAATTGGAGAAAACAGCACATAAAAGGAAGCTGAAAAGTTGGGGAGAGAGGGAAATGGTAGACAAAGTGTGGAGTACAGCCTGAAGAATGAGACAAGGCTGGCCTGGATACCCTCTTTAAATGGAGGTTCTGATATTGGATCCTAGGAAATATTTGCAATTTAACATCTTTATTTCCCCAGTCCCTCACATAACATTTGATCCATCACTATCCTTTAGCCATGTATTTCCCAGAATGACCAGTATGCAGTATGTCAAAAACCTGTGATTTAATTAGGGAGGAATTCTCTCCATCCTCCTATAACTTAAAGTCTTACATCATTGCCTGAGCTAGAGAGCTTAAATGACTGTTCTTTTTGTCACACAGCTAGTAATTAATTAATCAACTAACTAGAAATTATGTAACACCTCTCATGTGCCAGGTACTATGCTAGGTGTTTAATACATACACAAAAAAGTCAGACAAATCCTATCTTTAAGGAGACTACATTATGTTAGGAGATATATGCCATGTTCACAGATTAGTAAATACAAGACATACACATACAACATGATGATAAATATGAGAGATAGGGTTTGAAGCCAAATCTTCCTAACTGGAGGTGATGGGGTACGGGCCCAAGCCTAGACCTTTGCCCCTCACCCCAAAAAGAATTTGGGCCCCATTTGTCTACAGGTCCCAGAAAACCCTTGAATCTTACTTAAACTTTTACCTGGTTAAGGAAGTCTAGCAGTCCCCTGAAGTTATTCTTACTCTTATTCCTATCAACTGGCTCTTCCTTATCACCTAGGCCCTATCTCTCAGTTCTTTGTTACCCTAATTTAAGCCTAGCCCTCTATTGTCTATTACTGGCCTGGGTTTTATTTCCCATCTTGGATCTTACCCAGACTCCATTCAACCTCCTAGACATTCCCATCAGGATTCTCCCAGGACCCTTCCCCCCAGTCACCTCAGCTTCAAGATCCTCCTCCCAGCCCCTCCTTTGGTGACCCCAAACTACTTGACTGATCCATCCTGGCCGCCATTTGGTGGCTGAGACTTTCTCATGCCCTCTCATCCTTGTGAGTGTCACATATGTTCAGATTCCTTAAGAGTCTAGCCTATATGGTTATGTTCATCTTTAATAAACTTTGTCTTTGACTGAAAGAAAGCTTGGGTCGAATTCTTTCAGGCAGGACCCAAGTATCGTGATTTTGGAGTCCCATCTAAACCTCAACAGAGGGACAACATTCTATCCATCACACCATACTGACTCTCACAACTTGTAAAAGTACTCAATAAAGCTGTTGAATGAATATTACAAATATACATATTGATTGCCCCATAATCTATCTAAATGTTTCTCTAAGGACAAATATAACTAAAATACAAAGTAGATTGTAATAAGTTCATAAGTGAGGTACAAGTAATGTAAAGGAGAGTACATGATTGATGTAGGTCCCTAGCATCTTATGGCACCATCTTTTCTTTGTATTCTCAATACTTACTGGATTACTAAATTCAGGTGAATTATTAATGAGAGCTATTACTTTGCCCAAACACTGAATGTTCAATTAGATCCCAAAGAAGAATTTTTCATAATCAAAAAATATGGGTACCCATTACTTGCACTTTTATTTTGATTCAGCCAGTACAATACCTTTGCAAAAGTTCCATTATTCATTCATTCACATTTGTTAAGCATTTGTTACATGCAAGTCTCAGTGACAAATACTGAATGGAATACAAACATGAATAAGACATGATCAGTATGGTCAAGAAGTTTATAATCTGGTAGGTCAGATAAAATATGTACACAAGTCAATACAATACAAGGTAAAATGTGTCAAATGCATAATTGAGTTATAAAGATGTAAGTTTAGAAAGGCGAGTAAGGAAAGACTATTTCCTGCTGGGCTAAGGAAGTTAGGAACCAGAGAAAGTTCCATGACAGAGAAGATATTTGAACTAGGTCTTAAAGGTTTGGCTAGTTTTCAACAGGAAGAGAAGGGTCAGTATGCATCCTTGGGGGAGATAACAAGATGAGGAAAAAATATGTTCATGGAAAAATATCAAATATGTACAAATAACAATGTGAAGTAGTTCACTTTAACTATAGTGGAGTATTAGGCACAAGAAAGCTTAGTTTTAGATAAACCTGGGGAGGTAGATAAGAGCCAGTTTGTAGAGGTCTTTGAAGACAAAAGTAAGGAGTCCAAATTTTACCTTATAGGCAATAGGGAGCTAATCAAGGTTTATAAGCAAGAGACTAAGAACATTAGAATGTATTTAGGAATCTTGCTCTAGTTCAATGGGTGAAATGGAATGGAGCAATGTTATATAGACAGTAAAGACCAATCCAGAGGTTGTCAAAATATCCCAAGTTAGAAGCAATGAGGGCCATAGTCTTGATGGTGATTGTATGAAAGGAAAGGAGACAGATGTGAGAGATATTATAAAAATAGAATGAACCAGAATCAACCTGAGGACAAGGAGGGAGAGGAATCCAAACTAATTCAAAGAATTCAAGAAGTAGCTGACAGGGAGAAATTGAGGATAATTATGAGGTTTTACTCTATGGAAAGGAATGACAAAGGGATGGAATAGAAGAAATTCCACTTCTAAGATGGATATACAATGTGAGCTTACTTCTCAATCTGACCTTGATATTGACTCAGGTTGAGAGGTAACTTCTCCTTTATTTTCTTAAAAGGAAAGATTTCAAATACTGGTTAGAGTCAATACACAATTAGGTGAGAGGGCATCCCTTGTAGCATAGCACCACTCATCCACAGATAATGCTTCATCTTTATGAGTCAGAAAATGAACTACTGTTTTCCATCATATATTGAAATATAGACTCCAAAATTATTAATAAAACATTCATTTACTGACTAGAAAAGATATTATTTCCCTATAACATTTTCTTGATTGCCCATTTTTATATCACCTTAATTCCCAAATATGTGTATTCTCTCTCCCCTAACCAGCTAGCTATCCTTGGTAAACAAAGAATGAAAAAAAGAGGGAAAAAAACAATTTGGCAAAACCAACCAAAAAAAAACAACTGAAACTGACAGTATATAAAATATGCCAATGCCATAGCCCCCTACTTCTACAAAGAAGAGAGGGAGGCTCATGATAACTTCTTATTGATTCAAATATATTTCAAAAGTTTGTAATTTCAAAAGTAGCTCCAACAGGAATTATACCCTGATTCAGATTTTATAAACATACAATTCTAAAATAATAGTCTGGGCATCAAAAGTTTTGTTTATGTTTTTAGGAAAGGGCTTTCTTTATACTTGATTTTCATTTGATTATTAGAATCAATTATCTAAAATAATTGATTCAATTGTTAAAATATCTGGTAATGAAAAGATGCTGTGTTTAGTCTGCTTTTTGTTTTTGATGTAAGGGCACTGAATTAGCCTTCAGCAAATCCTAGGCATATAAGAATGCCCTTGAGAGGGTCCTTTGAATATGCTTAGTGGTAAATGAGGTTTATTTACAGGAGCAAACTGGAGAAATGCCATTCCTAAGCTCTGCACAGTTTTAAATGGAGAGAAATCATAGAATTGTAGAGCTGCCAGAGTCCTTGGGTATCATCTAGTCTGACTCCATTTTTGTTTCACAGATGAGGAAACTGAGTCCTAGAGAGGTTAAAAGATATGTTTATATCAGTGACAAAAGAATGAAAGCCTGAAAATAGAACTTTATTATTACAGAAATATCTTTACAGAGTGGTATCAGGCTGAAGAGTAATAGTTTCAAAATAATTCTGCTAATCATAAAGCAAAAAAATGGCAATGACAAACATTTAAAAAAACAAAATAAAACAGGGTAGAGTATCAAGATAAGGTCAAAATGGCTACATAATCTAGATATAAAGGGAGATATCACAAAAAAATTAGAAGAACATGGAACATATTACCTATCAGACTTATTGATATGAAAATTTATGAATAAACGATTACATTTTAACTAATCATTGTTTGTTTTTACATTTTACTATTTAATATATACTTATATGTGTATATATTATTTTCCCCAATAGAATAGAAACTCCTTAAGGGTAGGAACTATTTCTTTTTTTTTTTTTTGCATTTCACAGTTTAGTACAGTGACTAGCACTTCATAGCCACTTAATAAATGTTTGTTAACTGACTGATTGACTCTAAGTGCCTATATATTTTGCTCCCTGATATATGTATATGTACATATATATATACACATACATAGATACACAATACACACAAATACACACACATACATATATAGATATTCATAAAGACCACATACAATAGAGGGAATGTGTTCATTATATAGTCTTAGATGCCATCTGAAACTACTGACCATCCTGTAATGAGTATTTTGCAAACGTACTTTCTAGGGCTGGGCTTGGCTAGCTGTTCACCAATAGTCAGCATTTGTTGTATGATTAAAAGAGCTTTGGAATTGGGAGTCAGAATATCTGGTTATGATGAGCTCTGTCACTGACATATAAGCTTTAGGAACTTAGATAAATCAGAGTCTTGGTTTCTTAATTTGTAAAATGAAGATGTTAATAATTTCACTAGCAATTTCAGAGTTAATTATGAAACAAAAGATCTTTTGAAATCTCAAATCACTGATCAAATTAAGTAATGTGTATAAAGTGCTTTGTAAACCCTGAAGTGTTGAATAAATGTCATCTATTAATAGGTCAAAGTAAGTCATCGTTGTTTTTAAGAAAACAATAATAATAATAGCTAGCATGAACATTGTTCTTTAAGGTTTTTCAAAGTGTTTCATGAATATTACTTCATTTCATCCTCCCAACAACCCTTTGCAGCAGTTGCTATGATTATAGCCATTTAAAAACTGAGAACACTCAGGCAGATGGAAGGTAAGTGACTTGCCCAGAGTTATAAAGCTAGTGTCTGAAGCTGGATTTGAACTCAGGTCTGCCTTACTCCCAGGTTCAGTGCTCTATCCACTGTGTCAAATAAGTCCCCATGAATATGTTTCCAATCAGACTGTGTAGACCTAGCCACAGTTTCTGACAGAGCACTATGTACATGAAGTGATCAACAAATACCTACTTATAGAGTGAAGCATATTTTTGAGCCCTAAAAAGGCACAGTATAGATCATCCATCACTGCCTATTGACACAGGTTCCTAGCACTGGAAGGCATGTTAAAGAATGTGTAATCCACTAAATGTAGACCAGTAAACCTTTAAATTTAGTAATTCTTTCACCTAAAACAATTTTGTAGCCAACACTCTACATTCAATGGATGCCAATTAGGACTAACTTTAAAAAGTCATCCATTAGCCTTCAGTGATAAAGAAATCCAACAATGTTCAACTGTGAATTACTATAGAAAGCTGCATTTAAAACAATCTGTATTTAATTCTTTCCCACTTCACACAAACTCTCTCAGAATATAATCCAAAGACATGTATAATACTCATTACCTCCTTATGTGCATTTAGGAGAAACAAAATAGTATATCAAAACAGTTTTCAAAATCTCCCTGGAACTATGGTATACAGGTGAAAATAATAAAAGCTAGGATTTATACAGTGCTTTAAGGTTTATGGAAAGAAATGTATAAATATCATCCTATTTTATCCTCACAATAACCATTAGAGGCAAGTATTATTATTATCCCTATTGTACAAATAGCAGGTGGAGGTTAAATGAGTTGCCCAGGGTCACACACCCATCTGAAATTGAGTTTGAACTCAGATCTCTCTGACTCCAGGCCCAATACTCTATCCACTGCATCACCTAGCAATACTTCAGACCTGTACCATTCCTATCAAGTTATAATTACAGGAGTGTCATTTTATTTTTTTTTTAATTTTTAAATTAATTTATTTATTTTTAGTTTTCAACATTCACTTCCATAAGCTTTTGAGTTTTAATCTACACCTCCCTCCCCTCTCCCTTCACCAATATGGCATGCAATCTGATACAGACCCTGCATATACATTCGTATTAAACATATTTTCACATTTGTCATGTTGTAAAGAAGAATCAGAATGAATGGGAGGAACCATGAGAAAAAAGAAACAAAACAAAAAAAAATAAAAAAGAGAGAGAGCAAATAGTATGCTTTGATCTGCATTCAGACTCCATAATTCTTTCTCTCAATGTGGATAGCATTCCCCATCATGAGTCTCTTGGAGTTGTCTTAGATCCTTGCAATGCTGAGAAGAGCTAAGTCTATCAAAGTCAGTCATCACACAATGTGGCTGTTACTGAGTACAATGTTCTCCTAGTTCTGCTCACTGTACTCTGTACTCAGCATCAGTTCGTATAAGTCCTTCCAGGTTTTTCTGAAGTCTGCCTGCTCATCATTTCTTATAGCACAATAGTATTCCATTACTTTCATATACCACAACTTGTTCAGCTATTCCCCAACTTATGGATATTCCCTCAATTTCCAATTCTTGGCCACCATAAAACAACTGCTATAAATACTTTTGCACATGTGGGTCTTTTCCCCATTTTTATGATCTCTGGGATATAGCCCTAAAAGTGGTATTGCTGGGTCCAAGGGTATGCACATTTTTATAGCCCTTTGGGCATAGTTCCAAATTGCTTTCCAGAATGGTTGGATCAGTTCACAATTCCAGCAACAATGCATTAGTGTTCCAATTTTCCCACATCTTTTCCAGCATTTATAATTTTCCTATTTTGTCATGTTAGCCAATCTGATAAGTGTGATGTGGTATCTCAGAGTTGTTTTGATTTGCATTTTTCTAATCAATAATGATTTACAGCATTTTTTTAAATGTGACTATAGATAGCTTTAATTTCTTCATCTGAAAACTGCCTAATCCATATCCTTTAACCATTTATCAATTGGGGAATGACTTGTATTCTTATAAATTTGATTCAGTTCTCTACATATTCTAGATATGAGGCCTTTATCAGACACACTGGTTGTAAAATTTTTTTCTCAGTTTTCTACTTTCCTCCTAATCTTGGTTGCATTGGCTTTGCTTGTGTAAAAACTTTTCAATTTAATGTAATCAAAATTATCCATTTTGCATTTCACAATGTTTTCTATCTCTTGTTTAGTCATAACTTCTTCCATTCTCCATAAATCTGACAAGTATACTATTTCTTGCTCTCCCAGTTTGCTTATGATATCAGCCTTTATATCTAAATCCTATACCCATTTTGACTTTATTTTGGTATACACTGTAAGATGTTGGTCTATGCTCAGCTTCTGCCATATTATTTTCCAGTTTTCCCAGCAGTTTTTGTCAAATAGTAAGTTCTTAACCCATAAGCTGGAATCTTTGGGTTTATCAAACAATAGATTACTATACTCACTGACTACTGTGTCTTGTGAACCTAACCTATTTTCACTGATCCACCAGTATCAGTACTGTTTGGATGATTGCTTCTTTATAATAATTAAGATCTGGTATGACAAGGCCACCTTCCCTAGCATTTCTTTTCATTAATTCCCTTGATATTTTGGACCTTTTGTTCTTACATATGAATTTTGTTATTATTCTTTCTAGTTCTATAAAATAATTTTTTGTTAGTTTGATTGGTATGGCACTGAATAAGTAAATTAATTTAGGTAGAATTGTCATTTTTATTATATTAACTCAGCCTACCCATGAGCGACTGATGTTTTTTTTTCCAATTATTTAGATCTGACCTAATTTGTGTGAAAAGTGTTTTGTAATTGTGTTCATGTACTATCTGTGTCTCTCTCCATCCTATCCCCCCCCACCCTGTATATGCTTTTCTTTCTCCTTTCTCCCTTTCCCTCCTCAAAAGAGTTTTGCTTTTGACTACCATCTTCCCTCCCTTCTATCAGCCCTCTCCCTTTTCATTCCCTTTTCTCTTACTACTTCTTCCCTCTCTTCTAATCACTCCCTCCCTTTTCTTTCCCCTTTACCTTCCTAGTGCCTGTAGGGAAAGTTACGTTTCTATACTTAATGGAGTACGTTATTCCCTCCTTGAGCCAAATTCAGTGAGAGTAAGGTTCATACAATTCTTATCTCCCTCCCTTCTTTCCCTGTACTGTAATGTTTTTGGGCCTCTTCATGTGATGTAATTTACCCTTTTCTGCCTCCTCCTTTCCTCTTCTCCCATTACAATCCCTTTTCACTACTTAATTAGGTATTTTATCATCACATCAAATTCAATTTATATTCACACCCTCTGACTATATATATTCCATCTAAATGTCATAATAAAGGTACAATTCTCAAGAGTTACATGTATCATCTTCCCATGGATGGATGTAAACATTTTGCCTTTATTGGATAACATGTTTTTTTTTTGTTTTTTTGTTTTGTTTTTGTTTTCCCTTTCCTGTTTACCTTTTTATATCTCTCTTGAGTCTTGTATTTGAAGATCAGATTTTTCCATTGGGCTCTGGTCTTTTCATCAGAAAAGCCTGGAAGTCCCCTATTTCATTGAATGTCCATCTCCTCCCCTGAAAGATTGTGCTCCATTTCGCTGGGTAGATGATCCTTGGCTGTAAACCAAGCTCCTTTGCCTTACAGAATGTCATATCCCAAGTCCTCTGATCTTTTTAATGTAGAAGCTGCAAGGTCCTGTGTTATCCTAACTGTGGTTCCATGATATCTGAATTGTTTCTTTCTGGCTGCTTGCAGGATTTTCTCCTTGACCTGATAATTCTGGAATTTGGCTATAATATTTCTTAGTGTTTTCAATCTGGGATCTCTTTCAGGAGGTAATGAGTGGATTCTTTGATGACTATTTTATCCTCTGGTTCTAGAGCCTCAGGGAAGTTTTCCTTGATGATCTCCTTTGAAAGATGTTGTCCAGGCTCTTTTCTTCATCATGGCTTTCAGGCAGACCAATATTTCTTAAGTTATCTCTTCTGGATCTATTTCTCAGATCCGTTGTTTTTCCATTGCTGTATTTTACATTTTTTTCTATTTTTTTCATTCTTTTGACTTTGTTTGACTGATTTTTGATGTTTCATAGAGTCATTAGCTTTCAATTGCCCAATTCTAATTTTTAATGAATTGTTTAAGCAGGGAGGAGTTCATGGTGTTGGTGTTTACCCACTCCACCTCCCTGAGGCTGAGGATTTCCTGCTGGTTTGCTGAGGTGGGGCTTGCCGCTGGCTTGAAGGGATACCTCCCATACTGTACTGGTCCCATTCAGCCACAGCAAGAGGGACCTTTCCCATTAATCCCCCTAGCCTCATGAGCTAAAAAAAACCTGCTCTACCCTATCTATCTGCTGGCTCCAACCACTGTTCCAGGATTTTTCCTGGGGTGGTATTTGAAGTATTTTCTGGGTTTTTCAAAGTCAATAAGGGAGAGTGAGAATGATTTACTGCTTACTCCACCCTCTTGGCTCCCGGAAGTCCCAGGAGTATTGTTTTATATAAAAGTTGACTACCTCCACTGTGATGTAGCAGAGATGATTTTAGGAAATTTTTGCATACTTAGATTTCTTCAATTTCTGGATTCGTGTGCAGCAAAATGAAGTGGGACTCTGCTTTTCTTGGGCCCCCAAACCTCCTACATACTCCTGAAGAACTTGGTAGATTAGGAAAAGCAATCCACCTTTCAATAAGAGAACTTGAAATAATTTATCTCATTTGAGTCTCAGAACAAACCCATGAGCAAAGCTTAAGAGATATCATTATTTTCTTTTGTTTTATTCAGTCATTTTTCAGTTGTGTCTGACTGTGACCCCATTTGGGGATTTCTTGGAAAAGATTGTTGTTTGTTCTTTGTTCTCAAAGAAGACCGTGACATCAGGGAGGTGATGCCGGAGTGGTCTGCCACTTCCTTCTAGAGCTCATTTTACAGATGAGGAAACTGGGGCAAACATGGTTAAGTGACTTGTCAATGGTCACACAATTAGTATGTGTCTGAGGCCAGATTTGAACTCAGGAAGATAAGTCTTCCTGACTCCAGGCTCTGCACTCTGTACACTATAGTGCCACCTAGCTGCCCAGATTTTCTCTTTAGTATAAGCAAAATAAATTTTAAATAACCATAGTGAAACTAGAGTTTGATCTTATGTTATGAAAATATTTTTGAAATTAATAAAAGGCCATATGGAGAAGCTTGGTGGGTGGACAGCCAAAATGTTCTACTGGTGTACTCCTGATGTCAGAAAAAAAAGTGAGGAAGTTTTCCAGAGGCAAACAGATGGGAAGTCATTAACTAGGGTTGCATAGCATGGGCCAGAGTGTTTAGGCTGCAATCTGCATCACTGGAGGGAATTTGCAAAAAAGTGAGATCCCAATTCCATTGAAATATTACTGAAGGGCTGAAACGAATGAAGTGGAAAGAGTACAAGCTATGGAGTTCTTTGAAAAGGAACTTGATTGGTATTTTCACCTACTTTTTGGAATTTATGTGAACTCAAGAAAATGACTTCTCTTTGCCTCAGTTTCTTTATCTGTAAAATAGGGGATTGGACTTAATCTCTAAGATTCCTTCCATTTCAAAATCTATGATCTTATGAAGCTAGAATTTGGACAAGTTAATTTTTTTTAATTAAAAATCTTCACAAAAAAGAGTTTTAACTTCCCTCTGGCACACAGTATCTACCTTATGAGGTTATTTTTTCACCAATGAATCAGACAGGGCAGGATTATCTGAGAAGACAACTGAACATCTGCTTAGTGGCCTAGGGGGTAATTGGTATTTTTCCTAAGATTGTGTTTTCAGTGGGAGGTAGGGTTGGGGAGAAATGGAAATGTTAAGAACCTTTGGACACTGGTCACAGAAAGGCTCTGAAGTGTAAAAATAACCTCACCATGTTACATACTTTGTAACCTCTTTTGGAAAAGTCTGTAAGAGCCAGTACTGATGTGCCAAGCATTGGAGAACTTTGATGTCCAAGCCAAGGGAGCTATTTCAGGTGACTTTCCATTCTTTTTTCTCCTTTCTCCTTTCTCCATTTTCTTTTCTCCTCTCTCTGCATACTTTCAAGAACTGGCAGAAGGTCTCTTCCTTTACTGTGGTCACTTCAGGAAGATTTATGAGATCGTTGAAATCTGGCTCCAGTCTGGACATTTGTGCAGCAATTAAGTATTTAGAAGTGGGATCAGCAGAGCTCAACTCTTTTCCTAAAATATGTACTGGGTTACTTATGAAGTATATAAAAGAATAGATTATTGATCTTTCTTCAAAAAATATGTGTGTGTGTGAGTGTGTGTCTGTGTGTGTGAGTCTATGTCTGTGTGTGTGTGTGTGTGTGTGTGTGTGCGCTTGCACAGTATATGCTCTCTCATCACTGCCTATGAAGTGATATTCAGGGCATAATAATTAAAATGACCAAACCATCATTAGAATTTCAATACGCATATTCATCTCCATTAGCTGTGTGTTGTCAGATTATATGGGGTACCTTCCTTTGCATCCAGCTACCATTCTATTCCTCAGGGTAATGACAGATGCTGCTGAAATGCTGAGTCAGAGATGATGGCTTGATGTGAAAGCTTTGCTTCAGAGAACAGCCAACAGTATTAGCAGCCAAAACAAATGGAGGCTTTGCCGATTTCCTTTCTATTAGTTTCGGTGAATTCACAGCTGTTTAGAATTTCCCTGAAGATACCTCCCTTCTCTCCCTCTCTCTCTGCCTCATTTTTTTACAAAACGATGACGTGCCATATGGTGTGTGAATGAAGGTGCTGGTTTCTTTGGATGATTCGGCATCCTTAAAGCCGTGTTTTAATATCATTTCCAAAGAAGCTGATAAACCTGAGGGGGTGGCTGAGTGGGGAGTCCTGGCTAAGGAATACATTCTTTTTAGGATAAAAGTCAAGAGGAAAAATGCTGGAAGCTCCACAGATGGGGTTTTAATGGAAGTTTCCTTCTAATTTAAGATCCTCCTCTCTCCAAAAATAAAAGAAATGCTCCAAACAGTTGCATAAAAGGGGATATAAGGCATCTGAATGGTTACCCATCAAAGTTAAACTGAGGACAATGCTAACCACAAAAGACTTTTATTACAAGTCTACTCTAGCCCAAATACATTAGTCTTATGATGTGACAAGACAACAAGATACAACAATAAAGACAATTATGTATGTGTTGTATATTGGCTTTTTGAGAAATTGCAATGTTCTGTTTTCTGCCCTGTAAATTTTAAAGTGATCCTCCTTTAGAGGAAGGACTACCATGAATAATTCATAGAAGAGAGCATATAAGATATTCGAAATGGAAAACAGTTATTAAATGATTGAGTCAGTAACCCTGGCAGTCCTGAATCAGTGGGAGTAATACAGTGTACCCAGTTTTACACCAGAGAATAAAGTGACTCTTCACAACAAAATCAAAGAGATTATCATGGCACTCTGAGTTCAGGTTATTTACCTACTTAGGCAGCAAGGCATTTAGCATAAAGTTATGCAAAAGAGGAAGGAGAATTTTTTTTTTCCTGGTTAGAAAATATCCCAGGCAGAAAAACATTTGAAGGCAAGCCTGTGCCTGAATGAGGTGGTTGTAGGTTGTCCCATATCTTTAATACTGCCCCAGCATCCAAATTTGATGAGGTCTAAAGATTTAGGGCTGCTAGGACCTCAAAATCATGACACACGGGTCCTATCCAAATGAATTCGATCCAAGCCTTCTTCAGCCAGAGACAAGGTTTATTAAAAATCCACCATATTGTTCAGACTCTTAAGGAATCTGAACATTTGTGAGCTATTGGCTAGGTTCTTCAGGAATCTGAGCACCTTAATGGAGGTGGGATGGACCTTATATACAGAAAGACTGTGGGAGGGATCTAGGAAGGATCTTGATGGGAGTGACTGGGAGGTTGAGAATGAGGTCTAGATAAGGTCAAGGATAGAAGTAGCCAGGGGCCATAGGCAGGTAAGACAATGGAGGACTGGGCGAGGTTAAGGGTAACAGAATTGGGAGATTGGGCACAGGAGATAATAAAGTCCAGTTGATAGGATTTTAGCCTCAGGGGAACACCAGAGACCTTCTTGATCAAGTGGGAGAATTCAAGGAGAATCCCTTAGACAAATGTAACACAAATTCTTTTTGGGTCTTGGCTTGGGCCTGTACCCCATCAGTACTACCACTTAATTATGCCATTCCATTAATCAGTGAACTGCAGTGATCCCCTTGGGCAAAAGAAGATTGTCTTTGTTTGACATTCAAAGTCCTTCAAGCCTAGATCCAATCTACCTTTCCAGCCAGACTGTGTACAATTACTCTTCATGTTTGGCTTGCTTGGTGTTATCAATATACAGCATTCCATTTCTTGTCTCTATGAATCTGATCACTTCCCATGCCTGGAATGCACTCCCTCCCCCTTCTTCCTCTTAAAATCTCCAGTTTCTTTCCAATTAAATTCCATGACTTCCCTCTATGAGAGGCTTTTCTAATTGCTAGAGTTTTCCATGCCCCCCACAATTTATCTTGTGTCTATGTATTTATTTTGTACATATTTACACATATACATGTTTTCTTTCCTAATAGAATATCACCTCTCTGAGATATAGGACTATTTGTTTTTTCCTCTGCCTCTTGGCATATAATAGATATATATTAATATAAATATATATAATTATAATTATTAATATATATAATATATAAATACTGTTGATTGATTAATTACTACAAAACAAAACAAAAAAAGTTTATGAAGCCTCTGTTATCTGCAACTGTGCTAGGCATTGGAGATATAAAAAAAAAAGCAGGAAACATTTTTTGCCCTTGTAGAGCTTACATTCTATTAGGATCTTTTATGACACACTAGGGTCTACCTAGTTCTCTAGGACTCATTACAAAACAATTCTTTATACTTCTGCAACTTTATAAATACTTTAAAAATTAGGAAAATATTTATCCATAGTAAAAGATCTATCGTATCTCTTTCATTCTGGTTCTGCCATTTCTTCCTGTGTGACTTTAGAAAAGTCACTTAACACCTCTATGCCTCATCAGTTTCCTTATCTATAAAAATAATTTATAAGATGAATAGCTTGGATTAGATGACCTCTGAAATTCCTTTCACCTATAATCCATGACTCTGAGATCCTAAGATTTTCAATCTAAACCAAGTTGTTTTCTGGAAATATAACTGAGGCTGCTATGATTTTTACCAGAAACATTAAAATAGGTAGACTTGAAGTTTCTTTTGAATATAGGTCTCTGGTCAATTTCATAACTTTGGGCTCTAAGGAAATAACGCCCTGCTCTACTTCTTACTGATGGATCAAGATAAATTAATCATATGACAAGTCTGATATACAGCAGAGAAGATAGATTCAAGTATTTATATTGTATGAAAAGCATGCTAAATTTAGAGTCAGTGGACCTGGATGTGAATCTGTTTTGTTCCTTACTGCCATCTCCTAGTAACAGCTTTCTTATATGAAAAATGAGAGAATTAGACTAGATGACCTGTAAGGTCCTTTCTAGGTTTAAATGTACTATCCTTTGACACAGGGGCAGGGATAGTTGCAAATACATTTTCCCTATTCTCTTCCAAAAATGCTTATTGTGAATGCCAAAAGGGAATAATAGAAAGGCAAGTATAAGCAGGAATTAATTTTGAAGTTCAGATTTCATGTTGACTTTGATATGCAGATTATTAAGAAAGATGCAAGGTTTTTTGTTTTTTTTTTTAACTTTTCAGCTACATTTGACATTACTGTTCATGCTGCCCTCTACTATCAATTTCCTGGATTCCAGGAGTCTGTGCTTGTCAGGTTTCCTCTCTATGATCCCTTTCATTTCATTTCCTTTCTAGCCACCACTTCTTTCCTTTCCATTAACCACTGAGTTTTCCCCTAAGTCTTGGTTTGTCATATTCAATATCTACGTGTGGGCTCCCTTTCCAGATGATAAGGTTATGAGGTCAGTTACAGAGGATCAAATACATTTACTGTACTCTGACAAATCTCCAGGTCACATCATCATCATCCATTTCTCCTCTTTGACATTCTCTTTGCCCTGGGTCCTAAGCCATGCAAGTATACTTTCATGGACCACTTGCAGCCAAAGGGGAAATACAATCACATCACTGAGTTCTTGACTATCTCTCATGGAGGGTCAGCAGCAGAGTCACATAAAACAAATTCAGGGAAACATGAGAAGGAATTCCAGACCACCACACCCAAGAAGATGTAAGCACTCAAAAAACATACACGCTGTTCACTCCCACACTCTTTCATACCTTGCACTGTGTACCTCACAAAATATTGGCTGGTTTGACAACTGTACACTAGCATTGAATGCAGAATGAATTTAGCTAAATGTTTCCTCTCTGACCTGGGGTTGGGTAGGATCCCCTGAAGCTCATTGCAGATGTGTGACACAGCTGTGCTTCCCTCCCACACCCACTACCATGTACCCTGCTGCCAACATAACTCTTGATTCAAATGTCAACTACTTGAAGGTGGCACTCACCCTGAGCAAGTCACTTAACCCCATTGCCTAGCCAAAAAAAAAAAAAAAGAAAGAAAAAGAAAAGAAAAGGAATTTAGTGTTGTGATTGTGTTCCCTTGGAAGCTACATATGATACTTGTGTGGTAAGGCATACTCCCTTTTCCATCAATGAGGAAACTGAGACACAATCAATGAATTGCCTAAGGTCTCAAAGTTTTTTGATATGGCCAAAACTACAACTCAGATCTCCTAACACCTGAGTGGGGTGATCAGCACCTTATGGTTCTCCAAACTTGGTTTAGAGAAATCTAGCATTTCTTTCTCCTCATTCAGCCCAGAGACTTACTCATTTAGACAGGGAAAAAATTATTTTACCTATATTTAGGTCGGTATACATGTTGGTTTCATTCATCTTTACATCGGGTAGCTAGCTTTATAATGACGTCAGAGACTGGGTATCATTTTCAAAGTGCTTGATTTTTCAGAATATTGATTGCAAATCATTGTGACAATGCATTACAAAATATATGTATTAAATGCAAAAAAAAAACCCCAAAACTATTAACTTCTCCAATATGTGGTCATTTGGTGAATGTTTCACCAAAATAATAATTAAGTTAAACATATGAAAAAATAATTGAGAATTCCCATCAATTCCCTACTCCAAAACATTCCTGAAATAAATCACTTTCATACTGATTAGTTTAGATGGTGGCTGATACTCGTCTTTTAAAGAGCTAAAGTTCCTTGAGGAAGAAATGGCATGATCAATACATATCCCTCTTGTGTGCTTGGATGAAACAATTTCTTCTTCAGAGCTCATAGGTTCCCTCAGTTCTGTGGACAAGATTTTCTGAAGTGATTTTAAGTAACTTAGATTTTTCTTGAATAGTATGAAGCTAACAAAATATTTTGCCATTAGATACAACAATCTGTACGCTGTCCCTTACTGCCTTATCCTCTTTTCTAACCTTGACACTTTTGGTCATGCAGTTTCAACCTTGCTTATATGGACCTATGGATCACAACATTTTGGAATAAGGAAGAGGCCTTAGACATCAAGTTTAAGCCCTTCAATTTAATGATGAAGAAACTGCGGCCCAGAGAAATAAAGTGACTTACCCAATGCAGCACAACTAGTATACAGCAAAGGCATGATTTAAACCCAATTCCTCTGATTCCACATTGACTGATTTGCCACTATTTCATGCTCTACTTAGCTATATCCTAACCAATCTTTAAAATCCAATTCCATATCAATCTCCCCCATGCAATGTTTTCTTGCCACACCAACTCATGGAAATCAATGGTTACCTTACTGAATACCTACAGTGATATTCACTAACTTTTCGGTCATTTGACACTTAATCATAAGATCAAAGGATTGGAGCTAAACCTCAGAAGTCCGGTAGTAGTATTACTTAATTTTTCAAATAAAAAAAAATCCTTGACACTAACTTGACCAGCGTCAAAAAAGTAGGTAAGTAGAAGAACCTGGGTTAGAACTTAGTACCTCTGACTCAATATTCTTTATACTTCATCACTTTTTCTTCTTTATATCCTGACCTTTATTACAATCATAGGTTTAGAAAACAAAGGTCCTTATATTTTATAATTTAATAAACTGAGGACCAAAAAGGTTAAGAGATTTTCATGGGGGTCCACAACTAATTGCTAATAAAACTGACAGGAGAACCTAATTCCCTGCTTTCCAGGCTTCACACTATTTTTTTTTCCTGATTTTTATTTCAACTACTGTGCTACTCAGATGAACAACAGATTTTACTGGTTGTAAACCAACTGATTTAGAGCAGATAACCATTCATATATGAAAGGTACAAAAACACGTTCCCTTCCCTGTCCCCTGTTTTATCACCCCGCTTGTCTTCCTTGGAGAAATAAGCTTGCATACATAACTTAACCCTGGAAATTGACACTCACTAGAAAAACGTGGATGGTCTGCAGTTGTTAGAGAATATGAGGTTTTACAAGGAGGTAAATGAAGGTAAGTGTAACTTTTTACAGATGTACCAGCCTAGAGTGAGCAGACCTCAGGGACATATGAATACCAAAATCATGAACTGATCAAATAATGATTAACCCAAAGATCAGTAGAATCCCTGTGGAATCAGGGGCTACTTATAGATAATCATTAACAACTTTAGCTACCTCAACCTTAATACCCCTCTAGTCTTTCTCTGGCAAAAGCTGGTCAATCTAATCAGACGATATCACATGTTTTATCTAAGCCTATTTCCTAATGAGACTATAAGATCTTCATTTCAATTTATTAATTTAATTCAACTAAATTAATTGAGCATTTAACTATGTGCAAGTATCTATTCAAAGTGCTATGTGTATATTGTGTGTGATGAAGGAGGAGTCATGAGGAGGAGCTGTATAAACATGATAAAGATATAATTTTACCCTCAAATAACTAATATTCTACTCAAAGAAGAAGGTAGAACAAAATGCACATAAAAATTATACACATATATCCATGACTATATGAAGAATGACAACAATTGTGCAATGGATATCCTAACATCCTAATATCTAATTCTAGCTTCTTCTGAATTTTTTCTCAGTATGCTTGGGTTTTGAGCCATATTTGCCAAAAAGCAGCATGTGTGGGGCTAGTATTAATTAAATAGCCTATTTAATAACATTTTTCTATTGTACTTCATACATGGCTTAGGGGGGTGGGGAGTAAAAGTGTTCAGTTTTCATTGTTATAATTGCAGATGTATCTGATAATCTAAAATATGCTGTCTTAATCAAGATTCTAGACAGAAATAGTGAAGCCAGTCCAATTTAAAAAGCTAACTCATCACATAGCTTCACATCTTTTTAAAAAATCATTAAAATACATCTATGAAGCTAATTTCTAATAGTCAGTTTAGTACCTTAAATAGCATCCCTTTTCTCCATGACTCAAGTAAAATGTAAGCTCCTTGTGGCCAAGATCTTTTATTTTTTTTTTATTATAGTGTGGGACACAAACATATAATAAGTGCTATTGAATTGAACTGAATGTATTATTCAATGGCAAACAACAAGAAAATATCTCATCCACCTTAAATCAATTTCTTAGTTCAAGGGATGCATGGCTCTTCCATGCTTTTATGAAAGAAAGAAAGAACAAAGAATGAAGGAAAAGGAAAAAAGGAAGAAAGGAAGAAAAAAAGGAAAGAAGGAAAACATTTCTTAAGGAATCTGTGGGATAATGAGATGTTGAGGGGAATGGAGAAGACCTGGGATCACTAATTCTAAAAACTGAAGTAAAAATAAAATGAAGAGATGTTAAGCAACACATTAAGGGGTTCTTAAGTTTAAGTCACTTCCCCTTTCTGGGGAAGTGGGCTTTCAGTTTCCTAATCTGTAAAATGAGGGGTAGTACTAGATTATTAAATAACTTAAAACCCCTGAAAGAGACTATAGAAATAATGTAGCCCCTTCTTTGTATACCCATTGCTTAGCACAGTGTCTGGCACATCGTAAGCACTTAATAAAAGCTTGTTAACTTGTTCCTTGAGTCCAATCCACTCATTTTATACATGCAAAATACAAAGCCAAAGTGGTTAAGCGACACAGAAACTGCTAGTCTACAGCAGTCAGGACCATTTCTTGCCCAGGGCTTTGTCCATTACATCATGGCCATTACTTTCTTTGAAGAGCCCTTCCAGATCTAACATTCTATGATTCTCTCCATAATGATGATAACTATTCTTTTTGCGAGGTCACAGATGACAATTTGGTGGTAATAGATTTTTAAAAAGAAGATGAAAGCTTTTTACTTTGCACAGTCATTTATTAAGTAGTCTTCCATCTGATATAGTGACAAGTCCCTTTATCTTTTTCTTATTCTATATGTTAAACATTTTTTTTCCTTTTATGCCTCTTGCAGGCTGCATTTAATTTCTCAAGTTTGCTTTTCCAATAGCCACCACTGTTTCCCTTAAAAGAGTGCAAGTACTCATTATCACTTTCTCAAAAAAAATAAACAAACAAACAAACATAAAAAACACCTTCTTTCTCTATCTCCTTTCCCTATATGTAATAACAAACCCTAACTCTTCCCCGTAGTATGTATTACAAAACCAGATGTTCTGCTGTTCTGGAGATAGAATGTAGGGATAAAGGACCAAATAGAGATGTCAAATGATCTCAGAGGCTGAAAAGTTTAAACATGCCTTTTCTACTATCTTGTTCCTTATGTCCATTATATTCTCACCATCATGAGAAAAACTCATAAATGAGTGACATCTCTGGCTTTTACAAAATTTTTTCTCTCTTCCTCCTTTAAAATTTTTTCTCCTCAAAGTTTTAACAGATATAAAAATAGACCTTTCTGTCTTGTATTTCATATGCAGCATACCAAGCTTCCCCGCAGGCAATCAATCAACATTTATTAAATGTCTAGCCAGGCACTCTGCTAAGTGTGGGGGATAAAAATATGAAAAAAGCAAAATAGACACTGCCCTCAAGGAACTTACAATCTAATGAGGGAAGATAAAACACAAAAGGAAGGTAAAAAACAAGAGGGTTGGAAAGAACAACAGAAGCAAGGTGAAGAAGGCAGTCAGGGAAGTCTAGAAATAGTGCAGCCAGGTAAGAAATGGGGAGATGTCTGAGATAAGGTGTCTCCTTAAATGGTGGTGATGATTATTTTAAGAAAATCATATTTAACTACTATTAATACTGTTACATATGATCAGAAATATTTATTGGTGATCCTACTTACATAGGACATAATTTAATTACTAAGTAAATTCTATAATTTGAATCTTAATTTCTGTTCAAATTGACAAAACATCAATGCATACCAGAGGTTATCCTCAAAAGCACATAGTGAACAATTCCACTCCCAGAAAACATTTAGTTCCAGTGGCAGCCCTCAGATCTGGGTTCAAGTTCCATTGGTTATAGAGTTAAGGGGATCTTAAAAACTAAAACTGAGTACTGATGAATTTTAAAATAACTTTTTAAACTGGTGTGTCTTGTAATTAAAAATATTAGTATAAATTATGAGACTGCTACCCATTTTTGTAATAGCTTATGCTCAATTTAAATTTTAAGAACTGCTTTGCTTTCTCCTTATAAAAAGAGAAACTTATTTAAGAAAGCAGGAGAAGCAAGCCCAAGCCCTCCTGAGAATTCCCAGATAGATGAGCTACAATAGTCTGGGAAAGATCCTGAAAATTAGGTTGATTCCTAAGTGATGAGACTTAAAAGGGACTGGAAAAATTATGAAAAATTGGGAAAATTGATAATTATTGTGTGGAAAAAGGTACAAAGACAAGACCTTGTAGAATCCCTATATTTGTAAGCTTTCCAGATTTCTTGAAACCATTTGTTTGGGGAAGGCCATAAGTCTTATCACCCCTTGGTAAAGTGCTGGAAGGGTTGTGGAATTCCTATACAATAAATTGGCTTACTGAATTTAAAAGTTTGTTTGTAATATAAAAATGATTTCTAATGATTGATCTTTACACAGGTTGAGTTTAAGATCATGAAGGAAAAGGGGAAAATTTTTTAAAAAATGAAGAATGTTAAGTGAAATCTTGGGGGGGTGTGTGTGTGTGTGTCCTTGTAAACTTTTATTGTTTCCTGAAACACTATGACAGTAATGATAATTGTAACCAACTTTAAGCTGTGATTAGTAAAACTTGGTATTTGAGGTAAAAATCTCTTGGGACTGTGATCTGATATTGTTTTGAATTTTGAATTCAGGTATAGTTATCTGATAGATCATTGTCAGTAATTCACCATTTGAGGGAAATGCCACAAGCTACTCAAAGAGGAGATACTGAACTATGACAGGTGCATATCTGTATCTGGGAAGAAAAAGAATGAGGGGACAACCTTGGCATGGCCAAAGCTAGGATCTAATTGACTTGGTTTCCCCATTATGTTACATCCTCTTGAACAGAAATGTTTCCCACCTGATTAATACAGAGTCTGGCTTTGAGGTAGATCTTTGATTGCATGGTTGGCTGTCTACTGTGACTCTTACTTGAAATCAAACAGAGCTAAGGATGCTTTATACTAGAATACATGTGTTGAGTCATTCTCTGCCCTTAGGCTTAGGCCTTGGGGACTAGTTTTGATGCTGTTATAATCAGATACATTTTTTTTCCTACCTTTACAGCAAATTTCTATAATCAGGGCAAGTAGTCTGTAAAAACTATGAGCACAATGTAATTATGTAAGATCAATCTGAATGTGTAGTCATTCCATATCCCAAACAACTAAATAAATTAGTAGTTGAGCTTGTCATCTGTCGCTAAAAGTTATATAGTCATGGCTAAAATTAAGTCTCTGAAGCATCTTATTCTTTCAAAATGCTATGGGAGTAATTGGGCAAAAATTATAAAAGCTTGTGAAAGAAAGATGTGTATCTATTAATTTCTGAGGTTAAAGTCAGAAACCTTTTCTGTTTTATTTTAAGGAATAGAATTTCACTGCAATCAATCATCTCAGTGCAGAGTAATATTTATGTAATATCTATTCCATTTAATTATAGTTAACAAATGAACATGTTTTACTATAGGCAAATCATCAATATACACTGTTCTCTGAATACAGTTGAGAATTAATTACTTCGCGTATCTACACATTCCTTCCTGGGTCTTTTGTTACAATTGGAGTAGAATAATCCTCTTATAAGTAAATTCATTTGTGTAACCATTGAACCTAGGGGTGTGAGGCATATATATGAAAAGGGTGTTATTGCCACTTAAATGTTTTCATGCATAGGATTGGGTCCTTATCAGTATCTAATTCTGCTAAAGGGAAAAATGACAGGAGTGAAAAATTTTTAGAAAGCAACAAGATCAGACAATCCTATATATCAATCGTAAATTATTCTAATGGAATAGGTAAAAATTTAAATTCTCTAAAGTTCCAAGTGAACAATGGGATCTCATTTTGATGTTTTTCTTATAGATCTATTTTTAAAAAGATCAAAACCACAAAGTTTGAGTTCGTTTTCACCACATGAACTATTAATTGAAGAAGTAAAATTTAAGAGCCTTTACTAACTTGAATTGAGATTTGTTTTGTATTTTATCAGAAATATCTAAGGAGTCATTGTAAATAAGTTGGAACCAGAGAAGCAAATCTACTGAAGAGGAGTTCCCTTCAGACCTGACCTGATAACAAGACCTATTCCAGAATCCAAGAGAAGGTATTTCCAGAGACTAGATGACTACATGAGACATCTGGGATCCAGGATGAAACTTTTTTAATTAAGTAGACATTGGAATGGGTTGCTAAAATACAAAAAGACAATGTTATTTAATAATGATGGTCATTATTTCATTACTTTGGCTTTTTTGTTTCACTGTGTTTGTATACTGGGTTCTCTCTCTTATCTTAGAATATTAATTTTCCTTCTAAAATTTAGTCCACTGGTTTTAGATATTCTTACTATATCTTGTACTATGATTGATCATTCTTGTTCTTCTTACATTGACCGGTCAGGGAAAATTGTGACAGGTCTCCCATTGACAAAAAGGGGGAAAATTAAGAAAATCATTATTTTTATTCCTTTCTATAATTTATTCTATTTTCTCTAACATCCAATATGTTATAAAATTGCCCAAGCCATGTTCCTTTCTCTCTGAATTTAGTTAAAAAATTCAGCTATCCTATAATGATTTAAATTCAGAAATCCCATTTTCCCACTAATCACCAAATACCATTGATTCTTTCTTTACCTCCTTTGGGATACAGTGAAAGAAAATTGTAACAATTGTGCTAATTTTCTTATTGGTCATATTGTTTCTCTACTTTTAATTGTATTGCTGTCATGAATTGTGCCTCCAATGTAACTCAAGCTCATCTGCTATCTCTGTAATTGAACCACTCATGTACCACTTAGGGAACCTTACCGAAGATACTTTCAGAAAGAATGTATGAGCAAGTCATAAGGGGATGGAATGTGTAGTGGGAGCGAGAGTATGGGAACGTGACCTTGAGTACCAAGGTTAATGTAACCAGCAACAATAGCTCTATCCCATTGGAAAACTTGCAAATGACTCTGGGGCATCTTTAGCACTATGCCTTCTTTGTTCTGTTTCTATATAATATCTGGCCTGTTCTAAGGGTAGTGCAGAAATTCACCATTGTCGTGCTGCTCCAGGAGGGATCTTGTGAGTAAGATCACTCCAGTAAAACCTATTTACTTACATGTTGGCATGGACTGCTCCTCTTTCTTCAGTATTACAATATTCTCTCAGAGGGTCAGCCACCATACAATTTGCATTATCAGGGTAAAACAGAGCTGCCACTTTAAAGTACTTAGAAGAGAAAAAATGATGGAGGCAACATAATTTTATGGGAATTCAGGAATCAGTATTCAAGATGCTAGGGCAATATAATTTAGACCTGGAAGGGAACTTAGACATCTCTCCAAAAGGGGAAGATTCCAAATGAATGGAAGATATCACAGATGGCACTTTTACTAAAAAAGTCCATCCAGAACATACGCAACTGCCAATCCATATGCCCACCCCCTTATCTCTATAAAATCTTTATAAGAATGACCTAAATATACATGGCACAGATATTTGTTTTTTCTTCTTAAAAAACTGGGGAGGGATGGGAGCAAAAATAAATATTTGTTATTAAAAAAAAAAACTCAAAAAATGAGAGAACATGGAGGTCTTTGTATGCAACTTTTTAAATATCAGACTATATCATTCTAGTCACACAAAAGCAGAGGACCCTGCTGGGTGTCTGTTAATATATTCCAATAAACTATTTTATATAGTTATATAAAGTATATCTTTTTAGACTTTTAAAACAAGATGTCTTTCATGCCTGGTTCTATATCTTTGGAGACTCCATGATGGAGACAATCACAGAGAGAACTTTATTCTCTTTATTTATTTGTTCAACGATTTGGTAAATATCACACTTAAACAATATTTTAAACAAGATGATATGTTTGCCAAAGGTATTCAAAAAACCTATGGAAAACAGAATGTATGAAGCTCAAAGGGAATGATGTACAATTTACAAAGTAGAATGGAAGAGAGGAGAAAAAACAAACAACTAGATTTGAAGTTCTAAGAACTGGGTTCAAATTCCGTCTCATCACTATCAGTATGACTAGGGAAATCACACCACTTCTCTGTAATTTAGTTCTGTCATATGTAAAATGAAAGACTTGGACCAGGAAGTTGTTCAAGGTCCTTTCCAGCTCTAAGTATTTGGTGCTATTATTGGTCAATGTACTCTAAATGCTCCTGTTCAAAGAAATACTCATTGAAATGAGCTCAAGAACATTGCAAAAATTTCATGAAAACAATTGTATAATCAGTCTATACATTTTTAAAAAACCCTTTATTGTGAACACATATTGCAGACAGATTGATCTGGGCTTAGGATTGATGATAATAGGCTGGATTGAATTTGAGAAACTGCATACTGCTTCTTGTGATCCCAAACTGCCTAACATAACAACATCCATTTCTTTACTATCTCTTTTCATGATGCCATATAGTTTAGAATCTCAGAGTTATGGGATTCTACAAGATTTGAGCTTCTCTTCTTGCTCTGTACTATCTAATTCGGTTATTTTATCAACTCCCATTGGATCTATTATTATCTCTTCACAGATGATTCCTAAATCTATATATCCAACCTTAGTCTCCATTCTGAGTTACAGTTACGTATTTCCAACTCCCTCTTGGGAGTCTCAAATTAGATTTGCTGTAGGCATCTTAAACTCAACACATCGAAAAGTACTCATTATCTTTCTTTCTGATTTTCCTAATTACTGTCGAGGACACTACTATCCTCCCAGAAAATGAGGCCTAAAATCTTGGTGCCATTCTCAATTTCTCAATCACTCCACATAGCTCATCTATTTCTAAATTTTATTATTTCTGTTTTCACAAGATCTATCATAAATATCATCTTATCTCAACTTATACAGTCAAAATCCTTGTTCAGACCCTAATCACCTCTCATTTGGACTAGTTTGATTTCAGAAAAATCTGGGAAGACTTGTACAAACATCATGATGCATAGTGAACCGAGCAGAATCAGAAGAATAATTTATACAGCAACAATAATATTGTAAAGATAACCAACTTCAAAAGATTTAGTAATTATGATCAACAGAATGACCAACTATAATTCCTAAGGACTCATGATGTGATCCACTTTGAGAAAGAGAATTGATTGGCACAGAGTGCAACGTGAAGCACCTGATTTTTACCATTCCTATGTTCATTCATAAAGTATTACCAGGAAGGGCCATATGCATGTGTCTCAAAAATATTATTTGAAGATCTTAACCAAGTAATTCCTCAGTATTAAGGTAAGAGCAAGAATAGAACAACAAGAGTACTCAAGACACAACTGGAATAGGGGTTGAAGACAATGAATCATTAATATTCCAGGTGCCCCTGACCTCAGCTTCCATTTAGAAAAGTTTGGCCTTTGTGTCACTCCTTCAATGAAGACATTGAAAATCAAGGCAGTTTCTATGGGAAAACAAATTAGCTTGTAAAAATAATAGACTAATGGGTTAAGGTTGTCATTCCTGTAGGAATGGAAGTGGCAAAAATGGCATTGTTGGGAATCTGAATTGGAGGTCTGTAGGATTTTGAAAATGATTCAGTCTTTCCATGATACTACATGGACTAAACTACACTATGGTGAGTAGCTTCCCAGCTTCATTCTCAAACTACACCCATTTTTAAAGATTACACTTTAAAGGCATCATTACCAAAAGGACAAGGTCATTATTACATTTCTCAGACTTATGCCTAACCATTTTAATTTTCTGTTCTGCCCGCTGGATAACAATGAATCACTCATTTGTAGATGAGCAAGTCCAGAAATACCCAACACACTGACCTAGAACATAAATTTCACATCCCTTAATATCTCAGTGCTATTTTAAATATGAATAATCGGTAAGATGCAGCAGTTTCTAAAATTGCTGCTATCTAATGAATGTGTTATGTGTAAATGTAGTTTTCCATTGCTCTGAAAAGATATGGGATATACCTAACACTTCAGATAAGAAATTTAAAATAGAAAAAAAAAACTGTATACCATGTAGAATCCTCTTCCATAACTATTTCCTTGCTTTCTCTCAATCCAGCATTTTAGCTTTTAAACAACTTATTCCCTATATTCTGTTGCTATTTATCCTCAGAACTCAACTTAAAATTCATCTTTTCCATATAAGTACATATATCTATATATATATATATATGTGTGTGTGTATACACACAGGCATTTTTCTATATATGTATACATTTGCATATATACATATATATGTGTAGATATGTACACACATTTCTCTGAAAAGGAGAACAATCTTTGGACTGGAAGGGACAGAACAAAGGTGGCTATTGCAGAGTTGATGAGCAAGTTAAATTAAAAAAAAAGGTAAGTGAGCACCTTACTTCCCTCGATGAGGTCCTGGGATCTAATGACCTACATCTCAGTATACTGAGACAATGGGGCACTATGATTCTTGAGTCATGTTCAGTGATCTTTAAAAAATGCTAGAGAATAGGAGAATATTCCACAGGGAATAGGGTTGGAAAGGGATAAATATTGGCCCAACTTTTAAAAAAGGAAAAAGAACAGGTTTTTAACAATGAAGGTCAACAAACTTGATTTTGTTTCCTTAAAAATATTTCAATATAATATTAAAGAAGGAACTAATGAGAAACAGAAGAAAAAGGATTGTTCACAAAGGAGAAGAATGGTTCCATGCGAAATAAATTCCATTAACTCTTTTTAGACTAGGGTGCTACAGCCTGATACAGAGGATCCTTTAGATGACACCTAATATGGTGGGTAAAGCAATGGACTTGGATTCAGGAAGAACTGTTTAAATCCTTCCTCTAACACTAGCTGTGTGATCCTGGAAAAGTCACTTAACCTCTCTGTGCTTCTGTTTCTTCATCTATAAAATAAAGTTGAACTTGATGACCTTTAAGGTCTTTTCTAGTCTCCAGGTCTATAGCCCTAAGATCCGAGATATGCTCTACCTAGTTTATCTAGATATAAGCAAAGTATCTCAGAAGGTAATTCATATGGAAAAGTTAGGAGGATTGACAATAATATATATAGGTTATTTCAAAAGGGGTTAAATGATTTGATCTAACTGCAGAGTAGGTTTTCAGCAGAGTGTCTGAAAGGATCTGTTTCTCACAGTGCTATTTAACATTTTTATCCATGGCTTAGAATGAAAGAATTGATGGCATGATGGTCTAATTTGCAAATGACACAAAGCTGGGCTAACACTCTGAATGACACAGTCTGGATCCAACAACACCCTGACAAACTAGGTACAGGTGTGGAGAACCCGAGGCCTCAAGGCCACATGTGGCCCTCTAGGTCCTTAAGTATGGCCCTTTGACACAAATTTGTTCTGCGGAGTTTGGATTCAGTCAAAGCGCCACACTTGAGGACCTAGAGGGCCACATGCGGCCTCGAGGCCCCAGGTTCCTCACCCCTGGGCTAGAACAAAGGGTCAAATCTTCTAAAAGAAAATTTAGTAGGTTAAATGTAAAACGTTATATCTCGTTGAAAGAAATAATTTTTCATGAGTCCGAGATTAGGTAGGTATGTCTATATAGTTTGTCTGAAAACAAACAAACAAAAAAGATTTGGAGGTTTAAGTTAATTAAAACAAGCCTAATACATCTCATCAGGATGCTGTAACAATGGGGAAAAAAGAAAAAAGAAAAAAAAATTATTGTGATCATCTTGGGCTTAATGAACAGAAGCACATGCTAGTGCCCTATTCTGACCTGTTTAGGCTCAATCTAGAGTAGAGAGTTTAGTCCTTGGGCTAAATTTTAGGAAGGACATGAACAGCCTGGACTGAATATTAAGTGGAAAAGAGTAGGATGATGAAGGACCTCAACATCACAATATGCAAGGAGTGGTAAAAGGGCTGGGGATGTTTAACCTGTAAAAGACTTGGGGCTGGGAGTGGATGGGGGCATGATAGCTGTGTTCAAGTTTGAGAAGCACTCTCATGGGGAGGAAGAATTATATGTGCTCTAGTTGGCCTCAGGGGAAAGAATTAGGAGAAACATGAGCGGCAAAGAAGTAAATTTAGACTCGGCCAAAAGAAAAATACCCTAACAATTAGAAGTATTCAAAATAGGAATGGGCTGCTTCGGGGTGCTGCATGTGCCCATCCCTCTCTGACTCCCTTACTGAATGTTTTCATACAAATCCTGGAGGGCCACTGTGGTAGCTTCTGAGAGCACTCAGTTCTGCAACTCTGTGTTTGAAGCAAACAGGAACAGCAGTCTAGCATTGTATCAACCTGGGAACATAAGCTACTTGTGAAAGTTTTTTTTCTGTTTTGTTTTAAAGAGAAATTCATAAGAAACATAAAGCAGTTGAGGGGAAAAAAGGATTACAGCAACATTTTTCACAACATATCACTTTAAATTCCAATAGAATAAATTATTTAAATATTGGTAACATTTTTATTAGGTAATTTAACATCATATCTTTTAGAACAACATATTATATATATGTATTATGTATGTATATGTATTATATATGTATACATGTGTATATACACAATATATGTATATAACACATATACACATATACATACATAGAGAGTTTTATTTAGGAGAACAAAATTTAGCCTTGAGGGTTCTTCTTAGAACCCTCACACACACACACACACATAATATACAATCATAAATTCAAGCAAGACTCTTTATGATAGATTTAACTCTAGAAATGATTTAATTCCATCAAAAAAGGTACAAAACTAGGAAACATTCACTTAAACGTCTCAACAGTGTCATGTAAGGTGGTTTATTCTTTTTTTTTTTTCCAAAATCTGAACCTAAAGAAGATTCCCTATTGATAGGGTGGCTTTCCAACTTCTCATCTTCATGTATGCCATTATTCTAATTGCCTCTTTAAAATTTTCTCAGTGAAATTCACAGAGATGTTAATGAGATTGGGCTCTCCACACTGGCCAAAAAACAAAAATAAAACTGTCAATTAGGAGAACATATTGCCCAGGCATGTAGTTATACAGGGACTCCAGTGAGTTAGTCCATAAATATGTATATTTTGGAAAGGTTATATATGTGGACAACAAACTGAGTCCACAATTGAACTCTAATAAAAGATCAGGGTAGATTGTATTAGACAAATTCTTCATATTTTATATAATCTCCAAACTGCTCATCATTACAGAAGCTCATCTCTTTACCTCCCTACCCTTTATATTTTCCCAATTGTACTATTTGGCTGTGAATCATGGAACTGGAAAATCTCATAAGAATCGAAATTTCAAACGGATCAAAGGGCAATGGTTAGCTCATACATAAGTATAGACTGCAGTATATTATGACTATTGCTACTCCTAATAGTAGTATTATATAGCAATTTAAGGTTTGCAAATCATTTTACCTATTTTATCTCATTTGATATTCACAAGCTACCCTGTGAGGTAGGTTCTATTCTTTATCCATATTTTATCTATGAGGAAACTGAGGCTGAGAGTGTTTAAGTGACTTGCCCAACATCATGTAACTAGTAAGTTTTATGAGACGTGATTAGAACTCAGGACTTCTGAAACCATCACCAACACTCTATTCACAGGACCACCTAGATGCCATATGACTTACATGTAAGAAGTGGCATAGAGGTAATTATTGTGGTTATTAATGATTTCAAAGGGTATTGGAACAAGGATAAGAGACCATAGACAACTCAAGTGTCGTTGAGATATTAAAATCACTTGGGTAATCATATTTCATGGAGATTTTGTGGAATCCAAAGATGAGAATTACACAGTATTAACATATTACATGTAATTTTTCTCTCCACTCATTATACCATGCTTTGAAGAAACCAAGAAGACTTGATTTGATCCCATCCCTGACATATCTTGGCTGTTTGACCCTGGGCACAAATAACTGCTTAGTGCTCTAGGTAACTTTCTGACTATAAGTTTCAAAGAAGGCACTAAATTTTTAGAAAAAGAGAGTTTACTCATTGAGGAGTTGCTAATCCCAAGAAATGTACAGGTCCAGCTGTTATCCTTACAATCTCTCTACCTACTGTGAGAAATTAATTATTTCTCTCTTACATTTAATAACTAATTATTGTATTAGGACCAAGATTTTTCTCCTTTTCTACTTCCTCATCCAGAAACCAACCAGTGTACCCAGACCAATATCTAATCAGACAGTAAAAGAAATTCGAATTTTAGGCTAATGGGTGCATTCCTGCTCCCTGTGCTTGTTCAGATAAGTCTGGTAAAATGTGGATTCTCCCTTTTGTCAGACAGGTGATAAGGAAAATGGTAAGTCTCTTTGTCCAAGCTTTGGGTGACTTAAGTCCTGTACCCCATGACCTTTATTTCAATATAGCCAACTTCACACTGTCTTAACCAATCAGAGTTGATTGCTACTGTTCAAGAATACCTACTCTTGGAATGGCTTATAAACTGTGAGTCCACTGCCATGAAGGGTCTTTGGTCTAAAAGAGATGGCCAAATGGCCATCCTTTTATTAATAACGTACTGGCCTTATTAATAAAATGATTACATTACCCAGAAACTATGTTTCTCAGAATTTTTTAATCATCACTCTACTTTTCATAGTTGTCTGATGCTGGGGATGACATTGTTCTGGAGGTGTATACCAATGAGAATATAGCTGTTTGTTTTACCCTGAGCCTGTTTAAGAGCTTCAGAAGTCAATCTTAATGGTGGGGTTGGCCATGCAGTAGAGAGGGATTTTTGTCTTAGGACTGAATGATGGAGCATGGAGGAAGAGAGCAGTGCCTGCTAGCTCTCCAGATGAGATGTAGTGATGGCAAGGAGTGGGATTAGAGAGAGGTTAGATATGAAAGTGAGATGACTCCACTTAGAACTCAACAGAATGGGTGGCCCTGAGAAGGACTGGAAAGGACCTCTGGCACGTTCAGCAGCTCTGTGGGAAGAGAACTCTATCGAGGTCACCTGAGCGGATGGAGTGCCCAAAATCAGGTATATGTTTTGGGGGTTTGGAGGCAACTGCAGCATGGAAAAGTGATAACATGGGAAAGCTGGAGAAAGTGTTGGATCAGAAAGCATTTAAGGAAGGCATCAACACTACTCTATTTGACCTTGTAACTGCAGGCTAGTTCTCCCTCTGAAGGAAGATAATCAGATTTGCCCCTGTGCGTGAGGTGGGAAGATGAGGAGGGGGAAAGGAAAAAAGTGGGGAAAGATGGAACTCAGAGGATGATGTTAGATGTTGAGGATGTGATAGGGTCTTTGGGGAAGGGAGGAGCAGCTGTGTGCCTGAGGGCCAAGCCTATTTAGGAGTGTGGAGATGTAACCCCAGGCTGGTGTTGGTCATAGAGTAGTGAGAGACTAGCCTGGAGGCAGTAAAGGAAAACAGTTGGGCTGAACATTTGGTTTGACAGAAGTATCTTGGAAAGAGGCATAATTATGGGAGCTTGGAAAGAACAGAAAGGCTAAATTTTTAGAGTGTGGGACTTCAGTGAGCATGTATGAGAGACGTCAGTGAATACATGTGGGGGGATTTTGACTCAATGAGGCACATCAGGGAAGGTGCTTACCAGGAAAACTCTAGCTGTGCAAGGGGACTTCTGATCTCCTGATCTGACCAAGTCAAAAGCAGGCGAGAAGGGTCATGGGTGGTACCTGGTGCCTCCCGCAACACCGACATTTGTACAGTGTGAAAAGCAGCAGGTACGGAGCTGTAATAAGAGAACGTCATTCATCTATTGACTTATTCATCTTATCTGAAACCCATGTTTTCTGAGTTCCTCCTACTTTGATTTTGGGAAGAGAATGCCAGATATGTGATTAATCACCTATGCCACAGAGTGATTGACACAGACCTGGTGAGCAGTCAGCAGGGTGCAACAGAAAGATTTGAGTGTCAAAGGACCTAGGATTCAAATTCTAGCTCTGTACCACTTATTAATGGTTTGACACAACATCTCTGTGCCTGTTTCTTCAGAAAGGGAGGGATTAGACTACACCACCTTGAAGGTCTCTTCTGTCACTAAGCCTACAATCCTTTCATTACATATTAATATGGGAGGATCTGACATAGACCTGGTTAAGGTACTTTGAATATATAGAACAGTCTATAGTAAATTTCAGAAGAGGAAAAGAATGAAATTTTTTTAAAAAGTTCCTCACAAAACCAATCATAATAATTCTGGCAGTACTATTTAATGAAGAAACATTTATGATAATGAATTACTAATTTAGATCCGAGAGAGGAACTAAGAATTTTTTTTTTAGGCCCAGTAAGAGGAGAGAAAAAATGATCTAGACCAGAAAATTGCTTAGCCAGGTGACCATAATTTGATTGGAAGATGAAGATCATTTTGTACAGTGGATGGACAATGGAGATGAAAGAGGTGAAGCAATTTCTTTTTCTTTTCTAGTCTGACTTGGGAGTAGAAAGACTGACGAAGAGGAGTACAGGTGAAACACAGCTTTAGGTCTTCCCTGAATCTAACTGTTTACGGAGAGATGAACAGCAGTTGTCAGAGGAAGGATCTTGATGCCATCAAGGACCTTCAATTAAAGTAAAGCTGGAGGGTAAAACTGACACCCACCTCAGACAAGGCACCATAAGGCTGCTGATGTTTTTCAAGCAAAGCTATTTCTGGCCTGAACTGCTGGTATGTGTGTATGTACAACCCTGGAGGCTTCAGATTCTGAGAGAAGTTTCAGAAGTTTGTATTTCAGCACTGGGAGAAAGCCAGCAGTTCAGTTCAGTAGTAATTGTTAACCAATAAAGTTAGTGTCAGGAAATGTCATTTTGAATGGTGGTGTTCCATTTCTTTAAATCTTGCTCCTAATTGTAGTTCTTTTTTAAAAGATATCTTTCCTAACAAACTGTTGATTGAATTAGGGGTTCTATTTTTATAGAAAATACACATTTTAATGTGGATGTATGTGGTTTTGTTTTTTTTGTTTGTTTGTTTGTTTGTTTGTTTTTCAACTAATCAAACCTGTAATGTCTATCTGTTGGGAGTTAAGTTATAACTGTCCACTATTAAAAATTACCAGAATTGCAGTTTTGAATCTCTGGAAGAAAAAAAATAGCCTCTGCCACATGTGCTTTGCAAATCCAACCTGTTTCAGTGACAACAAACATAACCGTGTTTATGTTTGTGTTTATATGTGTGTGTGTGTGTGTGTTGCTCATAATAAATTAATCCATTTCAACAAACATTGATTGATCAATCATTGTACATAAGGCACTGAGTTAAGCATAGAAAGGGATATTGATCAGTTAGACCTGCCCCAGGTCCTCAAGGTGCTTACAATCTAAAAGAATAAAATATATACATGGATATTTGTAATACAAAATAAAATATAAATGTGCATGAAAAAGGTGCAGGTAATAATATGAGCATCAGGGAAGACTTCATGGAAAACGTGGCATTTGAGCTAAGGCTTGGAAGATTCACAAGGATTGTAAATGTGACAGGTGTGGTATGTAAGGAAGGCAGAAGCAATGACACAAAGACCTTGGGGAGAGGCAAGAACAGTGGCATAGAGTCAGCGAAGTAGAAAGTACAAAAGGATAATAGTGAAAATTTCAGTTTAACTATGGCATAGGTTTTGTGAAGATGAGTAAAAGCAACATAAAATTATAAAAATAAGTATGAGGCTTAAATACACATTTTAAAAACATAGACAATATTTGGGAGGCAGAGGAGAGACATTGAACATTTTCTAGTAGGGAAGAGATACAATCAGAGCCAGACATTAGGAAGATGAATTTGATGGCATTGTGTAGTATAAACTAGACTACAAGGGCCAGACGCTGAGATTGGAAAACAGGCTGAGACAGAAAGTTAATGGGTTAATGTAATACTGAGATCCTTGGCCTGGGAGCAAAGAACATTGTGGTATTGTCTTTATTATGCTGATGGCTAAAGGTACAGAAGGGTAACTTGACCAAGCTCATGAATTAATTTATTCAGATATAAAATGAGAAGTTGTTAAGCAGCCTGTCAGAAGAGGGAAAGCACCCTACCTCTGTCAGAAACTTCCTCTACTATCCTTCAAATCTGTTGGTGGCCAGGATTCCTGGAATATTTTGGGTCTTAGTATGCCTGCCAAAATAATATCATACAATTTCTCTATATAGAAATGAGGGTATTTAATGGGAACTACCAAACACACAGACTCTCAGGGGGTTCCTAAATCTATTATAGCTAACCTAGTACCAGTTATGTACACTTTAGAAAAAAATCATCAAAGGAGTAAAAGCATGGAAATTTATCAAAAATGACATATGAAGAAAACAGAATCCTTAACAAATTTCTAAAAATATAACACACAACACACATAAAGATTTTTATAAAGAATGATTACAGTGGATTATGCCTCCAAGGTCCAGTTGGGTATACCAAAACAGAGAGATAGGGAGAGAGAGATACGGAGAGAGAGAGAGAAGGTAAAAGTAATACCTAGAGGCTAACCAGATGGAAGAGAAAGGTGGAAAGATCTAAAGCAAATTTCTGGAACCTATTACCTCCAGTCACATACCCTCCAGCTAGGACCCAAGACAATACTTTAGCTCCATCCACTTCACTAGAGGGCGATGTAATTCATCTACATTAGAAGTTCTGCCACACTAGTAATCAGTCGGGAGAGAGGGGAGTCTGCCTTCCATTAAGTGAATTCCTCAGGGACCAAAATTTTGGATGAGGATTGGAGGAGCAATGAGTCTCCTGCTTGCTGTATTCATGTTAGAAAACCTTCCAGGTCTTCAAATCAGTTGAGGTACATTACTGCAGAGGCAAGGGTGGACGGAGATTAGTAGATTCTTCTACCTCCCTTTCCTCACTAAAACAATCAGATGATACCAGTGGGCAATTCCATTATTGCCAAGCACAGGGAAGCAGAGGAAGTCTTCTGGTTATAAGATTTCTACCCTCTTTAGCAGTCTACAATGACATCTGCTGGCAATCAAATTCAAAAGAAGAGGCTAGATGTGAGATGCAACTAGAATATTATTAATAATATAAATTATTACTAGCAATAGGAACTGCTTTCGCCCAAATGGAAAGGGCAACTCTTAGAAAATGAAGATTTTGCAAAGTGGTTAAAGCTTTTTTTACTGGTTTGTTTCTTTGGTTATTTGAAGGCTTTCCAGAGTGTAAGCTACTCATTGTCATCAGGTCTTAAGGACACCAGTTCTCCTCCAAAATTTCTAGACTGGCCTTCCAATTGATGAATTAAGGATATTTGCTCCAGAGACTGGGTTGCTCTGATATGATTGCAAGACTTTATTCAGCACCCCTCCCCCATGCTATCATCTTAACATTTTTACAGAGTAACATTTTAATTTCACTTTTTCCCCCTTTTACCCAGCCTGTGCTCAAAAGCACTGCAGAATTCTTGCTGCAAAGCGTCTTTGTGGAAAACAGCAAAGCTAGGCACATTTTTGGAAGTCAATTTAACTCTTTCAGGCCACTAGGGGACCAATGTATGTACTTCCAAAATGCCTAATTTCTTCTCGGGGAGTAAGTTGCCCCCTTGAGAGGACCCAGTTGAGTGATGAGAAAAATTCAGTTCATGTTTCCAAGTTATACTGAACATCAATTTTTCCTTCCCTTCACTTTCTAGCAAATGAGCCTGTGAACTCCCTTTGAATTAGGGGGGGAATGAAGGTTTTTCACACAATTTATTTTCATTGCTCACATCCAAGGCAAGCCACTAAACTAAATCAACCAAGAGAAAGGCAGCCTGTTTGGCTCAATGGAGCAGAAAGAAAAGTCAGGCTTCTTGGAGAATTCGTGAAAAACAGAGCGCCACCATGTTTTTTGATGCTTCTTGGCCACAAAACACATTGCATTTTTGTTGTTGTTGCTAAAAAACTAATAGGAATAGCAACAGAAATTACATTTCAAAAGTACTTCTAGGTCATCAAACCTACTAAACAACCTACTGTGTGCTTTACTTGGCATCAGACATGGCTGCTGCTCTTCAAGGGTTTGTCTTCATTCTGGTTGGGGAGATGAATATATGCTAAGATGATAAAGTAAGCAGGGGTTCTTTTAACCTGGGCTCTTGTGAACTTTTAAAAATAACATTTTGGTATCTATATTTCAATATAATTTGTTTCCTTTGTAATCCTATGCCTTTTATTTTATTTATTTAAAAACATTCTGAGAAAGATGGAAGGTTTCACACTGCCATAGGAGTCCTTGAAACAAAAGTGCTTATAATAACTCCTATCTATGGCGATAGATGATATTATTCAGTCATTTCAGTCCTGTTCAATTCTTTATAACCCCATTTGGGGTTTTGTGGCAAAGATACTGAAATGGTTTACCATTTCCTTTTTCAGCTCATTTTACAGATGAGGAAACTGAGACAAATAGGGTTAAGTGACTTGCCCAGGGTCACACAGCTAGTAAGCAACTGAGGTCAGCTATGAACTCATGAAGATGAGTCTTCCTGAACTCGAGGCTCAGGACTCTATCCCCTGAGCCCCCTAGATGCCCTAGGCAATAGATGATTAAATGCCAAATGAATACGGAGCATAAACAATGAGTGTTTCAGCCACCCCGGAGCAAACATAGAAGGCTGAAATAGTTAGGATGCAAATGTCTGAGGCACAGAAATGCAATCCCGTGAATGTAACTGGTAGTTAAACTCAAAGCTAAACTTATCAGAGGAAAGAATAAACAGAGCAAAGAGAACAGATAGTTAATATTGCTCTCAGAATGTCTCTCTGCTCTGGAATTCGGTTTAGAGGGAACATCTCTATGAAGACTGGGGACTTCAAAGATCCTATTCCCAATGGCACTAAATGTATCAGAGGCAGCTCTACTTCTTCAGACTGTGTTGACATCAAAGTTCTCAAAAGTATTCACCAGGGATCACCATGAGTCTGTGATGGACCTTCAGGTGGTCTGCAGGCTGGTATTAATGTTTATAGTATGACAAAGTTGCTAGTTTTATTTCTGGCATAAATTTAATACATTTATTTTCATTCTATTTTACTGAATATCCATTAATTATTTTTTAAACCGTTACCACTTTGCTGTTGCCACCTCATGTAATTAGTTATCTTTTTAGGTATTTTATTTCTCCAGTTCCACAATAGGGGGCTTGAAGTCTAGGATTCTTGCACAATGCCTTGCATAAAATGGGACCTGGATAATTTATTAAGCTTGTTGATATCAAAGTCAATGTCATCATTCCAATGTAGTAGAAGCATTAACAAGTCAAACTCAATTCTACCTTCTACTCCTTACTGAATACTTGATAGTAAAACCTAAGGTCATAGACGGATAGGGGAGGGGGTAAAAACAGACAGGACAGTGGCTAGATACAACCTGTTAATTCCGCAAGAGAGTGAGTCCATTGGCCTTTCTGGGCTATCATTTTAGTTAAGCACTCTGTTTCCCAATCAGAAAATAATGTGTTTTCTCCTGTCCCTTTGCCCAATTTTGACCTTATGGGTAAGGATACTGGTAACCATGACAAAAGTGATAGCTTGAGTACACATCATCATGTAAATATACACACATGAATCATATCCAAAGCGATAGAGAACAGATGCAGTGAGGATAGCTGCAGTGGGGATGAACAAACCTGTCTTAAGATTTCTACCATTCTCAGTTACTTATCATCTACAATTGGCAGATTTCTGTCCTATTATTATTCCTATCAGGAATCACAGGTACAGATCTGGTTTTCCTCTATCTTCTTTTTCCCTTTTATGTAGCCACTACCAAGAATTGCCAAAAACCCTTTGCCGGGCAAAACTTTCTCCGCCATTGGGTTTAATTTTCACTATTCCAAAAGAAAGAGCACCCCTCCCCCATTTTTTTCCTGGGCTTGCAGGAGATCTAGTTCTCCTGGTATTATAGTTCTAAAGATTCACTGCCTAATCTAAAGATTCATAAGCTTCTTCTCCCTGGAATTGTTCCTCTCTGCCACCTGTCCTCCTATCTCTCTTCCCCTGGTCCTGGGCAACTCTGGCCTCATAAAGATTTGCTTAGGAAGATTCTTGTTGCTCTCTAAGTCCAACAGAGTCCCTCTCAGTAGATCCAAGTTTAAATATGATGCCTACAAATATTGACGTGCTTTCTCTCTTTTGACACCTAGGAGTATAGTTCTAGGGAACTGAACTTCCTAGGACACACATATTCAACAACGTTGATCAGGAATCGATAAAACACCCACCCATCTCCTTAACTAATTCTTTTCAAAATTATTCCTTCTTACCCTAATGTATAATCAATTGCCAAATTTCCTTGACTTTACCTCCACAATATCTCACATCCATCCCTTCTTGTTTACTCACATGTCTAGTACCCTATTTCAGACTCTCATCACCTCTATCACCTGGACTACTGCAATACCATTTTAATTGGGTTCCCTGATTTATATCTCTCCCCTCTTCAACCTCCACACTGCTGTCAAAATGATTTTTTTAAAGCACAGGTCTGACCAAGCTACTTCACGGCTCAAGAAACCCCAAAAAATGGCTCCCTATAATCTCTCAGTTTAAAGATAGTCTCGTATATATGGCATTTTAAGCCCCTTAGAATCCAGTTTTAGCCTACCTTTCTAGCCTTATTACAGATTAATCTCCTTCCTGCTCTTGACTTCTCAATCAAACTAGCCATGGTGCTGCCCCACAAGACATTTCACCTCCTACCTCCATGCATTTGCCCAAACTTCCTCCACACCTGGAATGAACTTCTTTGTCATATCAAGTTTCTACTTTCCTTCAAAGTTCAGTTAAAGTATGGCCTCCTACATGAAGCCTTTCCTAAGCTCCCCAGGTCCTGTAAATCTAATTATGGTGGGTAGACTTTTAGGTCCCTCTTCATAAGCAGTTTTAGAGGGGGCAGCGAGGTGGCACAGTGGATAGAGCACCAGCCCTGAAGTCAGGAGGACCTGAGTTCAAATCTGGCCTCAGACCAAATACTTGACACTTACTAGCTGTGTGACTCTGGGCAAGTCACTTAACCCCAATTGCCTAAAAAAAAAAAAAAAAAACCAAAAAAAACCCCAAACAAACAAACATAAGAAGTTTTAGCTGGGACAGAGGATTTTAAATACTCACTTCACAGTTTCCAGAATAGTGCCTCTATCTCATGCTCTGTATGTTGTCTCCCCGATAGTGAGTAACTTGCTTCAATCACTAAGCATTCATTAAGTGGTAACTGCAGATAGGATAACAAAAATGAAAATCTTTGCTCTTAAGAAGCTTATGTTTCATCAACCTTTACCAGGGTGTTGGCAGCATATGTAGAGAAAAGGGAATTGTTGACTGATTTCTCTTAGGTCACTTGGGGTAATTTGGTAGAGTACTCTGCACAGATTGGCCTCCGAGACAGGAAGATGTAAATTCTAATCCCCACTCTGACACAAACTGACTTTGAGACTTTGGGCAAGTCACTTCTCCACTTAGTGTTTCAGGCAGTTCTCTAAGACTAACTGTAAGATAAGGAAGAGGTATAAATCTGCATTGGTCCAAGAAGTTCCCTCCTGAGCTTCCTCCATACTGAAGAAATCACAGGTATAATTGTACCTGGGTAAGGAAAAGGGAAGGCAGATTTGGTGAGAAGAGGGTAAGCCTGGAGCTATGAACTCTCCAAGTTCACCATAAATTCCTTCCAGGAACACACCCTTTTATAGAGGGAGAAGAGAAGAAAAACTTCCTACTGCCTGTTAACTACAGTAAAGACTGAAACTGAGGATTATAATGCAGTGATCTCTCTGCAGAAGGGTCAACCCTGAAACAAGAACAAACTTCAAAATTGATTTTCTCCAGAGCCTTGCCCTAGGTCAAATATCAAAAGAACAGTCCAAAAATCCTCGTTTGTCTCAGTTGAGTGACTTATTTGAACAGCTGAGTTGGGGGCAGGGGAGTAGTTCATGAAGGTGATAGGGCAATAGATGCTGCCTGACCTTTTCTCCAAAACGGAATAAATAACTGGCTCCAGAAAGCCTCATGAGGTTTGTTAAAAAAAAAAAGCCTCCCAATTCCTTCCATCTACAAAGAGAATATACATCTGCTTTGGAATCCATTTCCAAGTCCTTCCTTTCATCAAGATAATATCTCTTTGGGCATATTACCAGAGTTGAATGGGTGGGCTACACTATGGCAAGAAAGAACTAGACTTACTACTTTGACATGAAAGGGAAAAAAAGGATATAAATTAATCTTACTGTGAGCATCACCTTCCCAAAGAAAACATGAAGATGAAACAAGGTAGCCATGGAATTATAGAATGTCAGAGGTTTAAAGTACCTTGGAGAATATCTGTGACTAAAAAAAAAAAATAACAATAATTCTGGGAAAACTAATTTTAAAGTGGAGCCAGGTGTTACATGATTGGAGTGAGGGGGGAAAAGATAAATTAGCCACTTCAGCCCCCAAAACAGTTAGCACCAAAGATCTGTCCTTGTTGCCCCTGACCTAGAGGATATTACAACTAAGACAAAAGACTTGGGCAGATTTGTTCTATCTCTGTCCAAGAGATTTTTGGGAAAGAGGATATTTAGTTTCCCACAAATATTGTTTCTTGGATATGGGGGCTGATTGTTAATGACAATAGGCTTGTTGTCTGTCCTTCCTTCTCTAAGAGGACCATGACATCAAGAAGATGATGCCATGACTTGCAAGTGAATTGGATTTAAGTGAGGGAGGGTTGTGCAAGGTCACCAGCCTCACTCTCTCCTCCAGAGCCATCTGGGTCCAGTGGCAACACATAGGTCAGGACCACTAGAGATGATCCCTAATGACAATAGGCGGCAACTAGCCAACAGTGATTTTCCTGAAACATAGGTATGAACAGGTAGTCAACACCCCCCCCCACAATTACCACAGCATTCCCTATTTTTAGAAAGAGAAAAATCATTACAGACTATAGAATCTGAGAATGTTCGTGGAAAAGGTAAAATAATGATAAAATACAGCTTTCTGTCCCCCTTTGTCTTATTCTAGGTATTGTCTCCCCTAAGAAAGCACTCGTAGCTTTGATTGTCTTCAGGTTTAGGAAAACAAGGTTCATGTCTTACAAGATTCCATTTCATATATCCATAAATCCAGTGCTTTGTATAAGTGGCAACTTCACTGGAAAAGACCAGTTAAAGGGAGCAACTCACAAAATATGTCTTTTCACATTTGGAATTAGCTTATTAATTTTTATTTTAAAAGAAAATAAAGGAAAAAGGTTTATTAAATCCAAGGAGAATTTGATTATCTGGGGAAGTCTTAGGACTTGGTCTCTGACTATTAGTGAGATTATGAAACAAAAGTTTTGTCCTTTGGTTAAAAAATGGTTGCTACAATTAATTGAACCTTTTCTTACTAGGAGGATTTAGGAAGAAATAAAATGCACAAAGGCAAAGTCACTTTCAAGGAGTTAGGGCCTTTTCTAGATTTGACATTTAACAAGAGCAAAGCATGGAAACAAACTGCAGGATTCACTGTGCCCTAACTTCTCATTCTCCCCCACCCCCTTCCCTTTTTGGTTCTTTTTTTTTTTTAAGAATAAAAAAAACTACCAAATACATCAAAGAAATCTCTACAGAAGCAATAACGTTTCAAAAAAGCCTCGAGAGGTATAAGAAGGGAGAAAAACCTGCAAAGTATTCAAAATTTTTAATTAGTGTGTAGTATATTTTATACACGGATAATGAGACATATAAGTATGAAAAGTTACAGGGCTGCCTATAGGTAAAGAGAGATCCTGGGGAACTGTTTTTGGTTATTGTTAAACATTGTTTTAATATCAATAAGTTATGCAAGGATTTTTTCTCTAGTCCTATAAACTTGAATGATGAAGGTGTGTAAGGTCAGGGACATTGCAATACCTAGAGGAAAGGAGTCAAATTAGAATATAGTCATGCTGTGTAAGAGTCAACAGTAATTCTGGACCACGCAATCCCTTAGAACTGATCTTATAACATGGCAGAAAAACTTCATTATTCCATCAGAATTTTTTAGAAGTACTAATTAACCATGTATAAATAATATTTTTAATTAAATTTTGTCTTGTTTTAATGAGTTGGGGTGTGTATAGAAGGATGTCATTCAAAAAACTAATTAATTTAAATTTTAAAATTAAATTAAAACCATTTTTTTCATTAGAAAGGTTTTATTGATATCTTTCTATCTAAGTTTCACTTCTAAATATATCCCTACCTCTCCTACTTCTTCCCACAGAGATAGATGGAAGAAGGGAGGGAGGAAGGGAGAAAGAGAAAGAGAGAGAGAGAGATAGAGAGAGAGAGAGATGTCTTTTATCTCTTTTTAGAGCTAAGTGTTTGACCAGTTCAACACATTACGCTGACTCACAAGAAAATGAGATTACAAAGACAAAACCAAAACAAGTGACAAAACCAAACTGTCCCCTGCCCTCAAGGAGCTTGTCTTCCATTATTTATGTTTATTTTAACAAAGAGACCTAGTGAGTTATGCCTTGCGTCTACAAGACTAACATCAAGGAGGAGTGGGATTCTCATTTTAGATAGAAAGTCCTTCCATCTGCTGTTCTGGAAATGTAGAGACTGTGAACCAAAGAAGAGAGAGTAGAAGCAGGGGTTAGGAACTACAAACAAGGGGCAAAAGATGACCTAGGGTAGAATATCCCAGTGTGGTCAGGAAAGATACAAAGAACCATAAGTGACCATGCAGTAATAGACATGTGCTACACCTTTAACATAAAGAGATTATGAGAATAGGGAGTGAGGTGAACCTGTTCAGTCCCACAATAACGAATAGGGGAGTAAAGGGGGGAAGGGAGTGTATCTAGAACTATTATGGGTAGGAAAGTCATAAAGCAAGTCAGTTAAACTCAGGGGATCTCATTTTCACAGTGGATAGAATTCAGAACTACAAGTAAAGAAGTCCTGAATTAGAATCCTGCCTCAGTTACTGTGTGACACTGTGCAAGGCACTTAATTTCCCTCTGCCTCAGTTTCTTCATCTGTAAAATGTTATTGTTATTGTTGTTTGTCCTTCATTCTTAAAGTGGACCAATGACATCAGGTAGGTGATGTCTTGACTTGCAAGTGAATTACATTTAAGTGAGGGAGGGCTTTGCAAAGTCACCAGCCTTATTCTCTCTCCTCCAGAGCCATCTGAGTCCAGTGGGAAGATATAGATCAGGACTAGAGATGGCCCCCTCTCTGTAAAATGGGTTAGGGTTAAAAGAGTTGTTGTTAGGATCAAAGGAGTGAACATATGTAAAAGTACTTCGCAAACCTTGAAGCATTATATAAATGCTAGCTATCATTATTACTATTACTAAGAGAAGCAGGAGAAGTAACGGTGACTGTGGCGGTAGTAAAATAAGGGGATGGGGTGAACTAGATGACCTTTGATGTCATTTCTGGTTCTATATCCCTATATTTTATGACTGTCATTGATAGCTACAATTCTTTGTTACCCATTTGACCTTACTATTTCATTGCTAAATTTATAGATTCAAAATTACTGCTGAATCTTACACAGGGGCAGCTAGGTGACACAGTGGATAGAATGCTGAGCCCTCTGAGTTCAAATCTAACCTCAGACACTTACTAACTGTGTGACACTGAACAAGTCATTTATCCCTGTTTGCCTCAGTTTCCTTATCTGTAAACCAACTAGAGAAGGAAATGACACAACACTCCCGTATCTTTGCCAAGAATATTCCAAATAAGGTCACAAAGAGTTGGACATGGCTGAAAATGACTGAATGAATCCTACATTCCTCCTTTCTATTTGGCCTTTAGGATTCTGTTTTCTGATGAATTGTGTCTTAAACTGAACAAGCTGCTGGCTTACTCTCTGTATCAAAACATGGACCCCATAAGACTCCTGACCTCTGTTGGTTGTCTTCAATCCCTCTAGAAGGTGTTCCAGAGTATTTACCCTTGCCCAAATTAAAAAAAAAAACACAAAAAAACAAAAAAAACAAAAAACAAAAAAAGCACAACTCTTTCCCTACTGCTGCAGCTCAGACATTGGTGATCCAAGCCTCATAGTCGCATTGTTTCAGGGACAACTGGAAATTTCTTTAGAATTGGCTATATATTTGGGAGAATTTGTAGTCTTGAAGCAAGTGTACACATGACTGAAATTAAATTAAAGAGGAAGTTAGGTGTTGTAGTGGATAAAGTGCAGGACTTGGAAGAAATAGTTCACATTCTGGCTCAGTCATTTTCTAGCTATGTGACTCTGGGCAAGTGACTAAAAAAAAATCTGTCTGCCTCAGGTTCCTTATCTGTAAAATAGGAATAATAATAATAGCACTTATATCACAGGTTTGTTATGATAATCAAATGAGACAGCATATATAAAGTGATTTACAAACCTTGAAACATTATATAATTGCAAGCTATTAGCCTTAAAATCATGTGGAAATAGCTACTCTACTTCTGGACAACACAGTGAATCCCCCAGATTCTTTCACCTCACTGGAAGGTGACCTGCAAGGGGCTCTGACCCAGTGCAGATGGTTGCTGGCTCTCTAGCCCCTCACCCCAGGTTCTCTGGTGCCTTTGTTTTACCTTTCTGGCAGGCTAGCATGCCTAATGCATAATTCAGCCATTGCATAAAAACCGGACAAGATCAAGTTCCCTGCCTAACCTGCCCCCACCTCCTTGAAAACAGCACCCATTAAATAATGAGGAATTTTAAAGGCATTTGATAACATATTTACCAGTGAAATTGCCTGTTTCCGGGCAGCAGGGTAGAATATAATACTAATAGTTACTACAAGTAATAATGATAGCTCATATACATATAGCATTTTAAAGTTTTCAAAATATCTAACATACAGCATCTCATTTGAATCTTAAATAAATCCTATTTATCATTCCCATTTTATAAATGAAGCTTAAAGTCGTTAAGCTTTACCCAGGTCCCACAGCTAATCTGAGTCAGGTTATGAATGTGAGGCTTCCAGTCTCCAGGTCCAGACTTCTATCCGCCACAGTCACGATATCTTCTAAAATCTTTCTTCCTTACGGATCATAAGATAGACCCTCTCATGGATCACCCCTGACCTGCTTAAAATGTCTGACCTGATGAAACTTACAGGAGTGAATTAGATTGTGGACAAGATATCCACTCATTCTTCTACCTAAACTTATCTTTCAATGTGCTTTCCTCAACCCCTGCCTTCCAGCACAACTGATACTGTGGAGGTCTCTCTAAAATTTTCCTGGCTTCCCTATCAGTGACACATTGACCTGGGTGGGGAAAGGGAACTTGAGAAGTTCAGGATAAGCAGTCAGGTCCACCCTGGTCCTAAGTATCACCCAAAGCACAGAGCAAACGCTGAAGAGCTACCACAGTTTGGGGGCTCACAACAGCAGTCCTACCACCCACCCCGTCCAACAATATTAATGGTCTGCCAAATGATCCTCCCTTAAAGCTCAACTTGTACACATACCATCAGGTAACGTGGGTCCCAGTTATAACAGATTAGGGTGAAGAGATCTAAGAATTTTACGGACTTAGTATTTACCCAATGAGAGCAAATGCTCTCACAACTCTACACCTCCATGAGTAGCTGAAAGATGAGTAATCAACCATTTTGGTCCAGGAGATTAAGTTCCCAGGGGTCTGGTTTGGAAGAACTTGGGAAACATTCATTTTGACTTCACTCCCTGCTCTTCTCAGTGCTGTTGGGCAACCAGGCTGGCTGGCGATGCCTAATTAAGCCACTGTATTGGAGCTAGGGAAAATCAAGTTTCTTGCCTATCACTATCAGAAGCATTGCCTGGAGCAGACACACGGCATATTCCAGTCACAGTCCCCTGTCAGACCTTAAGCTTATGCTCCCACCCCAGTACCAGGCCTTTCATTCTCTCAGTGTGGAGAAATTCCCCCAAACCCATATTCATATTATTCCAGTCCTGGGAGTAATAGTTCAGGTCAGTCAGTTCTACTAATTGGTCAGGCTAGAGACCAAAGCTCTGTAAAGGTTTCTTCAAAAGAACTGACAGAATGGCCTCAAATAGGTCTCTCCCTCCTTTCCCATAGTTCCAATTGAAAATGTGAGGGAAAGAATAAATCTATTATAGCTACAAACTTCTGAATGTCATCACTACTGAGGACTGGTGCCTTTGTCTGTGATACCTAAATTATTTTTCCATGTGTTCAGAGTGATACTATCTACCAAATTGGACCTCTAGGGAGCATTTGATTAGATCCATGTATGAAACAATGAGAAACAGAATATGGTCTTCAGATCTATTATGGCCCACGTGAACAGCAAGTTAGGTACTTCAGTTTGGGGACATCCATACAGTTTTTAAAAGATACGTGAATTTAGTATTTTGACATTTGCTGGACCAGGGGGTGATGGTATGTCTTATTGATTTTCTTATCTTCTCCACAGACCCAGGCCAACATGTATAGTTCATAGAATCTTAAATTTAGATCTGGAAGAGAACCTTAATTCAATCTCCTCATTTTACAGATGAGTAGGATTTCAGTCTTCCCCTGTCACCTATACCAGTTTTGTTTTTCAAGTTGAAGAACCTTTTATTAATGAAGGAGGGGATGGAAGGAATAGGATACATTAGAGCCAAAAAAGAATTTCCATGGATGTATGCAATGAAGATCTATGCTACAGTGGGGGACCTCTGCACCGATCAAAAACTTGGCAATATTTCCTTAGTTCTATGAGACACCTTTTCCACTCAACCTCAGGTTTTCCACTCTGACATTACCTCTTCCCAACCAGCTGAAGTATGCCAAGATTTTCTAGTGGACACCAATGGCAGATAAAACATTCAGAGATCATAAAAACATAAATTCCAGCCCTCTTGAATGGTCAGAAATCACAAATATAATTAATTATGGAGGTTGGTGCAACTATTTTAACAGGGTACTATCCTTCCAAAGATTACCCTAACTTTCCCATGACCTGGTCCTTTCCCAATAAGTTGAATGGCAAATAGAGGAATTATAAGCTAAGGCAGAAGGAACCAGCTGCCACATGAGGTACCATTTTTAAAGTTATTGCTGTTGTTTTACTTTTACAGAAAAAAAGATGACTTTGGCAATCTATTACTTAAAGACTAATTAATAATGAAATGTGAAGTAAATAATGTTTCAGCTGGAAGGAAGGTTATAACCAAGATAATGTTGAAGTCTGTGAAAGAGACAAAATGAAGGAGATTTCTAAATTATTGTACCTCTCTGTCCAATATCTCACAGTAGTTACCATAAGTATAATTTCAATTAACTAGCAAATGTGCTTAGACATTCTGTCTAGACGTTCTGATGCCATGATATGACTTTGGCTTCAATTTCTTATAAACACACAGAGAGAAAAATTTCACACTAAAACCCCTGGTTTCACATTAGCCTGAAGAGATACTTAACCAAAAATTCTAAATTCATTAAAGATTCATCTGCAAATAAAGAAGGCAATTAATCAGAAATACAAAGCAGGAGTAAAAATTGAGCTAGGAAGCAGGGCACTTTAATGCCTCACCCTGTATAAGCGTGGAGTATTTTGAGAAATAAGCACAGAGAACTATTTTGGGATGGCAGGCAGACTGATTCTTACAGTTGGAAAGAGATACTCTATACTTCAGGCATTTTAAATTGTAATAAGAAGAATCTGCAACCTTAATAGGGTAACTAAATGGATCACAGATAATGTTATGGAAGTGTCACTCTCTACTACTGACAATTTATACCCTTACTTGATTAGGATAATATTCTTAACCTGTTGGGACTTTTTTCTCTTTAATTTTGAGTAATATAATGTACTATTCCATTAAACAAGAATTTGGTTTATGTGAAATGGAACCAAATATCATCTATCAATCACTGGTTTTTTAAATTAAAATGCACTGTTTCCTGTTATAACTGTTTATAACTTTTCAGCATTTTAATCCTGACAGTTGTTTTACACACACACACACACACACACACACACACACATGTGTCTCTGTATGTAATGCACACACACATACACACTTGGGGATGAAGCTGACTCCCCTACTCCCCCATCAAAAAAAAAAACCCTCCTAGATAATTCATGCAGGGCAAATTCTACTTGGTAAATACAGAGATCTGCTGATTTCATTCATTTTCCCTTTTGAATGTATAATAAGGGAATGATAGGCTAGTAAACAAGATGTCCTGGGCTCATATTCAATTTAATTCAATAAACATTTATTAATTAGGTATTGGGCTAGGTCCTAGACACAAATGACTAAAAGAGGTTACATAGATATATAGTACCTAGGATTTGGAGGGGGTGGTTGGTGGTGGTCTAGTGAGACAAAATGTATTCAGATAAGCAGCAACACAAAATAATACAAATTGTAAAGTGCACTTTCTCAGGACTCTTTAAAGCTGATGACTTTCCCTACTGTCTTGGGGATTATTTTTTTTTATAAAAAGATGATAGTATTACTTTGACAAATATTTAACTATGTTGGTTGTGAGGGGTGGAGGGGGGAACCAAGCAATATTAAAGGCAATAACAAGAAATACTGCCCTTTCCCAATTTAGGTTTTTATCACCTAAATTACTGCCACAATTGGCAGCAAGGTGATTCAGTGGATAGAGTATTGGGCTTGGAATCAAGAAGACTTGAGTGCAAATCCTACTTTAGACATTTATTAACTATGTGATCTTGGGGATGTTATTTTACTTCTGTCTGCCTCAGTTTTCCCACCAGTAATATGGGGATAAAAATAGCAAATATTTTATAATAGCAAATACAATTTCATACAAACTAATTTCTGGGGTTCTGAGGGAAGGCATGAACAACTCTTGGTCAAGAGGATAAAGTAAAAACTACAAGACCCTCTAAAATCTAGCCTATGTCTTCTTTCCAATCTTAACTCCTACTACTTACTACTCAGGTATAAAACAGCCATTCCAATTAACCTGATTGGTTCCCCTCTCCCTCAACCCAATTCACAGGCTCACCCAATCACAGAATTTCAGAGGAGCAAAGGACTTTAGAGGCCATGTAGTACAAACCATAGCTGAACAAGAGTTCCACTTATAAAATAACCAACAAGTACTCATCAAGTCTTTTCGTGAAGATATTTAGTGAATCCACAGTCTCTGGATTCAGCTCATATCACTTTTAGATAACTCTGATTGTAGAAGGTTTTTATTTCTTTTGTTTTGGAGACTAAGTATCCCTGTCTTGCTCAGGCTGAAAGTACAATAGCCACCAAAGGACTCCATCACAGTACCCGATCATCACATATACTTTGATATAGTGTTAATTCAGCCCTACTTAGGCAGCCTGATGGCCCTCTGTTCCTGTGGGTTCACACCAGCTTTAGTGCAAACTGAAACTCAGAATTCCTGAACTTAAGTTACTAGCCTGAACTTCACCCAGCAGCAGCATGCAACACCATGCCAGGCTAAGTTGCTTTTTGTTGTTGTTTTGTCTTTGGGTTTTTGTGTGTCTCCTATAATTTCTACCACTGTTTCTATTTCTTCATTTTGGGGTTAAGAAGAAGTATTTCCCCCTTCAGGACTTTGGGCTTTCTCACATTCCATATTTGCTAGTGCTATTATCCTTGTAAGAGATCCCCTCAAATGCCCACCTGCAACCATCAAAATCCTTCAAGGTCTAGAAGAGATGATTCTAGGAGGGTTCTCTACATAACTTCCCTGATGGCTCCAACTGGAAGTGATCTGTCCCTCTTCTGTAACCCTGTATTATATAACTCATGCCACTGGTTGTCACTTAATATGTACTATTTTGTACTGTAGATCTGTGCACAGAGTAACATGATTTGGAACTGAAAACAACCTTAATGATCATGTAGGCCTACATACTAATTTTATAGATAGGAAACTGATGGTCAGAGAGAAGAAATGGGTTGGTTGAGGCCACACAATGGCAGTTAGGGGTCAATAGCAGCTCTTCTCACTCCAAATATTATGCTCACAAATCATCATCTCCACTAGCTTGTAGAGAAAGCTCTAAAGCTAAAAAACTTGACATCTTTTACAACACTAAACATACTAACTAATAATCAATCAATAAGCAACTCTACTAAGTATTTCTATGTGTCGGGTGCTATGCTAAACATTCAGGGATATAAAGACAAAAGAAAAAACAGTCCCTGTGTTCAAAGGGTTACAATTCTGCCAGGGGAAGACCACATGCACATATGTAGTTAAATCTAAAATGTATTCAAGATGATTTGTGGGAAAGGCTCTAGTAGCTTAAGGAAGGAGTGAAGAGAGAATCGAGCAAGGCCTCCGGTAAAAGGCAAAAGGAAACTAGGGATTCTAACAAACCAAATTGGATGAGGTAGTGCCTTCCAAGAAAGTGGGACAGCCAGTGTTAAGGTATGAATGTGGGAAATAGAGTGCTGAATATGTGGAACAGAACACTGTGAAAGTCATTTGGCTGGGCCACAGTGTACACAAAGGGGAGTAATGTGCATTGAGGCAGGACAATAAGGCTGGGGCCAGGTTGTTAAGGACTTTAAATACCAGAGGAGTTGATATTTCATGTGAGGGGGAGGGGACACACTAATAGGGAGCAATTGGAGTTTATTGAAGAGAGGAGTGACATTGTACTTAGCAATCAATCATGTTGAACTTTCAATGAGTAAAATTACAGTACTTTTAAAAATCACTTTACATTTAGGCATTACCATAGCATTGCTACAGTATTGTAAAGATAGCACCTCAATTTTCTCAAAAGGTTCTGTATATTAATTATACTGCCACCATAAGGTCTATATTTACAAAACTCCATTCAAAAACATAGAGCAAGAAATGACTTTTTTTCCATCAACAAGCATTTATTTGTATTTCATATTTTATTTTTCCCAATTACATGTAAAATCAATTATTAACATTCCCTTTTTTAAAAGTTGAGTTCCAAATTTTCTCACACCCTCTCTTTTCTCCCCTCTTCCTGAGATGGTAAGTAATTTGATAGAGATTATACATGTGCAGTCATGCAAACTATGTCTCCATATTAGTCATGTTGTAAAAGAAGTCACTGGCAAAAAAAAAAAGAAAAAAGAAAAATTTGAAAAAAAGTATGTTTCAATCTGCATTCAGACTCTGTCAGCTCCCTGCCACCACCCCACCACCCTGGAGGTAGATAGCATTTTTTAATCATAAGTCCTTGGAACTGTCTTGGCTCATTGTATTGCTTAGAATAGATAAGCTATTCACAGTTGATCATAACACAATATTGCTGTTACTGTGTACAATGTTCTCCTGGTTCTGCTCATTTCATTTTGCATCAATTCATTTAAGTCTTTCCAGGTTTTTCTGAGAGCATCCTGCTCATCATTGCATATAGCACAATAGTATTCCATCACAATTATATGCCATTATATAATTATATAACTTGTTCAGCCATTCCCCAATTAATGGGCATCCCATCAATTTCCTATTTTTTACAACAAGAAAAAGAGCTAGTATAAATATTTTTATGTATAGGTCCTTTTCTTTATTTTTTTTCTCTTTGTGATACAGACCTGTGAGTCTGCTGGGTTAAAGGGTATGCACAATTTTATAGTTCTTCAGGTATATTGCTCTTCAGAATGGTTGAATCAGTTCAAAACTCCACCAATAGTGCTAATGCACTATTTGCATTTGTGTCTTAATTTTCCCACATCCCCTCCAAGCCAATCTGAGAGGTATACAATGTTACCTCAGAGTTCTTTTAATATGCGCTTCTCTAATCAATAGTAATTTAGAGCATTTTCATATGACTATAGGTAGCTTTGATTATTTCATCTGAAAACTGCTTAGTCAAATGCTTTGTCCATTTGTCAATTGGGGAATGACTTGTACTCTTATAAATTTGACCCAGTTCTCTATAAATTTAAGAAATGAGGTCTTTATCAGAGAAAATTGCTATGTTTTTTTCATAGTTATCACTACTGTGTATTTCCCTGCATCCTATTTTACCCCTGCTTATCCTGCTCCCTGTCTCTCCATCTATCTCTGTCTCTCATCTCTCTGTGTCTCTGTCTCTGTCTCTCTCTCTGTCTGTCTCTCTCTGTGTGTCTTTTCTTTCTCTCTCTATCTCCACCCTGTTCATTCTCAAAAGTGTTTTGCTTCTGACTACTTCCTCCCCAAATCTGTCATTCCTTCTTTCAGACCCCCTTCTTCTCTTATTCCCTTCCCTCCTATTTCTCTGTAGGATAAAATAGATTTCTGTATTTCTCTATTTCTATACCCAACCGAGAATGTATGTTAGCCTCTCTGAGTCAATTCTGATGACAGTAAGGTTCAGGCATTCTCATCCACCTTCCCTTCCACTGTAAATTCTCTTTATAAGTTACCCATTCCATGTCTCCTTTCCCCCTCTTCCGGGAGCATTCCTCTTTCTTACCCATTAATTTTATTTTTTTTTTAAGATATCATCCCGTCATATTCAACTCACACTTGTACCCTGTGTCTATGTATACTCCTTTTAATTGCCCTAGTAATGATAAAGTTCTTTGGAGCTACAAGTTTCATCTTCCCATGTAGGAATGTAAACAGTTTAACCTTATTGAATCCCTTATGATTTATCTTTCCTGTTTACCTTTTTATGCTTCTCTTGAGTCTTGTATCTGAAAGTCAAATTTTCTATTCATCTTTGGTCTTTTCATAAAAAATGCTTGAAAAATCCTCTATTTCATTAAATATCCATTATTTCCCTGGAAGTATGATACACAGGGTTTTGTTTGTTTGTGTGTGTGTGTGTGTTGTTGTTATTGTTGTTGTCGTTTGTTTTTTTTTTTCCTGGGTAGGTGATTCTTGGTTGTAATTCTAGCTCTTTTGTTCTCTGGAACATCATATTCCAAGTCTTCTTATTTTTTTTTAATGCAGAAACTGCTAGATCTTGTGTTATCCTGACTGTGGCTCCACAATGTTCGAATTGTTTCTTTCTGACTGTTTGCAATATTTTCTTCGTGAGATGGGGGCTCTTGAATTTGACTATAATATTCCTGGGAGTTTTCATTTCAAGATCTCTTTCAGGTGGTGATCAGGTGATTCTTTCAGTTTCTATTTTACTTTCTGGTTCTATAATATCAGGGCAATTTTCTTTGACAATTTATTGAAAGATAATCTCTAGGTTCTTTTTTTGTCATGGCTTTAAAGTAGTCGGAGATCTAAGTTTAAGATTTTGCCTTGATTTATTTTCCAAATCAGTTGTTTTTCCACTGAGATATTTCACATCATCTTCTATTTTTTTCATTCCTTTGTGTTTTATTGTTTCTTGATGTCACATGGAATCATTAGCTTTCACTTGCCCAATTTTTATTTTTAAGAAATCATTTTCTTCAGCGAGCTTTTATACCTCCTTTTCCACTTGACCAATTCTATTTTCTAAGGAATCCTTTTCAGTAGATTTTTGTGTATTTTTTTTTTCACCATGGTGCTCATTCTGTTTTGTTTTTGTTTTGTTTTGTTTTGGCAATTGGGGTTAAGTGACTTGCCCAGGGTCATACAGCTAGTAAGTGTCAAGTGTTTGGTCTGAGATGGTATTTGAACTCAGGTTCTCCTGACTTCAGGGCCGCTGCTCTATCCATCTAGCTGCCCCCTGCCCATTCTGTTTTAAAGGTGTTACATTCTTCAGTAATTTTTGTGTCTTTTAACAAGCTGCTGACTTTTTTTTTTCATGATTTTCTTTCATCACTCTATTTTCTTTTCCCAATTTTTCCTTTATCTCATCCTTTTTGAGCTCTTGCAGGAATTCTTTTTTGGACTTTTGATTCATTCACATTATTTCTTTGAGGCTTTCGATGGAACAGTTTTGACTTTGTTGTCTTCTTCTGAATTTATGTTTTGATCTTCTCTATCACTACAATGGTAGTCAGGTTCTTTTGTTGTTGTTGTTGTTGTTTACTCATTTTTCCAGCCTATTTCTTGACTTTTAACTTTATGTTAATGTTGGGCTCTGTTCCTGAGGCAGAGGGGTTCCAAGCTTCAAGTTTTTTGTACAGCCATTTTCAGAGATAGTTTTGGAGGTCTATAAATTTTCAATTCTTCCAAGGTGATATGATCTAAGGCAAGGTGTTTTTACTATGCTCCTGGCCTGTCTTCTGGTCTGTGATTGACCACAAGTACTCTTTTCTACCTTGAAACTGTGACCAGGGACCCTTCTCCACTCTGGTTGCAAGCTCTGATGTGCTAGTACTCTTCCTTTCCCTGAGCTTGCAACCCAGCACTGCGACCAGGATCTGTGTATGGACAATTCAACAGCATCCTGCACCCAGAGCTAGCAAAGGGACCCCTGTAATTTCCTCCTAACCAGTTGTTTGTCCCTCCCCTTTACCACCTGTGTGCTGAGAACTCTTGAAGCTGCCACTGCTGATTCAGTCACCACCACGGCCTGCGGCTGACTTGTGATGGTATTGGCCTGCTACTGGCTGCCTGGTGAAGGTGTGCAGAGCTTCGTAGATAGCTTACATCAGGATGCAAGACCTCTCTGCTGGCTTTACTGGGGCTAGGGTCTTGTTGCTGGCTTATGCCAGGGTACAGGACCTCACTGCTAGCTTGCCAGGGGCAGCCTGTGATGGACAGTGCTCCACTCATTCTGGTGTGATGGACCTTTCCTGCCAACCTTCCAAGTTATTTTGGCCTGGAAAATTGTTTCATCCCATCCTTTTTTGGTTTCTGCCACTCCAGAATTCATTGTGAGTCATTATTTTAAAGTTGCTCAGAGGGGAATTTGAGAGAGTTCAGGCAATTCCCTGCCTTTTCTCCATTATCTTCCCTTCAACCCCAAGAAATGAAATTTATGGGCAAGCATTCACAAAATGTCAAATGATAGCATTTTTGGATAAACTTGGAAAGTTATACTGTAAACCATACATTCTCAGGGCTATGTAAAGCTACTGGCTCTCCCTACTGTCCTGGAAACTATTTGTTGTAAAAGATGCGAGTATTACTTTGACAACTTCTATTTCCAAATATTCAACTAGGTTAGCTGTAGGTGGTGGGGGTGGTGGAATTAAGCAATATTAAAATGGAGTGTGTTTGAATTAAGGTTACATGGTCTTAAAATGATAGTTCTTAACCATGGGCCTTAACCATTGATCAACTCCAATAGCTTCTTATTGCCTCTAAAATAAAATATAAACTGCATGTAGCTTTTAAAGACCCTTTCAACCTGGGGCCCAACTTATCTTTCTAGCCTTATGGAGCATTACTCCCTCTCCTGAACTCTGCATTCAGACAAAATGGTCTTCTCTCTGTTCCTCTCACTCAACACTCCATTTTCCATCTCTATGCCTATGGACTTGCTGTCCCTGTACCTAGAATGCAATACCTCCTTACTCCTACTTCAGAGTCCTCCTCTTCATTTAAGACATAGCTTATGCACCATCTCCTGAATAAAGCCTTTCCTGATCTTATCAAGTACTAGCATCCTTCCTGGTGAATTACCTCGTATTTAACAAGAGGTACATGTGTGTGTATGTATATGTATATATGTGTATATATATATATTTATATATGTATATATATAAATATATATGCATATATACACATACACATGTGTGTATGCACACAAACACAACACATATATATGATTTACATATCTTTCTATCTCTTCTATCCATCCTTCTATGTCTGTCACTTTCTACTTTTCTATCTACCCATCTCTATCATTTTTCTTTCTATGCTTCTATGTATGTATGTATCTATCTTTCTATCTGTACTTATCTCCCCCATTAGAATGGAAGGTTTCTGCAAAAAACACAAATTGTTTGGTTCTTGGTGCTTAGCACCCAGCACAGTGCCTGGCACATAATATATTGATAAGATTGATAAGCCCATTCAAGTCTTTGTCTCTAGCACCAGATGAGAAAGAGTATCCTACTGCTTAACCCCACAGGACTTCCCAACCCCAGAAGAAACAAAACAGACTCCCTTAGCTTCCCCTTTGTTTTTTGTTTTTTGTTTTTTTTTAATAAGCTGGCCTTCAGTGATACAATCTGTGTCATTAATGAAAACCTCCACTAAAAGGGGATATGTAGAATTGGAACATGTCCACCATTGCAAATGTCAGTCTGAGGAGTGATCCTGCATGTATATTGATAGCACATACATCCTTGAAATCCAAATATATTCCAAACCTGCTTTGGCAACAAGGGAATCAGTGTACTGGGAGCTGTGTATGTTGTTTTCACTTCATTGCTGATGTATTATTTTCCTGGGGGAAAGCTAGAAAGAGAACGATTTAAACTGTGAAGCATTCTTGACTGCACACATTACCCAAACAAAATGTGATGCTGATGTGGAGAATGGCAGTTGGCCCTTGCTTGGCGCTGATGTATGGAGAAGGTGACACTCCTATTGTCATAAGGCTCAGATGGGATTTTACGATGGTTCTGCCCCCAAATCTTCAGTGGCTCACCATTAGCCACCAAAGGAAGGTCACAGTCCTCATTCCAACATTCACAATTGGGCTGAGATCTACTTTTACAGCTTATTCTCTTACTACTCTAATACAGCCATCCTCTCTTCCAGCCATATTGGATTGCTTGTGGCAACTTGAATGTAGCCCAACTGTTCTCTAGAGGCTAGACCAGTGATTTCATTGATTTGGAAAAGTCTCAGTGAGGAAACTCCCTCTGTCAGTACAAGTCAAAACCTTCTTTGAAATTTACATTCTTAGAGAGTTACCTAAAGTACTGACAGTTTAAGTGACTTGTCCAATGGGGTCAGAAAACTAGTACGTGGCAGTGGTGAGACTTGAACCCAGTTTTTCTTGGCTGTGAGGCCTGGCTCTCTATTCTCTATACCAGAGGTGACATATACATAACCCAAGAGCCTAATTGGCCTGTAATACTCCCCTATGACCAAAACCAGGTTAAAACATAATTGAGAAATATTTTATAAAATAAGTAAAAATATTGTAAAACAAAAAAAAAAGTTAATATGTGGTTTTCTAAGTCAGTATGTGCCCACAGGGATCCTTATGTATAAGTTAGTGACCTCCATGTCTAATTGAGTTTGATACCACTGTTCTACACCATGCTGAAGTTGTAATCATCATCATCAACATCATCATCATCATAATCATCATCTTCATTATGCCATTTATGTACTATTTATAGGTTTGTCAGTCACTTTGCTTGTCCTCATCTCTTTTGAACCTTACAACAGCCAGGTTTTATTATTATTACTAAATAATGCCAAATAAATATAAATTATTGTTTAATAACATATATGTATGTGCATATATATGTACACACATACATATATATATATATATATATATAATTTTTCTATTTTAATGAAGAGGAGATTTGAGTTTCAAAGAATTTAAATGACCTGTTCATGGTTTAATTGGGACAAAGTTGGGATTTGGACTGTCTCTACAGATAGTAAGTAGGCATTGCTATTTCCTATCTTTTTTATTCCTAATAAATCATTTAACTTCTTTGGGTCTTAGTTTCTCCTTAATTGTCAAATGAGGGTGGAAATAGAGGGTTGGCCCCTAAGTTACCATTCAGCTCTAAATCTGTGGTCCGGTGATCCTGTGGTCTGAGATTCAGATTTAAACCTGTTTGGCCTGCAACAGTCTATCTAACATGCCACACTATCCTAATGAATGAATGAATGAATGAATGAATGAATGAATGAATGAATGAATGAATGAATAAATAAATTCTGAGGTAATAAAGCACAATGAAGCATGGACTGTACTGGAAATCAGAGGAGTCAGGTTCTCTGAACGTGAACAGGTCATATTTCCTGGGTGGTCCTCGTGTTCTTTATTTATAAAATGTGGCAGTGGGATTCAACGGTCTATAACATCTCTTCCAGCTCTAAATCTATGAGCCTGTGAATGAAGTCATGCATATAGAAAAAAAAATATTAAATAGAAGTGTGGAAGATGGAGAGGAGATGGAGAATTATCATACATGAAGCTATGATCCTATTCCTGACATGAGAACATTTTAGGAAAGTAGCTTTGAAAGCATGATGACGATGCCTGTGTTTATACAAGCAAACACCTCTTCTAAGCGCTGTAATTTTTTTTCTCACAACTTTTTTTTCCTCCTCTGTTACTTAACTGCATAGAGTTAGATTAGCATCTTAAAGATAAAGTAAGGTCGAAACCTAGTCTTTTCACAATCAATCAAAATACTTGGTATATCACTTCTCAACATACCAGAAATTATATGGTTGGAAGGAAAGAATTTCATGAAGCTTTGTGTATGATAGAAGCAGTTCTAGCTACTAAACTGGCATGCCTAGTCATGATCTATTAAGGCCTTCCCAAAACACTTAGTGACTGTTTGTGGATGCTTCCTAGCAAATGTGAAGAGACCGCCAATTATCTAAATAAAGTCCATCTTACAGATTCCCTTCTCTCAATATGTATATTCAGGCATTTATTTGTATTCTAATGTAACTGATAATTAGATCTCTATGTAAATCCTCCCAGAATACAGGACCCCTCCAATACACAAACATTAATTTGAAAAATCAACCCATGAAGCAATTTAAAGAGGTTTGTGAGATTTTTTTTCTCTTAGTCTAGCAACTGTGCAATCCATTCTATACCTAAAGAATAAGTCCCCAAATCTACAGCATATGTGGTGGGTGGTCATATAGCCTTTGTTTAAAGACCTCAGATAAGAGGTAATCCATTAGCTTCTAAGGCATCCTTTTCCATTTTTGACCTCTAGTTGCTCTAGAGTTTTGTTTCATTTATTTTCCCTCCCATCAAAAATAAAGTTGTTTCCTTACAATTTTTACTCAATGCTTCCAGTTCTGCCTACTAGAACCAAATAGAAATCCCACTTCCATATAACAGTCCTTCATATATTGGAAGATAGGCAACTAGGTGGCTCAGTGGATAGAGAGCTAGGACTGAAGTCAGGAAGATCTGAGTTCAAATCTGGCTTCAGACACTTACTAGCTATGGGACCCTGGGCAAGTCATTTAACCTCCGTTTGTCTTAACCCACTGGAGAAGGAAATGGCAAAACATTACAGTATCTTTGCCAAGAAAATTCCATGGACAGGATAGTCCATGCGGTCATGAGGAGTCAGATACAAATGAATGACTGAACAATGACAACAATTACAACAACATCCTCCCAACCCCAAAGTCCTAGCCTTCTATTCTCATTCCACTTCCTAACTGAGACTGAAATTAAACTGTGGCTAAGAAGAGATGAGTTACAAAGACAAACACACTACTATTTGTGGCCAACATTTGAGGATTAATGTCAGAAATCAGTAAATAATCACTTTAGCACTGTGTAGAAATTCTCTCTTGGAATATAAAACAAAAGTGAATCAATCCCTGCCCTCAAGGAGCTTAAATTATATAAAGAGAGATCATATGTAAATGTAAAAATATATACAAAATAAGTACAGGGTAATTTGGGGTACTAACAAGTAGGGGGATTAGGAACAACCTTGTGTAGGAGGTGGCATGTGAGCTAGGTTTTGAGGGAAATGAAAGATTTCAAGAGTAAGACGGGGAGGAGAAAGCATATTACAGACATAGGGGACAACCACTGCAAATGCATGCAGACAGGAGATGGGATATTGTATGTGAAAAAGAGCAAAAGGTCCAGTTTGGATCATAAGCATGAAGGAGCACAATTTAGAATAAAGCTGGGAAGGTAGGTTAAAGCAAAGTTGTGAAGGGCTTTCAAGGTCAAACAAAGGAAGAATATTTTATTCCAAAGGTAACAGGGAGCCACTGAACAAGCTCTATCATTGTCACTGTGCCACCATTTTAACAATGGAAAACTTTAGTGATATAAATATGATCCATATATATACATACATGTATATACAGACATATATACACATACACATATATATGTATATGTGGTGTGTGTGTGTGAATGTATGTATTGGAGATGCATATGTATACATACACACAAAGGGCCTAGGAAGAAGCTAGGGATTAGACCTATTATTTCAGTGGTATGGGGAATTCCCAGATGAGGAAAGCAAGTCAGTAATTTCTCTTCAACTTTCAATCTTATAGATTTAAGTAAAACACTGAGATTTTAATTGACTTGACCAGATAACACAATCAATACATGTCAGAGGTGAGACTTGAACTCAGGTCTATTCCACATTCCAAGGCTAGCTCTCTATCCACTCTGCCACGCTACTATGTATGTAACAGGTGCTCGATAAATGTTTATTGACTAATTAACAAAGTGGTTATTTTCTTAAGTTCTGATAACCCAGTGGTATGTTACTATTGAAATGTAAAGCCCCCTATCTTCTAAATTAATAAAATTCAATCCTTTTTGCATTGCTTTAGTTAAGATGCAATGAACTATTTCCATCTGCATCTGTGCCAATTTTTACATTATGTCGTACTCACCAGCATGCAAAATGCAAAGCCTGTCATCATTTAAAAGTCATTTTACTTAAAGTTGTAGAATTTTAGTCACTTTCTGAAGCTCAATAAATGCCAAGGCAATGTGCACATTCATTATTAATAAAGCAAGAAGCTAGAATCCTGTGACAAAGCCTACCATGATGACTTCTGCACCGCCCAGGGACTGGTTCAGGCAGAATCATTTTCTCTGATGGATGTCAGTGCCACAGAATGACATCTGTTCGTTAATAAGCAGCTGCCCTAGAATTGGCTTGGGAACACATGGATTGAGTATACATGGTCTAGTAGTTAGAACAGCAAGCCTCAGAGTCAACATTTCTGGGCTCAACTCCCAGGTCTGCCAGTGACAGTCTAGGCTGCCTTGGAATATAATTCAGTCTACATGATATGAAAGCAAACCCTAGATTCAGTGGGAGGTGTGGACTTATTCAAACCAGTTTGACATCCTATAGATAAAACAATAAGTTAATTATGTGAGTCACTCATCAACTTCAGTTTAGCAAGGTGTAGCTGCATGAACTGCAGTATGCATCAGTGACTATTGGTGAGAAAAGAGATCTTTAAGACAGGATATGGGTTCATTCTCTCTCTTCTCTCTCTCTCTCTCTCTCTCTCCCCCCCTTCCTCCTTCCATAACTCCCTCTCCTTCCATTCTCTCTCCTTCTTGTCCCCCATACTGGCAGAATTTAATACGAGATGCTTCAATCTTGAGCAATGCTATAGTAACTCAAGATCCATATCGGGGAGCATATTCAGCTATGGTGCCTTTTGAACAATCTATCTGAATTCCCAAGTTTCTGAAATGTATGGAATCTGATTTCTTTTCAAAATTAGGTGTAAAGGGTGAATATGCACTCTTAGGAATCCCACAGTTACTTACTAAGAACCACCTCAGTACCACACACTATGACGCATACATTGAAAGATACAAAAGTAAATAATAGATCAACTCTAACCTCAAGGAGTTTAATATGCAGGAGAGCAGATAAAACAGCTATATAAATAGGTAAGGTACAAAATAATACGTGATAAGCATGTGAGAAAAAAAAGACATGCTATTAAAGTTTAAAGGGAACAGAGAGACAGAGAGTGAGAGAGAACATTTCCAACTGGGAAAGAAGTTATCTTGGATTGGGGGGCATTTGGAAGAGGCCCAGGGGAAATAGAGATCAGAAGACTGGTTCAAAGTCAGCTTTTCTGCTTACTACTTGTAGGATTGCCATAATTCATCTAACCTCTTGTTTCTTCTCTATAAAATGAAGGAATTAATTCCCCAATATATATGGTTAAAAGATAAAAAACAACATTTTCAAAAGAAATTATGCTGATCAACCCAATAAATAACCATGATTCCAGAGGACCAATGATGAAGAATATTACCCTCCTCCCAACATCACTTGATGGACTAAATAAGCAGATTGAGATACACATTTCTAATCATGACCAGTGTGGAAATTTTCCTTGTTTGACTATGCATATCTGTCTATTTTTTATTAATTTTTTGTGATGGAAAAATCATTTTCTCCCTCTCATGCCCCCTACCACTTACCAAAAAAAAAACACTCTTAAATAATTCACTGTGTATATTGGTTACAAGAGTTTTTTGGTTCTTTCTTTTTTCCCCTGGTACAGGATGAGTTGTGAGAATAAGAGGTGAAAAAAGACTTACTAATTGAAAATAAAATTGAAAAGGAAAAATAATTCCCACCAGATTGTAAATAATAGGAAATCCAAAGCTAAACTTCTCTTAGCTATTTAATCTGGTCTAGGATTCAGTCTAGTCGTTCAGTCTAGGGCTGAACTAAACCTAACCAAAAGCTGAAGTCACTGGAAGGAGAAATCTTACCAGAGAAGTGGGCACAAGTTCAATTAGGATTGAGGCTTATGGCAGCTAGAGAGAACAGAAGCAGCAGTACCCCCTACAAGGGAGCCCCTATGGGGAAAGGAGAGCACAACAATATATAGGTCTGATGAGGACCCTGAAAGCTGTTAGTGCTCTGGACACAGAAACAACAGTGGAAATAGAAGCCTGTGGCAGAAACTCAAGGAACAAATGCAGGGTGAATCAGGGCCTCACTTTCCCATTCGAGATTGAAGGAGGAGATGGAGCCTGGTACAAAGACCCAAACTAGGAAAAGCAAAGGCCCATATATGAAGGTAGCAGAAAGAAGAGGCAGGGAAGAAACTGACAGAAAAGTAGGAAGAGGACTATAAAAATAGAGCATTACGAGAAAACAAGAGAATACAGAATATCAGAATAAAGGGGATAGAACAAAAGAGGATTTCCTTTTTTTTTAGTTAAATAATAAAACACTTAGAGGTGACTAATGAGAGAGTCCTATATCAATTTAAAATCATCTACATGATTTTTTTCATAATATTTCCATCTACCAAATGGATCAACAATGGCTACCCTTAGCGCAGAAATCCTTATTTGAGAAAACTTAGATTCCAAAGCCTAGTTCTACTCCTTACTACCTGTGTGATGTTGGACAAGTTATTTTATCTGTCTGGGTCTCAATTTGCTCACATAGAAAATGAGAAAGTTGCTTAAATGTTCTTTAAGCTACTTTTTCCAGCTATGTATACTGTACTCATCATGGGTAGATTTTGTGAATATGAATCATTTGCTTTCAAATTTATGGAAGTAAAAAATGCCAAGCTGCCCTCTTATATATTAGTATAATGATCAATTTCTATAAATGATAAAAGGGCAGATAGATGGTGCAGGAGATAGAGTCCCAGGCCTGGATTCAGGAAGACTCATCTTTCTGAGTTCAAATTTGTCCTCAGACACTGGCTGTGTGACCCTGGATAAGACACTTAACCATTTGTCTCAGTTTCCTCATCTGTTAAATGAACTGGAGAAGGAAATGGCAAACCACTCTGATATCTTTACCAAGAAAATCCCAAATGGGGTCACACAATTGAAACACCACAAAAAAGGGGAAAATATTTGAAAGTCCTCATTTTAACAAGCTAATGTATTGTTCCATATCATGATTTAATTTGTAATTAACTAGAAGTTGGGTCCCTGGTCCCATCACTTTAAATGTATATTTCCATCCACTCAACACTTCATCTAATAAGATTTTTGTCCATTTCCTCCCATTAATTGTAGGCAGCTAAGTGATACAGTAGATAGGTTGTAGGAGATTGCATCAGTTAAACCAGTATTAGAGAATGGTTTAAACAATATTGGTATATTTTCTTTAATTAATTTCCAACTTTTCAATACCAACATCATATTTGAAAGGTTTGTTTGAAACTGATGCAATTGCTCAGAGTATTCTAATATTTATCCTTTCTTCTAATTTAATACAAAATTTAACAATTGCCTTAAGAAGTTAATAGTCTGGCTGCCCAGACAGATACTAAAAAATAACTCTCACCAAGTTATTTTCCTTTCGGCTAGGGTAGTCAGTTTCATATATTTTTGTGTGTTGATGTTTCATGCTCACTGTATGTAGTGCTACCCAACTCTCTTCTTGAAGAATTATGAGGCTTCTGATTAGTCTACAAACTTTTTTCATATTTTTTCACTGTCTTCCTTTATGTTCACTTTTCTACTGAAGCCACCAAATATTAACATATAAATTGATTTACTATGGAGAATCTTGTCCAGTTCTTTAGGTAATTTTGTCCTTTGTAAAATAAAAAAAAATGGTACATGTGCTGTGATTATCTTCATAGTGGTATTTTTATTTGAGTACTGAAAGTCAAGATTAACAATTGTCCCATGAAATTTTGCTTTATGGAGGCTTTCTGTGAGCATTGAAACCAAATCTGCCAACTTCGTTGTTCAACACAACAAGGTGAATCTGCAAGCAATCCATTAATTTAGCTATTCTGATTTTATTTATAATGGGTATGTCAATATTGCTATAATTTCAGTAATATATCACTTGTCAACATGTTGGTTGTTGGACAAGGATCTTACATTTAGAGTAGCAAGTTAATTTAATGTTTATAAATGGTTTAGAAACTATGTGATTCTTAGCATCCTCTGTCTTTTTTTTTAACCAATCTAATAATGTCACTGCACAAATTTAAGGGAGTCACATAAACCTGGTGATCATTTTGTATTTTCTTTCTCATGATTTATTGTTGCTACACAATTCTTCATCTCATGGCCAACTCAATGAACAATGAATGACTTACCTCACTCTACTTATCAAGGTTTCTCCTCAGAAAAGAAATAAAGTCTGTTGCTGGTAACACACTGGCAGCCTTTCCAGCTTGGTAGAACTACCCCAGAGTTGTACTGAATTAATAAAACCTTTTAGAACACAGAATACCTCTATGCTAAGATGAAATTTCAAAGTAGAACTTTTGTAGAGGAGAATTTATCTTGATTTATTTATATTTACTTTGAACTTAACAAATACCAAGTAAAGAGGAAATATCTGTGCTAAGCACAATGTCTGACATATAGTGGTCATTAAATAAATGTTTACTGATTGATAAATAGTAGTACAGAAAAAGAAGGCTACATGAAAAAACAGGTCTCTATTATGCATAGCTTATTTTTTTTTCATTTAAATTATATAATGAATTCAACCTGTAGCTTTCAAAGCTGTCTTGGTGGTCTACAATTCTTTTTGGTCTTGCTTCTGTTCTCTCCCATGATTTATTTTTTTTAATATATGACCTCCTTCCTTCCTTCTTTCTTTTTCTTTTCTGTATTACCCTTTCCTTATTCTTCCTTTGCCTCATCATCTCCCAGTGAGAGGGGGGAAGACATAGCCCTTGCAACAAATATTCACTGTCAAGAAAAATAAATTCATTAATTCTAGTATAGTCCACATCTGAAAATATATGACCTTACAAACCATCAATAACCATAAAAACCTCTCTAAATAACTAATAATTAGAGAAATATAAATTAAAGCAACTTTAAAATTCCACCTCATACCTATCAAACTAACAAAGATGACAAACAGGGAAATAATCAATGTTGGAAGGGCTGTTGGGAAAACAGGTACCCTAGTACACTGTTGCAGGAACTATGAATTGGTCCAGTTGGTCCAATTGGTATTCTGGAAAGCAGTTTGGGACTATGCCTAGAAAGTTACCAATCTGCCCATATTCTTTAACCCAGTTCTACCACTATTAGGTTTATACCCCAAAGAAAACAAAGAAAGAGAAAAAGAATTGATATACATACATACATACACACATATATACACACATATATGTATGTATGTATGTATGTATGTATGTATGTATGTATACAAAATATTTATAGCAGCTTTTTCAAGGTAGCCAAAAGACGGAAACTAAAAGAGCATCCTCTGATTGGGGAATGGCTAATCAAATTGTGGTACATGAATGTAATGTAATAGTATTATTCCATGAGGAATAAAAATATGGACATTGGTTAACAAGTCTCTACTCAATTAGAAAATCAAGTGTTTTCTTACTGAGGCAGTTTCTGGGCTTGTTTGGCATATGCTTTGTGGTGATTGTTTCACATCAGTTAAATCACTGAAAGAAATGGTTTCAGCACCTTTATGAACTAGTGAGAAGACTTCTATGAACAATGCAGAGTGCAACGAGCAGAACCAAAACAATTTATAGAGTTACAATAAAATTTTGGGAAAAAACATAATGACTTTAGAACTCTGATCTAGCATGATAATAAACCAAGATTCCAAAAGAATAAAGGTGAAACATGCCACTAACCTTACAGAAGAATCTAAAATGTATAAGGAGAAATAACATAGCTAATGCATTTTACCAGATGATGCAGCTATGTACTAACTGATGTGTTTTAATTGTTGGGATGGTAGTGGGGAAAATTAATGAAAATGCATTTGTTGCTTGAAAAAAAATAATGAACTACATTGGTAAAAAAAAGGAAGGTTAAAAGGAAGGGAGGAATGATGGAAAGAAAGAAGAATGAAGGAAAGGAGGGATGAAGGAAGGAAAATATGAAAGAAGAAAGGAAGTAAGGAAGGGAAGAAAGAAGTGAGGAAGAGGAGAGAGAACAAAGAAAAAGAGCGAGAGAAAGAATGAATGAAATACATGTCTGACTATGCAACTTGTTACATATTATAAGGCATCTGATCATGAATCATTAGTCCATCACCCCTCTGTAAAGAGGTGGGTAGTATGCTTCATGATCATTTCTCTGAAGTCGTCATTAGTCATTGCATTATCAGAGTTCTTAAGTCTTTTAGAGTATATTTTTCTTTGTAATATTTCTTCATGTTTATTGTATACATTATACTCTAGTTCTGTTCATTTACTCCATATAAATTCTTAAAAGTCTTTCCAAGTTTCACTAGAATTATCCCTTTTTGTCATTTCTTACAGCTCAATAATATTCCGTTCAATTAATATACCGCCATTTGTTTGTTTGTTTTATTCCATTCTCCAAAGGATGAACATCACTTTAGTTTCTAGTTCTTTGCCACTGCATGAAGAACTACTTGTGCATATGGGTCCTCTTTATGGAGGAGAAATTGTAAATAGGTGCCAATAAATGTATGTTGGTTGATTGCTGTTTTAATTACAATTGCCCACAAAGCTGCAGTAGCCTACGACCGTTGCCAGAATTGCAAGAGACCAATTTGAAACCCCACAAATGCAAATACAAGCTGTTAATTTTGATTTTACTAATATTAATGCACTTAATTCTAGAGCAGTGTGTTCAGTTAGAATCTAATTAAAGACAAAGTTTTTTGTTTGTTTGTTTGTTTGTTTGTTTGTTTGTTTTCTAATAGCCCCAGTGTCTGACTCATAGTAAGTGCTTATTGAATAGCTGCTGATTAAACTTGAATTGAGCTTAGTGTATTTTGAAAGGCAAACACACAGAATCATCCCTTGCCCTCAAAGAGCTTAAATGTGAATGAAGAACCTTGTTGGAAATACAAAGGTTTGTTCAAGATACATTCGGAGCAAAAGGAAGGTTCCCTTAGAGGGAAAGGCTTTTTTCTGGGAAGATCAGGAAAAAGCCTCCTATAAAAGACTGTGAAGTTTGAGCAGAGTCCTAAAAGAAGCCAGAGATGTCAAGAGGCAGAGAGACTGGCAAGGAGAGGGTAGAGAAATAAGTGGTGAATTTAGAGTCAGGAAGCCTGGCTTCCAGTCCTGACTGTCTCTTACTAGTTGTCTGACCTTTGACAAGTCGCTTCACTGACCTGGGGTACAACACACTCCAAGGAATCAAAAGGGGATAATCATCCTTGTACAACTTATTGCTATGATTGATTGTGATAAAGTGTGTAAAGTGCTTTGTAAATGATGAAGGATCGTAGAATTTGGATACTCTGATAGATCTGTGGGCTTATCAATGGGGAATGTTCTCTCCAGTGATACAACTTACAACCCACCCATGCCTGCTCATGTGAAAGATTCTTCTTTTGAATGTCCATTAAAGTTGTCATAGGGGATCCAACCAATATGCCCAATCCTTTTACTTGACATTTTCTAAATAAGAATGGAACTTGGACTGCCTTTTCTTATTCCTCATAGTCACTATATGACAGATTTATCTCTTTTTCAAGTCATACACAGAAAAAAAAAATGACGATGACATTGACACCAGCAAAGATGTTTATATAATGCTTTACGTCTGTTATCTCATTTGAGCCCCACAAAGTTGAAAGGTAACTATTACACTCATCTTCCTATTTTTCATAGGATAATAGATTTAGGGCTAGAAGGGATTATAGATGTCATTGAGTCCTTCCATTTCGTTTTTACTGATGAGGAAACTGAGAACAGGATAGGTCAAGTAACTTACTGAAAGATCACACCATTATTAAGTGTTGAAGGTGGGATCTGGACCCAGGTCTTCCTGATTCAAAATAAAATATTTTATCTACCACAGAGCACACCACCTCTGAACGCTTGGTTCAGTGTCAGAATTTGAACCTTTGAGAATCAAATTTACATTTTCTGTTGACTCTACATTTCTCTGGTGACATTTTTAACTATGCTTCTTCTGGGCAATTTTCCATGTGGAATGTGTTGCACACCACTCATGACCACCATCAATTTTCCACTGCCTTTTGGGTCATTCTCAACCTTTTCTGTTCTTCTGAGATTTTCACATTCCACAAAAAATAGGCACTCTTTGTCTCCAGAAGAATGTTAGTGTTAAAAAAAGATGTGGCTTTATTTCAGGGAGAAACTTGCAGTTGTTAAAACAACAATGCAATTTCCCAAAGGCAAATTTGTGATTGCATAATAATCTTTCACAATGCAATACAATTATGATCTGGAAGCAGGCCCATTTGGTGGTGACATCAACTGGTAACAATGTTCCAGACCTGAGCCGTGGGTACAGGGTATTTCTTGTGGTGCCTGTGGTAGCATCTTTTCCTTTCCTTCCTGTGGCAGGCCCCAACTCAATCCCAGGCCTTGTGGTGAAGGAACTAGGAAGGATCAGACCAAGAGGTCAGGGCATTTCTTTTTCCTGCCTACTAAAGGGGATGGTGAGGGAAATGTTCCCCTAAACTATTTTGATCTTATCCATCACAAAAACCAAAGGCAGTCTTATCTGGATATTATGGTAATCCTGTCCCCAGAAATTGTTATCCTCCAGTCTTAAAGGCTTTGTCTTTCCAATTATTTAACGCAACTTCTTTTAGACAAGCAGCTTCTAATTTTCCATCAGCAGCCCTCTAAAATTACCTTCCATTTTTTATTTCCTGGTTCCAAGTGTGTAACAGCTGTTCTTTAAAAAAAATCTTAATCTCCCTCACAGAAAACACTGAAAAGAAATTGGATGTATAAAAATCAAAGCACTAAATCTACAGGAGTAATGTTGGTTTAAGCTCCAATTTGAAAAGATGATCACATTAGGGCCTTTGTTTAGGGAATTCACTTGGTAACACAGACAACAGAGAAATCACTAATACTTACCATATTAAACACCATGTAAGAGTTCCAGTCTGATTCACACTGCCGAATAATGCAAGGTTCTGGATTCTGGGACAGATGTCCTATGAGAGTCCTAACTAGGGAGAAGGTAAGTTGCCTGCAGTGATTATGGGGGTGAGAGTGGGGGAGTGAGAGATTCTGTCCAGTTGAAAAAAGATTAACCCTTAAGTTGATGGATGAGAATCCTCTTACAGTAGCTATTTCATGAGATTTTATGTTAGAGGGTCAGAAGTAGGCAACAAGATTGTAGGTGGGGGAAGGCAGAGTCAAGATGGCAGAGAGAAAGCAGTGACTTGCTTGAGGTCTCCCCCAAAACCCTCCAAATAACTGTTAAAAATGACTCTAAATAAATTCTAAAGCAACAGAACCCACAAAAAGACAGAGTGAAACAAATTTCCTGTCAAAGAGAGCCTGGAGGGTTGATCAGAAAGGTATATTGTGCAGGGCTGGGAGAGGAGCACAGTGCGGAGTGGGTGAGCAGGCCTCAGCGAATCTGGAGTAGGCCTCAGAGGACTGAATCATGGGCAGCTGTGGCGGTTTCCAGACTCCTCAACCCATGAACACCAAAGACAACTTGGAAGGTCAGTGGGAAAAGTCTGTGACTGCTGTGAGAGGTGAGAGAGAAGCTAGGTCTCAGCCGCAAGTCCTGAGCTCGGTCTCTAGGGCAGCGTCTACCTCCTGAGCTCCCGGCCCACAGACTGAGGGGGAACTGAGTGGCTGATCAGAGGGGGACTGCAGGGATCTCTTTGCCAATGCTGAGGCAGGAATCTCTTGCTTTGTCCATTCTTGGATCTGGGTCACAGTCCTGAGGGGCTGCCCTGAGGTGAGGAGGAGCAGTGCTGGTGTGGTGGAGAATGTTGTGGTGGTGGAGAGGAAACACCTCTGCCCTTATCATACCGCCTTAGAAAAACTGAAAATTTACAGGTCCCTAGAAGTACTGTGAAAACAGCTATACAAACCACTGACGCTTGGAACGGTACATTCTTCACATTGGAAGCAGATTCTTACCTTAACAAAGAGTTTAAAACTCAAGTAATTGGCAGGGATCATGAGTAAGCAGCACAAAAGGAGTAAGACTATATTATCTTACTTTGGGGACAAAGAAGATCAAAACATACAACCAGAAGAAGACAATAAAGCCAAAGTTTCTACATCCAAAGCCTCCAAGAAAAATAGGAATCAGTCCCAGGCCTTGGAAGAGTTCAAAAGGGATTTTGAGAAGCAAGTAAGAGAAGTAGAGGAAAAACTGGGAAGAGAAATGAAAGTGATGCAACAAAATCATGAAAAACAAGTCAACAGTTTGCTTAAGGAGACCCAAAAAAATACTGAAGGAAAATAACACCTTAAAAAATGGCCTAACCCAAATGGCAAAAGAGGTCCAAAAAGCCAATGAGGAGAAGAATGCCCCAAAAAGCAATATTGACCAAATGGAAAAGGAAGTCCAAAAGATTACTGAAGAAAATACTTCCTTCATAATTAGAATAGAGCAATTAGAAGCTAGTGACTTTATGAGAAATCAAGACACTGTAAAACAAATCCAAAAGAATGAAAAATTAGAAAACAAAGTGAAATATCTCATTGGAAAAACAACTGACCTGGAAAATAGATCCAGGAGAGAGAATTTAAAAATTATTGGACTATCTGAAAGCCATGATCAAAAAAAGAGCCTAGACATCATCTTTCAAGAAATTATCAAGGAAAACTGCCCTGATATTTTAGAACCAGAGGCCAAAAAGAAATTGAAAGAATCCACCGATCTCCTCCCGAAAGAGATCCCCAAAGGAAAACTTCTAGGAACATTGTAGCCAAATTCCAGATTTCCCAGGTAAAGGAGGAAATATTACAAGCAGCCAGATAGAAACAATTCAAGTATTGTGGAAACACAATCAGGATAACACAAGATTCAGCAGCTTTTACCTTAAGGGACCTCAGGGCATGGAATATAATATTCCGGAGAGCAAAGGAGATAGGATTAAAACCAAGAATCACCTACCCAGCAAAACTGAGTATAATCCTTCAGGGGAAAAATCATCATTCAGTGAAATAGAGGACTTTCAAGCATTCTTGATGAAAAGACCAGAACTGAATAGAAAATTTGACTTTCCAATACAAGACTCAAGTGGAACATGAAGAGGTAAACAGGAAAGAGAAATCATAAGAGACTTATTAAGGTTGAACTGTTTACATTCCTTCATGGAAAGATGATATTTGTAATTCATGAGACCTTTGTCAGTATTAGGGTAGTTGGAGGGAAAAAATTGTATGTATGTATATATCTAGATATATATCTAGATACAGATAGATAGATAGATAGATAGATAGATAGATAGATAGATAGATAGA
>NW_020954551.1:30916553-30934004 GCF_900497805.2 Vombatus ursinus | reverse complement strand
AGATAGATAGATAGATAGATAGATAGATAGATAGATAGATAGATAGATAGATAGAGGACACAGGATGAGCTGAAGATGAAGGGGTCATATCTGGAGAATAAAATTAAGGTCTGAGAGAGGATTGTACTAGGAGAAGGAGAAAGGGAGAGGTAGAATGGGGTAAATTATCTCACAAAAAAGAAACAGAAAAGAAAAGGCTCTTTCAGTGGAGGGGAAATGGGGAAGTTGAAAGGGAATGAATGAATCTTATTCTCATAGGATTTGACTTAAGGAGGGAATAACATACACACTCAATTGGGTATGAAAATCTGTCTTACCCACAAGAAAACGGTGGGGGGGGGGAGGGGACAAGCGAGTAGGGGGATGATAGAGAGGAGGGCAGATTGGGAAAGGGGGTAATCAGAAGCAAAGACTTCTGAGGAGGGACAGAGTCAAAAGAAAGAATAGAATAAATGGAGGGGCAGGATAAGATTAAGGGAAATAGAGTTAGTTTTTCTCAGCATGTCTACTATGGAAGTATTTTTGAGTTGCCTGCCTTATCAATGAGGGTGGGTGGGGAGGAAGCGAGAAAATTTGGAACCCAAAGTTTTAAAAACACATGTTTAAAAAAAATGTTTTGATATGCAACTGGGAAATAAGAAATACAGGAAATGGGGTACAGAAATTTGTCCTGCCCTACAGGAAAATAGAAGGGGAAGGGGATAAGAGAAGTGGGAGAGAGATAGAAGGGAGGGCAGACCAGGGGAAGGGGTATTCAGAATGTTCGCCATCTTGAGGTGGGGGAAGGGGCAAGATGGGGTGAAAATTTGAAACTGAAAATTTTGTGGAAGAAAATATCGAAAACTAAAAATAAATAAATTTATTATTAAAAAAAAGATTGTAGGAGGGGTAAAGCAGCAGTCACATCATCACTTATTCTAACTCTCCACTTTTTATCTTCAGCTCTGCTTGGTTCAAACTCCACAGAACATGATGTCTCCATGGGGTAACTCTGTTGTCTACTCCTCACTTCCCTCAACCACTCCACCCTGCTCCTCAGCTTCCTTCTGTTTGTTGTTTTCCTCTATGAGATTGAAAGTTCTTTGAGGGCAAGGACTGTCTTTCGTTTTCTTATGTGTATCTCTAGTGCTTAGCACAGTGCCTGGTACATAGTAAGTGCTTTAAAATGTCTATTGTATTGTAGTATTATTGTTATTATTATTATTATCATATTCCCCTATAAGGTATTATTCTTTAAAAGAATAATAAAAAAGAAAGGCATGATAAATAGTAAACAAAAAGAAAGGCAGAATTATGTAAGAAATGGAAAGAGCACCTGCTTTGGAATCAGAGCACTTGGGTTCAAATCCTAACTTTGCTAATTCCTACTTGCATGACATTGATTAATTCAGTCAGCATCTCTGGAATCTCATTTTCCTCATTTCATAAAAAATAAAAAAAAAGTTTAGATCAGCTAACCTTTAACTCTATGAGTTAATGACACTGATTAACTGTGTAAGGATGGGCAAGTCACATAATCTCAATACACCTCTGTTTCCTGACCTATAGAAATAGTAATACCAGTATTCCTACCTCACTTGGAGGTTCTTACCACTATTTGGGCACTCTAATGAATGGGGGTTATGTATGCAAAGTACTCTGTAAGTCTCAAAATGGCTATATAAATGTCAATTGTTATTAAGGATAAACCATCAAAAATCTCCCTTCAGTTAGGAAGCTAATTAACTAAGCTCTCTTCATTCAAACTTCTTACCCAGGATGGCTCCCTGGAGGAGGTGAGATTTATTGAGGATCTTGAATTTTTAAAAAAGTGCATATGTGTGGAAGGATAGCTTTTAGGATTTAAGATATAGGGTTGTAGCAGTAATACAAAGTATGGACAGAAAGAAAGGAAGAGTAGGCAAAAGGTGTTATTGTTGTTATTGTCAGAAAGAAGGGTAACAAAAGTAACAATAGAGGAGTCTGCTGGGAGGTAAACAGTGGTAGACTTTAGAATGTCTCAAAGATGAAGGCTGAAGGGTTTCAGATCATGACAGTAGTAATAAGGATTGATATTTGTGCAGTGCTGAAACGTGTATAAAGCACTTTCCTCTGGAAAGATGTTACTACAGCTACTATATTCCCATTTCATAATAAGGAAATTGAGGCTTAGAGAGGTCCAATGACTTGTTTGGAGTCACTCAGCTACTAAGATGCAGAACAGGGCCCCAACCCCAGAACTTCTGACTCAACAGGCAGATTCTTCCATCAGCTCCCAACTTCCCAGCCCAAATAATGGGGGATAAGCATGAGAGACTGAACACCTTTCTGACTCTGGGTATAATTCACTATATCACAGAAAAAAAAAAAAGAACAAAAACAAAAACAGAAGGAAAAAAAAACTTGGAGTTATGGATGAAAGTTACTGAAAGTTAGATATTGATTCAACATGGAGAGACCTACATGTCCCTGGAGTGATTCATGATGCATTGGTGTAACTATGCCCTCTGAAAATGGATTCATATTCTATACAAAGTCCTAATATAGAGTCCAGAGTAAAATGGCATATTAGTTCTATGTCCTACCTGGAGCCAATAATTCATCTGGTCAGAAAATTCATCTCTAAGGGAGAAAAAAAAATCTCCTTGAGTTGTTCAGGAAACCCTTACATGTTTTCCATAGTGGGCTTACTTCTGTGAGCTACGTTCTAATCCTAGGCAGCCAACCCACTGGTCAGGACACCACAAAAGCCATTTTGGCCTTGCCTATAAGGAATTTTGGTAGGTGAAGGTCCTTGAATAACACTCAGTGGTCCAAATCCATAGGAAAGCCTTTTGCCCATCAGGCTCACAAAGCTGGGTCGGGTAATGCTATAAGGTCAGAAGCCATGGCAGCTGACTCCAGCCTCTTCCTGAGCCAGAATGTGTTTACTTCAGCTAAGTAAATGCCCTTTCAGCAAAGACAATTCTACAAATGTCTGTTGTAACTATTGACACACTACTTAAGACTCTGAGGTTCCCACCTGAAGCAAGTGATTCTGCCATCATCAGCTACAGCCAGTATGTTTATAGGAGTCAGCCAGTACTATTTTATCCTAATGACCCTGGAGGGGGCACACGTGCCAGTGAATACAGAAATCATGCAAGTTGGGTGAAGTGGTCTTGGGTGGTCCCCTTCAAAGTAAAGACAGGCAGAGATGGAATTGGAATTTCAGTGATTGTAAACTAAAAGCCAGTCTGGGTTAGCAAACCAGAGATCTCCCGAGGGAAAACACAAGGCATCAGGTATGGGGTGGAGAACCTGAGAGGCCACATGTGGCCTTCTAGGTTCTCAAGTGTGGCCCTTTGACTGAATCCAAATGGACCTACAGGGCCACAAGAGGCCTCGAGGTCATAAGTTCCCCACCACTGGCCTAGGATGAACAGAATAATAAAAAATAATGTGCTATAGTTTCAAGCTAGGGATATTAGTGCAGGATGAGAAGGCAGAACTCAGTGAAAGTGAGCTAAAATGAAATTGATTCTAAACAAGTCTGTGTCCTCAAAGATTTAGGTTTTTATGCCATCTGCGGGCATTTCCTGACCCTGCCCCACACTAGTCATGAAACCATCACACTGAAACCCCTCTTTTCCCAACCCAGTGAAGTCTGAGCTTAGATACCAACAATCTTATGGGGTGGTATAAGAAAAGAATTATTAGTTCTACTTTTAAACTGAGGAAACTGAGACTTCAAAACATTTAATCCAAGGTTACAAAGTATCACAACTGGAACTTGAATCTATATTTTCAGACTCCAAAACCAATATTCCTTTCTCTATAATGATATGCTCCCTCCCCTCTCTACCCCTTACCTCCATTAAGGAATACAATCTCTTGCCAAAGAACTGAGTGAATCTAATTTATTAATGAATGATGATTTAAGCTATGAACCGAGTGCCTATATTACCAATGTTTAAATTGCATAAAAGAGAAGAGGCATCATTGTTCTAGACATGTATGCTTTAAGGGCACAAAAGGAAAGAGGCATGATTATTTTGGGATAATGTTTTTAAAGTGTGTCAAAGGGACAAGAAGTCATTGCTCACACTGGTGTGTTTAAAATGCATGGAAGGAGAGAGATATCATGGATGCAGACCTGTGTACTTCACGGAAGAGGAGAGGCATCACTGTTCTGGACCTGTTTGTTTAAAATGCATGAAAAGGAAAAAGCATTATTGGTGTAGAACTGCGTGTCTTAAGCTCATTAAGGGGGAAAGGCATTATTGTTTCCAAATCATCTGCTAGGGAGAAATTTCTACAGATGCTTTAAGGTGCAAACAGTCTTTTGAAGACAATGGAAGAAAAAGAGGGCCTTTATTTTTTGTTGCAAAAGAAGTAAAGGAAACTGATTTAATGAGTATATTTTGAATTATTTCTCTCTGCCAACGAAATATTCATTTAAAATGAAAGATTAATAAGTCAAATATATCACTGTCCTTCCTTAAACTCATTTTTTATGTGAATTTTGAAGAAGCATTTTATAAACTATCAAAATCGAATGAAATCAATAATATTTCCAATGGCCAAAGTAATGACATTTTTCCTAAGAAGAAACTTTCACTGCTCAGAGATATACTCATGCACTTCAAGGGTATGAAAGGAGTTGATGTTATAAAATGATCTGAACTCATAAGCCACTCACTATGAACTAGTTCGTGCATTTTACACTCAAGAGGCGCTCTCTCAGACCTCCTAGGGTTACAAGAACGGTTTTTTGATCTTTTCATTGAACTGTGAACAAGTTTCCAAGTCCTCATATAATAGATAAGAGAAGAGTTTCCCCCTGTAAAGAGCGTGGAAAAGTGCCAAGTAGCAAAGAGTAATTATCAGGGAAAAACCAGGGCATCTCGGGAATAGAATAGTTCTGGCGGAAGTGTTTTACACTATTGATTCAGGTCACCACCCAAAGTGTTTACTTTAATGTGAATGTCATAATCTAAGAGCTGGTAAATTAAATAAAAAGAGAATTTGGTCTGAGTCTTAGCCTAACTTGCCATGGAAGCATAACCTCTTCAGTTGTTGCTATAACCTATCTATCAAGAGCTTTAGACAGCATCTTTGAAGGGGATGTAGTCCTAAGTTTAGGGGGGGGGGATGTGAAGTAGGTGAAATCTTTCTTTAATTCTCTCTCCCACTTGGCTCCATCACCTCCCATCCAATTCACTATTCCTTTTCTCCACATAGATGCATAACTATCTACTCTCCTTTAATGTTACTCAGGTACTTTTATTCATATGAGGAAGGGGTTCAAAACTTGTGTTTTTGGAGTACTTGCATTTTAAAAGAGGACTCCAGGGATTATGTCTTGTATAGCACAATAGAGGTCTGGGTATTATTTGGGGAAGCTTGAACCAGGAGGCCAGAGGTCATTTTTGGTAGATTATAATTGAATAATCACTTCTAGGGCAGCTAGGTGGTGCAGTGGACAGAGTACTAGCCTTGGAATTAGGATGAGTTCAAATCTAGCCTCAGACACTTACTAGCCGTGTGATCCTGGGCAAGTCACAACTCGGTTTGCCTCAGTTCCTTATCATAAAATTCCCTGGAGAAGGAAATGGCAAACCAATCCAGTATCTAGGCCAATAAAACCCTAAATGGGGCATGAAGAGTTGGACACAACTGAAAAATGACTCAACACAACAATGTCTACTACCATCTATCAGAACATTTAAAGAACCTTAGAGATAATCAAAAAGATAATCCCAAAATTGGTAGGCATAGAGTTGAGGGTAAAGGATTTTCCTTCTTCAATAAAATGGAGAAATTAAAAAGAAAACAACTAGGGTATGCCCTACTTACTTCATCTTCCTAGATGTATACCAAGTCTTTAGGAAGTCTTCTGTGTACTCATTCTCTGATAAATTTGTATTCAAATTCCAAAACACTAGGTTTTGTATATACGACTTTTGCTTAGTATCTTGCAAACAAATTCTACCCAGTTACGGCCACACCTGGTGGTGAAGTGAATAGGGAATCTGAGTACATCCTTAAATACCATCATTATAGATTATTCTAGTTGGTAGGGGCATGAAGCAACAGAGACTGCTTAGTCCCCATCCTGAGTGATAGATCCTACCGATGTTTTCCTTATCAACCAAGGTATATTCCACCTTATCAATCAATATGTTTTTATTATTTATTAGATATCTCAAAAAAAAATCTCCTGCCTTCCTTGACCTTTGCAATGACATCAGTTTCCTACTTTGTTTCTCTCTTTTTTCCACTCATTTGATAGAAACTTTAGAGACTTCATTTCTTAAGAACTTTATTTTGATGTTTGGCGTGAGTATTTAGCACTCAAGTAGACTGTCTGATTTGAGGTTTAACACAACAGGAAAATAGAAAAATAAGCTTCAAATAGATTTGGCCCAGCATTCAGAAAAGGAAAAGTATGCACTCAATAATGAACGGATTTTTTTTTCTATTACAAAATGAGTTTCTGGATTGTTTGTTTGTTTTCTAATTTAAACTTGATTGTGTTTATGTTTTTCTTTACCCACACTCATCATAAATACAGCAGAAGTCTAATTGATGCATTAGGCCAAACAATTATATTGAATCTGTGATCCATTAGTCTAATGTAAGCCATTTCAATGTCAATTCCCTGCCCTAGTTGTGTTCATTGGTCACTGACTACTAATGTAACAAAGTACATTTAAAAAATGAACAGAATGAAATTAATTTTTTTCATTATTCGCCCAAGCTTTTAATAAAGAACTTTTAAATGTGATGAGTATAACCTCAAAACCAGTTATGTTTGGAAAATTCTCTACAAGTCTTCATTTTTGTTCTACCTGGATTTTTTCAGGTATTTAATGAATTAGAAATCTCCTCACCTCCATCCACCATGAAGGAAAAAAAAAAAACAAACATTTGATTTATCTCTTTTGCACACTCCATACCCTGTTTTCTTTAATAGTATTGGTCACCAATCACCATTCTGTGGTAGCTATAATTTTGACATCCTCCACCTTGCTTGTGAGGCCTCCACAATCTGATTTCCACGAACTCCTCCAAGTCCTATTGCTTATTACTCCCTTCACACACTCTTTGTTCTAGCCAATCAGGACAGCTAGCTTCTGTCCCTTGTACACACTGTTGTATCTCCCATGCCTTTCACAGGCTGTCCCTCATGTCAGAAAAGCACTCTTTCCTCAATTCTACCTTGTAGGATCCCCAGCTTACTTCAAGACAGCTCAGGTACCACAAAGGCTATGTTTAGACTCACTCCTAGTTGGTAACACTCTCTTGCAATGACTCTCTATTATCTTTACATGCTTTGCATTTATTCATCTGTGCATATGTAATGTGTTCCCCTTCCCCAAGAAGCTTATAAGATCTCATCTTGGAGGACAGGATTTTTTTTTCTTTATGTTCCCTATGCCTTGTACTTAGTAAGCACTTAATATATGAGTGTGGAATTATATTGAACATCACTTTTCCTTTTTTTTTAATAATCTCTTTAAATATCTGAAAATGTGTGCATAATTTCTCAAAAGGCCTTACATTATTTGGATTCCACAACCCCATTGACTATTTCTTTTCCTACGTAGTAATACCTCCATTGCTATTACCAACTATCTTACTATATAATCAATTATATTTAGAGTGTCTATTGTAATATGTCTCATAACTATCTCAAGTGTAATACTAGTACTAGGATTTGTAAAGTGTAATGACTTCATATGGACACCTTTCTCAAATGAAGCCTGCTGGAAAATGAATACTGTCTATAAAATATTAATGAATAGGCCTAATAGTATCCAGTGATGATTAGTATTAGGTTGTGGTAAGTGCTTCCTACTTAGGCCCTCAAATGAAAGGATGACAAAGAATATGAAAAAAAAAATGAATTGAGAGAAATCCAGAGTTATACAAGGTCAATGCATCTCAAATGAAGTCAACCAGATAGGTGCTTTAGATGGGTGCTATTACAGGCTAAGAGCTAGATTGTTGCTTGTCCTTCGGTAAGCTTGAGAGCTCTAATGCAGCGGTTAGGGGACGTGGCAGGATTTCCTAAAGACTCTTGAAAGATTTAACAGTGGAGATTAGTTTGTCAAAAGAAGAGAAAAATAGATGGCCAAGTAAAGTATTTGCTGAGACTGTATATATATATATATTAATCATTTAAAAACTCAAAACCATTTAAAGAAAAGTTAAATTCCAGGAAACAGGTGCTTTGAAAATAACTCCATTAAAATTAATTCTTATTTGACTCATTTTCCTAAATTGTTTTCAAAAATATTATTTTTGTTTATCAATCAAACAACATTTATTAATCACTTACTATGTGCCAGACCTTGTGCTGGTGCTACAAATACAAAGAATGAAATTATCCTCAATCTCAATGAATTTATATTCTAATGCGGGAGAAAATAAATGTATGTACATACATATATACACTCATATATGGAATTTAACTACTTTGTATATATTATATATAATGTATATATCATATAAATGTGTATTACACATGTTACATATAACTATCATATATTATAAAAATAAATACAAAGTAGTTTAATGTTAATTTCAAACATCATCTTTCCATCCTGGGCTGCACCCTAAATTGGATACGGGGTGGGGACTGTTTGTGTGTTTGTGTGTTTGTGTGTGTGTGTGTGTGTGTGTGTGTGTAAGTGTGAGCATGTGTGTAGATACAGTTCAAGTTTGTCTTTTATTTAACTAATGTAGCAGAGCGATAAGCAATGGTGTGGAATCTTAAGGATGGGGAACCAAATTCTGATGTAACTGTTAGGAAGTCTCCCAACAGACATCCCCTAAAATTTAGGGGCAGCTAAGTAGCACAGTACATACACTGCTGGTTCTAGGGTCAAGAAGTCCTCAGTTCAAATTTAACCTCAGACACTCACTAGCTGTGTGACCTTGGCAAGACCTTGCCTCAGATTTGTACAATGGGGATATTAATAGTACTTACCTCCCAAGGTTGTTGAGAGGATCAAAAGATAATATTTCTAAAAGTCACACAATGCGTGGTACAGAGTAGGTGCTACATAAATGCTATTTTTATAGAAAGCTTCCTCTTAAAGTCTGAATAAATCCTCAGAGAACAAGGCAAAGGCACCAATTTGCTGACTTGAATGAACATTACAAGAATATTTGCTTTAGAAGCAGAGGCCGTGATCAGAGGCCAACTTTGCTTCTGCCACCCCCATGGGCCATAGATTCCTGTTCCTCACTTGTAAAACAAAGGGGTAGATTATGGTCTCTAAGTTCCCTTCCATTTCTACACCAGCAATCCTACTTTACTGGCATCATGTGCATACCACATATGCATACCTTTTTTCATGTCAACTCAAGCTCTACCACACAACAGCCCACGTACGGCTCTGTGCTTCTGCTCATCCTATTTATCTCTTTGAACTATTCTCCTCTAGTCCAAGGAGATTTTATTCGCAGAAAATATTTCTTAATGAATAAGACAAACAAATATGAATAGCTACATCCCAGTATAGAAAAAAAAAATTATCATCCTTTAACCCCTCTCATGTAAAGTGATAGTGTAAGAGAGGCAGAAATCATAGCATAGAATCATGGGAAATTAGTTGTACTTTACGGCACTATTTTTTTGATTCCTGCCCTCCTTCCTCTGTGCTTGTGAGTTGGACTTCCTTGGAGATAGTAGCATGGGAGACAAGGCAAGCTGAATAAGGAAAGTCAGTGCAGACTGGGATGGTTTCTATCTATGAGGGGATGGCATGACATAAACTGGCCTCCAGCTAGAATTAGTAGTAATGGGACCACTAGAATTCTTGTAACTGGTAAGATGTGGGGATGAAGGAATTCCTTCTCCATTTTCTCCAAACTCATGAACCTAAGGCAGGTGATGGGAATCCTCTTTCTCTCCTCATCCTTCTATGTTGCCCCCTCCTCCCCTATCCCCAAATACATCTCCTTTATGAATTTCTGGTATAAATTGATTGAAGCATTTCCTACCTGCACAGAAGATCTGGGAGGAGGAAAGGCATGACATAAAATGAATATATGAAGGTATTTTTCATTTATTTCTGTGTCATTAAAACCTACGTAATCACAATATGCCCAAGTTTCTGAATCTATGAATGCACTAGGAATTCACCTGCAAGAGGGAACTATTTCACAGAGTGGGGGCTTAGAACTATGTATTAATAACAGTTTTCATGACCTAATATTTTGAGCAATATTCTATTTTACACTCTAGATTGCATTGGGACACTAAGATCTAGCTAACAGGGTCTGGTTTTTCAAAAGCTATGTAAGCATCAAAGTGGGTTGGGCCTGGCTGTGGGGGAGATGGCCCAGGGTATTTATAGCCTGAGTATTCTCTAGTGACAGACAGGGATACTGCAGCCCCTGAAAAAGGGACGTTCCTCACAAATAACAGAGAGTAACAGACAAGGCCCCTTGGGCAACTTGAGCCAACTTTAAATTTCTTGCAGGACAATTAAATCTCTAACCTGCTATCTTTCTTTAGGCTTAAGTAAGTCATCATTTGAGTCACATGGTTAAAGGGTCACATGGTACAGACAGTGTCACAATTGTAAAATGAAAGTAAAATCCTGATAGGCCAAAGAAATGAAGATTTTTCAGAACAATGATGTCTATACATGATTCACTATAGGATTTGACCTGGAGAAATCATTGGCTGACAATATCATACATAGACTTATTGATGTGATCAATGACAACTCAGAAAATTTAGTTGGGTCTGTAGTCAGTACAAGCTACAATATACTACCATACTCCCTTGGGGGCATCACAACAAACATCAACAAAGATTTGTGGAACACATAATATGTGTGGAGCACTGTGTTAATAATACAAGGATTTTTAAATCATGATCCATACCCTTAAGGGACTTACAACCTATTTGGGGAAACTGAATGTATCTAGAAAACTATAAACAAACCAATATGGGCTTTGGTCTTTTTGTACTGGGAAATGGAATCCAAGAAAGATTTCTGCTCCAACGATAACTCTGTCTACTCAATGACAAATAGTTGAGTATTTAAAAAAATACATTCTGCTATCTAGATGCTTCCAAATTATCCATTTCTATACTGTTTGTACAGAAACACAGTCAAATAACATGTTCAGTGTGGATGACAGGATTGAAGATTTACAGTATTTTTGACCCAAACTACTAATTTGGGAAGTAGAGAATATGGTTAGAATTAAGGAAACTCTTTAAACTGTTGTGTTCATGAGGGAAAGCATTTTTAATTTTCACAATCTAAAATTATAATCATTTATATGGGATGTCCTTCAATATGTTATTTATTTTACTCTCTCAAAGACAAAAGTCAAATTATAATAATTGATCACATTATCTGGACCAAATAGATGTTACTAAAATGAAAGCTAGGGCAGCTAGGTGGTGCAGTGGACAGCGCACTGGGCCAGGAGTCAGGAAGATGTGAGTTCAAATCCAGCATCAGACAATTGCTAGCTGTATGATCCTGGGCAAGTCACTTATCCCTTGTTTGTCTCAGTTCCTTATCTGTAAAATGAGGAGACAATGGAGAAAGAAATGGCAAAACACTCCAGTATCTTTGTTAAGAAAACACCTTGGACAAAGTCCATGGGGTCACACTGAGTCAGACACAACTGAAGGACTGAACAGTAAAACAAAGGTATTGAAGAGGTTTACCTACAATTCCCAGAAAAACCTTAAACTTTTAGATTCCTTGTAGACTCACTTATCTCTCTTTGACAAAAAGAACCTGACTTCAGTTTTGTTTACCATCTCATGAAACCCTTAAAGTTTTAGAAACTGCCTTATTTCCCTTTGAAAGCAAACGTCCCCTTCCAGCTCCCTTCATTATCTATTCTCATTGTCTGTTCAAATCTCTCAGACATTCCAAATGGAAATTCTCACCTGGACCCTTTTCCAAATGGTCCACCTCCCCCATCAACTGGCTTTCCCATTGTTTTGCCTTCCTGGCCATTCCCACCCTTAATCCTAGCTAGGCACCAGTGTTCCCTTTGCCCCAGCTTGCTGGCCACCCCCATCCAGATCTCCCTAGACCCCTCCTCCCTTCACCCCAAACTGCTTGGCCACTCCTTGGACCCCTCCTCCCATCACTCCAAACTGGATGGCCCCTCCCTCAGTCTGTACTTAAGGCTCACCTTTCCCCCATTCTGATGCTGAGCTGTTCTCAAGCTTAGAAGCTGAGACCCCACATGACCGCCCATCCTAAGGGTGTCATGTGGCCTACTTACCCCAGCCCCCACTCAGAGGCTGGGAATTTCTCATGCCCCTAGAGGATGAGACCCCATGCCCACCCACCCATAATGGGTGTCACCTGGCCTGACCAACCTAGCCCCAACCCCCACTCAGAAGCTGAGCTTTCTAGACTGCCTCACGCTACTCGTCCTTGCAAGCATCACCTGACCACCATGAACCCTATTTAGATCACTGATGTTTGGGTTCCTTTGGAGTCTGGACTATATGCTTATCTTCAATAAAGTTTTTCTCTGGCTGGAAGAAGATCTGAGTTGAATTCATTCAGGCAGATCCATGCCATGATTTGGGCTTTTTCCCATGATCTTGGGGTGCCTCTGTGCATCTAAGAGCACCCCAACCCCCCCCTTCAGTATGACCATATCACTGTCCTCCTCAAGAAGCTTCATTAGCTCCCTGCTGACTGCTGGATAAAACACAAACTCCTCTTCCACATTAAACAGTCCTTCACAATATTGCTCCAACCTATATTCCCAGGTTTATTGTATATCTCTCTCTTGTGTTTTCTACATCCATGCCAAACCATCTTATTTGCTTTTACTTATGAACAAAATTCTGATGAGATTTAGATTCTTGGGGTTCTAGAACCCCTAAACAGCATGGAGGAAAGAATTCGACCCAAACAGCCTGAAAGAATTTGACCCAAATCTTCTTTTATCCAGAGACAAAGTTTATTAGGGATGGGCCATACATCTTAAGGACTTTTAAGGAATCTGAACAATAGTGATGCCTGTAAGAACAAGAGGGCATGAGAAAATCTCAGAGTTTAAATGGGGGCCAGAGTGGATCTTATATACACTCAAATAATTTTAAAAGTTCTGGGGTGGGGCTAAGAGAAAGATGTTGAAGCTGGGGTGAGTTTAGGGAGAATTCAGATGGAAATGTCTGGGTGGTTGAATAGACAATAAGAATAGATAATAAAGGGAACTGAAAGGAAGAGGTTTGAATGGGGTCTGAATAAGATCAAAGGTGGGAAATTTACTAGGGTCAAAGACTAAGCTTCACTAGGTTTTCAAAGAGCAATAGGGAGAGTCAATAAGGAAAGGCCCTAGAGTGGAGTATAGCCTCAGGTAAATATTTGAGACCAGAGTGAGGTCAAAGAAACTTTAAGGGCTTTCTGGGGCTTGTAGACAAATGGGACCCAAATTCTTTTTTGGGGCGAGGGGCAAAGGTCTTGGCTTGGGCCCATACCCCATCAATTTCATTTCTTGCCTTCATCCCTTTGCACAAACTGTCCCCATAAATAGAATGCTCTCCCTCCTCACCTCTTCCTCTATGAATTTCTTTCCCTTCAGTTCAGCTCAGTTGCCACTCTTAAAAGAGGTCTAATCTCATTCTCCTGCACTTAATGCCATTATCCCAAATTATTTTGTATATTTTATATAAACATACATATATGCATACATACCATATGCAAATGTATTATCTCTGTGTTGGAAAGTAAGTTTTTTGAGAGCAGGGAATGTTTTATTTTCATGCTTGCATTTCTATCAAAGCATTTCTAGCCTGGCACATAGCAGCTTAATAAATGTCTGATTAGTTGAATTGAATGACTGAATGCCCCTAAAATAGTATTATTATGGAATACATACATATGACAAAATGTATAGAGAGTTGATTTTTGGAGCCAGGAAGCCTTGGTTCAGATCCCACCTTCGAAACACATCAGCTGTGTGATCTCTCACTACAATAGGCAACTTACTGACTATAAATGCAGAGAAGGTGCTGTCTTGCAGTGTTAGAAGAAATTTTCTCATACACGAGTTCCCCAAATCAATGAAATCGTAGGTCCAATCTCTATCCCCATAAGCACAGGATTGAAATATTATACCTTTCTTATCTGAGAAAGAGAAATATATTTAGGATGCCAACCTATTTTGGAAAGGTATCAGCATTTCAAAGCTACAACAGAAGCCAAGAAGTTGACCATTACTATATTTCCACTACTTAGCAAATTATTATAGAATTCTGGTATTCTTATGAGGATTATTTGAATAATCTTTGTGTTAATAAGCAATGTAGCTATATTATGTCCATAGGATATGATGGGTTTTGACCACCATATTGTATTATAAATATTTAGCTCACCCTTTTCCTGTGGGAAAGTGGTTATGCATATTTCACCCTGGGGTATTATAATTAATTTAAAATTTAAATTAGAGTAGATTTGGGAACTTTGTCATTCCCTGTGATATTAAATACTAAATTGTTTTTGCTAATTCAGGCATCTGCATTCATTCAAACTAACAGAGCTATTTTATGCAAATACAACTGTCTGATGAAATAGTATGATCCTGAAACAATCCCAGAGCCTTCTTTGAAAATCCTTCTTCAAAGAAAGGTATCCTCACTTCTTTAATTCTTCCAGAGTTTCCAAGCAAGAATGATAGCTATTGAGTTTCCCTCTGTCAGTTAGGAAAGGCTGTGAATAGAATTCTGCTTGCCAAAAAGAATTAGATGACAGCTTGGGAAGATACTGGCTACTTTCCTCTGACATCATTGAGTCTATTTCCTTTTCTGGGGCATGATAGATGAGTCCTTGCTGATGGGTTGTGACCTTGTAGATACAGAGAATCTTAAAAAATCCATACTGTTACTTGAGGCTATGTTAGTAGGAATCTTTGGGTTCTTTCAGAGCACACAGGCATGAGTATATGACCCAAGTTTTGTTTTTTTTTTCTAATTCTCATTTTAAGCCCACAGAGAAGCTATAGCCAGCAATAACAAAGGCATGCCTCAGTATTCTCTGTCACTGCAGTCAATGGGCAAGGACAACCTTATTTGGCCCAATGGAAGTAAATCCTGACCAACAGATGTGACCACATTATATACCTCACATGCTTCAATATCTTTGAGCCAACAGTTGGACTCTGATGTTGGCAAAAAGAGTGAGGATGACTTACATGCCTCTCTAACTTCAAAACAGCCATGTCTCTAGGATAGTGAATGTTTATACAACTAATTATACCAATGACCTGCCAGCTTGGCCTCATGCCTTTCACTCAAGTCATTTTCAACTTATCCTAGCTACTATGATACCACACCCATTAGGTTTTTGCTATCTTGATTTTGTCACTGTTGATAAAATGTTGTTGCTGTTCAGTCACATCTGACTCTACATGACCCCACGGACTTTGTCCATTAGGTGTTCTTGGAAAAGGTACTGGAGTGGTTTGCCATTTTCTTCTCCAGTGTGTCATTTTGCAGATGAGGAACTGAGGTAAATAGGGGTTAAATGACTTGCCCAGGGTCATACAGCTAACAAGTGTCTGAGGCCAGATTTGAACTTAGCTCTTCCTGAGTCTAGGACCTGTGCCCTATCCACTGCACCATCTATCTGCCCCTTGATGTAACATACTGATATCTATTACTATAAATACTCAATATGCTGTTTACAAATCCTATGTAATGATCTTTAGGAATAAGGATGGACCCTGGACTTCTAATTGCATTGGTTTGGGGAAAGCCTATGTCATCAATGCCTATGTCAGTCATCCCTCTATCAATGCAAACTGGCATCTTCTCTACAGCTTAAGAGTTACAGAGAGTGGCCTAGAGCACTAAGAGGTTAAAATGTGTTATACTGAGCCAGTATGTCTCCGAAGTGGGACTTTTAAATCCATATCTTCCTGCCTTCAAGGCTGGCTTTCTAAACACTATGAAACACTGTCTCTCATCATGATACTTACAAAAGAACGATAACATAAAATAATTTTTGGCTTTTATATAGGACATCAAGTTTTACAATAGGTAAACTTTTACAAGTTTTCCAAAGCTTTACAATTTTCTAGTTCTCCAGAGTCAAACTGAATGCTATAAACATTCAGTAAATATATATAATTATTCTAGCTCACCAAATCACAGAATTTGGAGATGTTTCAAGGATCCATCCTTGAATCTATCCCTGAATAGGAAATCTCTCTAAAATACAACTAACAAGTGGTCATCCAGCCTTTACTTGAAAACCTACTATCTCATGGAGCTGAGTAAATCTTGAGACAATCAATTCCACTTTTGAACAATTCTGAAGATTAGGTAGTTTATATTTGCCTCCAAGCAACTTCCACCCAATCCTTTTAGTCCTTCCCTGGATCCAAGTGATGGGGTTGGAATCTGGGCCCCAGAAAGGAAAAACCCTGTACTTTCCCACATGGCCAAATCTCTGGGGGCTACAGTCCCATCACCTGGTACACCCAATCTCCCCTCTATTGTCTTACCTCCCTATGGCCCCCAGACATTTCCCACCCTTAATCCTAGCTAGGCTCCATTCTCCCTTGGCCAAGAGGTCCAGATCCCAGGAGTTCTGTTCACCCTAGCTTACTAGCCACTCCCATCCAGATTTTCCTTAGACCCCTCGTCCAGTCACCCCAAACTACTTGGCCACTCCTAGATCCCTCCCACAGTCTTTCTGTATATAAGGTCCATCTTGTCTCCATTAAGCTGCTCTGATTCTTAGAATCTAACCAATAGCCCATAGATCCTCAGATTCCTTAAGAGTCTAGCTAATATGGCAAATCTTCAATAAACCTTGTTTTTGGCTGCAAGAAGACTTGGGTCTAATTCTTTTGGGCAGGACCCGCGTATTGTGATTTTTGGGGTCCCAGCACCCCTCAACCCCTAAACTGCATCATTTTGGTGGCCTGTACAGGGAAACTGCCTAACCCCCAGTTCTTCTCCAGCCAAGACTCGAAGGTATGTAAGCCTCCTCCCTCCCCTCCCTTTCTTGCTGTGCAATTGGGGTGGCTCTCCAAGTTACCAGGTTGGAATCTGGGCCCCAGAAAGGAAAAACCCTGGGCTTTCCCACATGGCCAAATCTCTTGTGTTCCCCTGAGGCTATAATCCCATCAACTGGCCTTTCACTGTGGCTACACCCCATCCCCCCTCCATTGTCTTACTTCCCTATGGCCCCCAGCCATTTCCCACCCTTAATCCTAGCTAGGCTCCATTCTCCCTTGGCCAAGAGGTCCAGGTCCCAGGAGTTCTGTTCACCCCAGCTTACTAGCCACTCCCATCCAGATCTCCTTAGGCCCTTCCTCCTGTCACTCCAAACTACATGGCCACTCCTAGATTCCTCCCAGTCTTTCTGTATATAAGGTCCATTTGATCTCCATTAAAATGCTGAGATTCTTAAAATCTAGCCACGGCTTAGATTCTTATAATCTAGCCACTGGTCAGATTCTTATAATCTA
>NW_020954551.1:30896948-30916453 GCF_900497805.2 Vombatus ursinus | reverse complement strand
TACTAGCCACTCCCATCCAGATCTCCTTAGGCCCTTCCTCCTGTCACTCCAAACTACATGGCCACTCCTAGATTCCTCCCAGTCTTTCTGTATATAAGGTCCATTTGATCTCCATTAAAATGCTGAGATTCTTAAAATCTAGCCACGGCTTAGATTCTTATAATCTAGCCACTGGTCAGATTCTTATAATCTAGCCACTGCTTACCCATGTTCAGACTCCTTAAAAGTCTGCCCAATATGATGGATGTTCTAGTAAATCTTGTCTTTGGCTGAAAGAAAGCTTGGGTCGAATTCTTTTCGGCATGCGGCAACCCACGTGTTGTGATTTTGGGGTCCCAGCACCCCTGAGCCCCTAAACCGCATCACAAGTATGACAAGTCTAACAAGTCTAACCTCTCTTCTTTGTGACAATTCCTAAAAATACTTGAAATCAACTATCACAGCCCCCACTAACCTTTTTCTTCAGGTAAAATATTTCTAGTTTTTTTTCAACCTAACCTTGTATACCATGATTTCAAATCTCTTTATAATATGAATTACCTTCACATGGAAATATCCCAGCTTGTCACTGTCTTTCCTAAAACATGATCCCCAAAGTAACTTCAATATTCAGACATGGTATGACAAGGGCAGAATACAGTGGGACAACCACTTCCCTCATTTGGGATGTTATGCTTCTTTTGATACAGCCTACATAATACCTTTCTCCCATGAACTGTTCTTTTACCATACCTCTGTCCCAATGTGTAATTTATTTTTGAATCAAAGGTCAGGACTTCTCATTTGCTGATAATAAATATAATTTTATTGTAGATGACCAATCATTCTAGCCTGCTGAAAACCATTGGAATCCAACCGGGACATCTGATATTTCAAACAACCTTTCTAGGGTAATAGAATCTTGGAGTAAGAAGATACTTTGGTGGCCATGAATTGAACTAGTACTTGAACAAGAACCCCCTCTATAATATCCTTAACAAGTGGTGATACGGCTCCTACTTGAAGATCTCCAGTGAGGGAGAACCAATTGCTTTCTGAGGCAGGCTATTTCACTTTGGAATTGCTCTAATTGGCAGAATTTTTCCCTGCTTTTATGCAACATTGGCCTACAGTTCTTCCTTTTGCTCTTTAAAGCCAAGTAGACATCTCCTTCCACATGACAATCTACAAATATTTGAAGACAGTTATTATGTTATCCCTAATATTTCTCTCTTTACACCAAAAACTTTAAATGGCCTTTAATATTATGGTCTCCACACTCTCTTTATCGGCTTGCTCTAGACATATGTCAATGTTTTTCTTGGTCAAGTCTGGCTAACCAGGAAAAGTATAGCAGACCTATGATCTCCCTAATCCCCTGTGATCTGGGCATTATGATATTAATCTTATTCCAAAAGCATGCCAGCTTTTATGATTGCCTCCTCCTAAAACTGACTCATACTGAGTTAGAGTTTATTAAAACAATTATATCATTATTATTTTTAAAATATCCACTACTGTCTAATCACACCTCTCCCATTTTGTACTTGTAAAATTAATTTTCTATACCAAAGTCTAGGGTTTATATTTCTTTTATTTTTTCTCACTTATTAGATTAGGATCACTATTATATTCTGTCAAGATTTTTTTTGGCATCCTAACTCTGTCATCCAATATAATAAATATCACTCCCTTCATTTACCATTTAGAGTAGGAGGATATTTAGAAGGCATCAAAGGAGACAAAGAAAGAAAAGCCAGAGGCATCCAGTAAAAATAGCAGTAAGAGAAAAAAGAGCATCACCTCCTTCTACAACCCCTTCGTTGATCATGAAACACCACTCTGCTCTTCCCACCAAGGTGAATAAGGGGAGAATCAAGAATAGAAAGAAAAAAATAATAATAAAGTTGAAATAACTCCCTGGAAAAGGGGAGAGAAAGCAACACAGCTGCTTCCTTTGGAGTCACATGGAGAAATAAGGTCAGGTGTTTCTAGGAATGCAACTATGTCACAAATTCTCAAAGTGTTTTAAAAATCAGCATCAAATTTTGAAATAACTATAAAAATCTGATATTTTAATTAATGGTAACTCATGCTAGGTAAGAAGCACTTGAGTAACAGGTATGGATGCAGAGTGGGTGATAAGAATGACTTCAGTTCTTCAGGTAGTGCTGAAAAAAAAACCATAGTGGTTATCTAATCCAACGAACTCATTTCAAAAATGAGGAAACTGAGCTCAAAAAGCCAACCATATGCAGATTAACTGCACACAAAATAACACAAATGTCTACAGTGTAAACTTCAAAATCTAAGTTACTGTTGCCAGTTGTTCAGTCTCTCTTTCCATGACATAGCTCTCTGTTTCAATCACCCCAGAGTACAAAAATGTCACATAAATATCAATAAGAATAAGATAATTTTTTGAGGGGGGAAAGGAATTGTTGCAAAATAAAATAAAATAAGCATCTGATTTCAGAATGACATCTCTTTAGAGAGAATATTTTATGAACCCAACCTAAAGGCTCAAGTCTGAAAATATGTCCAAATGTAAATCAGAGAAAGGATTTTGTGCATCAAGTAGAATTATATTTTACATAACATATCTTTGAAAATCTGCCCATTTGAATATAATTGGCCAAGTCTGACCAAATACCAGGGACCAAGTCCCTGGCTCTAACTTGAGATAAGAAAAATAAACTCATTTCCAAGTCTGAAGTCGATTGGTTGTATTTTTCTGCTTTCAAAGCAGAGATTTCAAAGTCTCATAATTATCTTCTAATATTTCTATACTATTTATTCTGGTTAGTATTAAGCACAGGGAATGCTATGTGTAACCAGACACTCTTCTTTTAAAGGCTATCACCACTATGGCTGTTTCTTATGACCCTAAATGTTTGCCTTCATTTGAGTGAGGGGTCATTTGGCCATTCATTAATGTGCAACTATTTGCAAATGGGCAGGTTTCCACCTGGGCTATAATACTTATACATGTTTTATGAGATTTTAAGTAGCAGTCATATCAATTCTAGTAAAATGTTTCTTTTGTTTTCTACTAGCACTCTTTTAGTTTAAATTTCGCACCTTAAAACTTTATTTCTGAAAGCCAACCAAGTGTTATAAATGATCATGTCCCAAATTCACTTCAGAAGATGTGTGAAAGCAAAAAAAAAAATGTTGGAGTGATGTTAGGATAATGTAAACTGAATAAAACATAAGGACAGAGATATTTATAGGGTGTTAGTCTTATAGTTCAGTACTTTTCCTACCTGCCTCTTTGGAAATCTGGGTGAAGGATTCAACACCTTTTTCTCCATAACTTCCTTCTGATGCAAGAGTGGAGACATAATTCCATCCCAAAGCTTTCACAATATCGACCATGGCCTGGGCCTGAAAGGAGTCTGGTGGGACCACTCGAGAGAAGAAATCGTACCTTCGGTCATCACTTAATTCTGGTGCAGTTGAGGCATAACTAATCTGGGGGATCTGGAAAGGATAGAAGATCATACCAAAAATCAATCAGGATATGACATGCAACACTATAAGCAGTTTAGCTTAAACACAAGGTTTGTGCCAGTAGAAGATAAATGTAATCCAAAAAGGTCACTTATTTTTTGACAGTAAAATGAACTACTTTTTAGTATAAGAAGATGACAACATATCAGAGTTGTAAGAGATCTTGGTGGCCATCCAGTCCAAGCTCTACTTAAAAAATTCAAAAAATTCAACCCCTGCTTGAAAACCTCCAGTAGTAAGGAATATATCATCTCGAGAAAGGTCATTGTACTTTTGGACAAGTCTCATGGTTAGGAAGCTTTTTGTTTGTTTGATTTTGTTTTTTCATGACTTCAGGCTGACTTTACTGGCTTCTACCTGTTGTTCCCACTCTGGCTTTTTGGGAAATACAGGGCCTTAGCTCTTTTTCCACACATTAGTCCTTCAAAAACTTGAAACAGATGCTAACGCCACCACCTCTATCCCAGGCTAAACATCACCAGTTTTTGTTTTTACTTTTTTTTACTTTACTTTTTCATTGAACCTAATACAATGTGATTTTCCAGTTCACCATATGCAACAAACTAACTTAGAATTTTGACCTCTGTATCAAGTTCAGGGGACCTGCAGATCCAGAGGGGCACATGTTCACAAACTGTCTCCCTTGTACATAGCAGAAATAGATAGGAAAATGATGAAATCAGGGCTCAGAAAGCTTCGTCCAAAAGTCAAAGAGGTAGAGCTGGGAAGTCACAGTGTTTAAATAGGACAGAGGTTGGGTTAAGAAAGACTATAGCAAAATAGGTCCTGGACTTATCGAAGATGATGAGACTGACATGAAAGTCACAGACAACAAGTTATAGGATGGATTTGGATAGGATGCAGTAGCCTTAATGGAGAAGAGATTGACAAACTAGGAGAATTCACAAAGACAGGTGAAAAGGAATACTCCTACTTCTCCTGTCTGCGTATACTGGGGGTAAGAGTGAAAACATAGCCAGCCTTGGTGTCAAAACAAAAACAACCTAGGTTTTAGTAGGAAATAAAGTAAAATAAAGAGATCTAGGAAAAAAGAGGAGTTTGTTAAAAAAAAATGGTGAAGGATTCCAGAGGGTACCATGGAAATGAAAGCAAAGGAGGATATGGATTGGAAAAGGAAAGGCCTGAGCTGGATAGAGATGAGAGTAAAGGCAGAGCTAGTAGCTTGGCAAAAGAGATACAGCCTAGCTCAATTCAATTTACATTAAAAAGTGTTCATTACCTGCTAAGAACACTAATAGGATTAGAGACACAGAGACCAAAGAGACAGAAAAAAAAAAAAAACAGAAAAGAAAAGAATTAGTTCCTACCCACAAGGCACTTACATTCTACTGAAGGAAACGTGTGTGTGTGTGTGTGTGTGTGTGTGTGTGTGTGCGCGCGCGCAATTTAGGACTGGTCCATGAGGGATTAGTCCCAGAAGCATGTGAAGGGGATCCACATAGATATGTGATGAATCTGTTTCTGGAAAGAAATGATGAGGTGGAATGAAGGGTCCTGGCTTTCCACTTCAAACCATGTATAGGTATTATAAGAGTTACCTGTCCACTTACTGCATGATGAAGAAAAGTCCTTTGATTGGCTGCTAGGCTAGACCTAAGAGTATATGCAAGAAGCACTAAGTAGGCAAAATAGATCTTTCTCTTTCCTAGTTGTGATCAAAGCAAGGACTGCTGTAAACCTCTCTAGGTGGGAAAAGAGAAGTGGTATCAGCAGCCTATTCCTCCCTTCTGGGCTAATGTTTGGTCATGAGCATGGCAAGGCTGTTTTTCTGTCTCTGATAAAATGGACTAGACTTATAAGCTTCTTCATAAGCTTTGAAAGGTTGAAAGAGTCACTGGCCAGAGGTCCAGGAACTTGAGTCTATATCAGGTATTGGCTTCCAGCAGCCAGCTAGTGAAGATTGTAACTCTGAAGAAGGACCTGTTAGACCCAACTCAGCAGTGAACTGACCTGGAGACAGTGTCCTATAAGCAAGGCAAGGGAACAGCTCTATCTTTCAAATCCTCCATATTTGAAAGTAAATTTGGTGAGTGAATGCTTTCTAGCTACCTCTGTAAGTCTCCCCACGGACCAAGGTGTTAAAAGAGGGCATGTGTGTCTGGTGTTGCAGGAAAATACTTTGTAACTCCTGTTCCTGTTATACTTTGTCAGTAACTAAAACTTTATAAAAGTCTACTGATCTTAATTGATTAAATTGAAAGTGGGCTGCTCATCAACAGTATTAAAGAGATATTCACTGGAAATGATAAATAATATTGGGGCAAAGACACCATAATGAGAGCTTGAGCAGATAGCATTAGAAGGACATTTTAATTCCTCAGGCATACCCTCAGAACCCTTAAAAGATGATATAGCTATGTAACCACAATCTGGGGACCCAACTTGCCAGTGTGAGTGTGAGTTGAGTTAATAACCATTGTATGTCTTTATAGGTTACATAAATACTAGTAAACATAAAATACAAACCAAACAAATATCAAATAATTTTTGGGGGGTGAACCAACAACTGGGGAAGAATGAAGGATAAGGAAAGATCTCGTGTGTTCAATAGCTCTTGAGCTGAGTTTTGAAAGAATCTGATGATTCTAAGAGGGAGAAGGGAAAATGAAATATATTCTAAGAACTAGAGATAGCTTTGAATCTGAAGTCAGAAGACCTGAGTTTGAATGTGAGCTTTAACAGTAGCTTTCTTATTGCAGGCAAGGTATTGAACTTCTGAGTTCCAACTTCATAATTTGCCCAACGGTTCACACTGCTGTGAGGATAAAATGAGACAATGTATGTAAAATGATTCGTATAGCCTGAGAGTCCAAAAACACTCTTTAAGGGGCTAAATCTTAATTTACTTTCTCATTAATTGTGAGGTGTGGAGTGGGGAGAAGAGGAGGTAGAAGTAGCCACAATAACAGCCAGACTGCAGAGGGATATTCCAAGACACCTTGGGAGAATGGTATAAGGAATGCAGTACGGGTGAAACGTCAATGTTCCTAACTGTCCACTTCCTGAGTTTTCAGTTGTATCTGTTTCATTTCTCAAGATTCTCCTAAGACCCTGAGCAGGGAGGGTTTGTATAACTACTAAACTTGCCTTTTCAGAGCATGCTGCTTCCCCTCTCTGTAGGGATATGTCCATGGACTCCACAGTCCCAGAATAATTGGGATCAGGAGCCTGAATCACTGGGGGAAATTCTCAGGACTACATTTCCCAGAAAGTTGTATGCGGACCCCCAATGTGGTGATGTTACACAACCCATACTATATTTGAGTGATGAGGTCCTACAGCATATGATGTTTACAAAGACTATGCCAACTTTAGAGGGGCAATCAGAAGACAGGAATGGTGACTGAATAGAAATAAATGACAGTGCAGTTATACCTGTCATGCTTTGGCACAGAAATACAATAGTGGAATCTCAGAGCTATGGATCTGAAAAAAAAAAGATATTGACTAAATAGTTTCATAAACTTGAGAAGTAGCAAAATGTTCTAGAGTCATGTGGTGGCCCTGAGTAATTCTTATGAGAAGAAAAGAAACAAGCATTTATTATATATCTACTATGTGTGAGTCACTGTGCTAAACACTTTACAAACATTATCCCATTTGATCTTCACAACAACCCTATGAGATAGATGCTATTATTACTCCCATTTTACAGTTGAACAAACTAAGGCAGGCAGAGGTTTAGTGACTTGCCCAGGGTCGCACAGCAAGTAAATGTCTGAGGCTAGATTTGAAAGCAGGTTTGCATGAAACCACGCTCAATACTCTAGCGACTGCACCACCTAACTAATGGTGGAGGGGAGAGATATGTTATACCTGTTTCCCCCCTAAAATGTTGGGAAATTTCTTTCCCTTTTAATGAAGCTGAGAGTCATCAAAAGGACCTTTAACTAGGAAGCTAAAGGGAAAAGAAGAGAGTACAAAAGCATATCAAGAAATGAGTTTAGAGAATCCCCAATTCTTGCCCTAATAACTTAAATTTTAAACAATTTTTTTGGATGATGCAACTATATTCTTCCTTGAATCCATCTTGTATGGACCGAGAGGGTATGACTAAAAGAAGTCTCTAGACTTCTAGCCCTTGGGGAATATTCATAGGTGTCACTGCCAGACTGTATGATTCTTAGACCCAACCCTGGGTATGGGACCCTGGGCTGTGCTGCAGTTTTCTGCTGCTGTCCTGATCCTTGTCTGCCTGCCTGAAGAAGGTGCTATTCTATCTGAAAGCAAAGATTTACCTGTGCTTCAAATAAGGACAGTCTTGACCTTGCAGTCCCTTTCTAAGCCTCTGGGCTCCTTAAAATCCTCTCTGTACTGTTCTATTTGTTTGAAACATATTCGCTGGCTTGTTAAGTCTGGCCCTAATCTTCAGGGAACCTCAACTTCCTTATCTATGATCGAACTTAGCATCTAGTCCTAGGCTCAAAAAATAGTTCTATGGGTTTCTTCCAAAGGCTTCTTTCCTAGAGCCCTTGGGTCATATACTGGCTCTCTCCAACAACCAGAAGCAAACTTTCTGGCTCTTCCTGTCTGACTGCCCACTATGTTAACATTTTCTGTCAGAGGCATACACACTTCCAAGAGCCAGCTCTTTGGCAGAACATAAATGCCTGATGAATTTTGTGCTCAATGATTGATGAAACATGTCCTAGTTCAATTTATTAATTCTGTCCATTTCCTCAGTTTCTTTAATCTCTAAAATGACTCTACATTAATCCCAAAGTGGTCTTCGAGACTCCCTATCATTACAAAATACACTTTCATCAACAATGATAGACACAATTTCTACCAAGGACAGAGGAATGCCCTCAATGCATGGTTGACAACAAATTCTTTACCCCGCCCCCCACAAAACACAGGGACCGTCACCATTATCATCACCATCACTATCACACAGGCATATAGATATTTGACTGGTTCACTAAATTATAACAGAGGTTATGGTAATGCAACATCCAAGGAAGAAGAAAATATGAGGGAACAAGATAGGAAAAGAAGCAATAAGTATGCAGCTGTGATGAGTTCTCTTCAGCTAATGTCCATATATAAAGGTAATATAAAGGTTACTTCAAACATTGGGGACATGATTCTGACTATTTGTCAGAAAAACCAATCACTATTGTATCTGGTTTAATTGCTGGGACACTGTCAGGACCATATGACCCTGGGAATTCCTCTGATGAGAGATCACATGATGTAGTAGAAAAATCACTGGAGGTTCAAATTCTAGCTCTGTCAGTACTGTCTTGTGGGTCTTTAGATAATAATATCTAGCATTTATATGCTGCTTTAACATTCGCAAAAAATAATGTGTGTATATATGTATGTATGTATGTATGTATGTATACGTTATCTCATTTTGTCCTGACAATCCTGTGATGTAGGTGTTATTTCATTTTACAAATGAGGAAACTGATGCTAAGAGAAGTTGTGTCTTGTCCAAGGTCACACAACTAATAAGCATCTGAGGTTGGATTTGAACTCAGTGTGCCTCTTAGATGCCTCTATAGCTCTAACCCTTAGTTTATCTCTCTATAAAATAGAAAAAAAAAGGTACTTGCACTACCTTACTCATAGAAGTTTTTAATATCAAATGATATAACACATAAATATTCTGTAAACCTTAAAGAACCGTATAAATATTACCTATTGTTGACAATATTGTATGGTAATATAAGTTGGTATGATCCATCCACTTAAACCTAGACCTAGGGCACAATTCCTTGTTCCTGTAACCCAGGAATAGTAGGGACCTCATTCATCTGTTTGTCTTCAGGAAATTGGAGGGAACTGGGCTTGAGCTGGCTTGAGTTTATCAGATTACTAAGAGCGTTTGTTTGTGCTGAGCCTTAGCTCAAGCCTGGACAATACAGTTGCTTGCTGGAAAGCACAGCTCTGAGAGATATCTTTGCTTTTCATTCACTTCATCTGATAGATTGACAGAAAGGGTCAGTCCCCAACAGACTGTCCCCTAAGCCTTAGGGACACAGACTTGCAGGTGAGCAGAGGATCCAGGATCACAGGATTATTGATGATTTAGAGCTAGGAGATCCCTCAGAGGTCACTGATTCCACTCCCTCATTCTACAGAGGAGAAAACAGACCCAGAGTGATAAAGTGATTTCTCCAAGTTCACTAAAGTAATAAGGGGCAGAGTTTTGAACTGGTCAAAATCTTGAGAAAGGGGAGGGCAGTGATTCTGGAGGGTGAGCTCTGTCTCCTCCAAACACTTGTGCCCATAGATACATCTCTCCCTAACAGACTCATATGCCGTTGAAAATCACCTCCTCTCATGTCATTGGCAAACATACTATAGTCCATCGATCTCTGATTCTATAGAAAATACTAGTATAGATAGGGGCAAAGGTTATAATTCACATCATATGCTTGCTTCCTATGTGATGCTATTGGTTCTATGGTTTGACATTTTAGACAGAACATCTCCCAGCTGAATAAAAACTTTTGGGTTAAAAAACAGGCCACACAACAACTTCCCACCTAAGAAATAAGAAGCAGAGAAGCCAAGCATAGCAATACATTTCCGTCAATTTTAACTTGTGGAAATTTAAAAGCTTTGTGCTACTACACAGATGCCTACGTTGCCAAAATCACTTTCTACCTGCAAACGAGTGTTAATAAAGATACATTCAGCCCTCTAAAGGAACAGCAATTCCACTGTGAATTTGCATTTATGTTGCTATAGTAAAACATCAGAATTGTAAAATACTCCAATGCAAATGCGTTTTCTAAACTGTACCCACAATTTAAGAAATGAAAATCCCTATGAAATAGGTTTCTTTCTTCATGGACATATAGACTGTGGCAATGATTAGCATCCATAGTCTATCCCCTTTCATTTGAGACTCAAATGCACCACTAGAGTTATACAAACTTGCCATGACCTTGTCATCCTTATCTCAATGCTCAGAACACAGCAATGCTATATAACTAGAAGTTAGAGATTATATAGAAAGTCATGCATGCAAAAAAAGAGATACACACATAAAGATATCTTTGCAATAAGGAGGACAAGATTCAAAGAATATGGGCAGCCTATAAACCAACATTTTCATATGTTCATTTAAATGTTTGCAACTCTATTTGAGCCAACCAGCTCTACTCTTTTGTGCTGTTTGTTGTAGCTAGGTATAAGCTGAAGTCCACAATTGGAAAAAAACCACAACAACAAAAAAACAAAAAAACAAATCAATTTAAATGACAATTAGCATTATGTCTTTTAATCAACATTGTGGATTTTTAAATGTAATTTTCATTAAGGACAAGATGCTTTTGCCTCAGTGTTTGACCTAAGTCTAGACCTCAAGAGGTTATCTGATCCGGTCCATTGCCTCTAGGCAGATCAAAACCTAAAAGAAGATGGATTATTGTGATCCTTTTTCAAACACCTCTAGGGGTAAAAATTCCACAGTCTCTCTTGGTATCTAACAAAATTCTTTATTGCTGCTATTCCAGTCCATTTCCTCTTGTCAGTCTGCCATGGAGATTGAAAATTTGTCTGGCGATACAGAACAACTCATAATAACATTTTAGATACATGAAGACAGGTATTAAGTGTCCCTGTGAGCCTTCTCTTCTTCAGGATAAACAACCTAAATACCTTTAACCCTTTCTCACAAGATCAATTTGGCTTCCCTTTAATTCTGTTGTTCTTCCCCGTATCTTCTTTATTTTCACTATATCCCTTTCATAAAGGGGAGAGAAAATTGGACACTTTCTAAAAATAACAAGAAAAGAAAAGAAAGAGAAACAGTTTGGTCAATGGAGAATTACTTCCTGACTCAGTAGAAAATGAGGGGTAGTCTAAAAGGTATCTCCCCCCCTCCACCCCTAGTCATTCAGGCAATAACTTATGGGATAATTCTGAATTGTTTAAAACCAATGGTCAATAACCTTTTGCCTTTAGCTTCCCTTTAGTGATAATGAATTACACTCACTCATCCTAAAATATCTATGGTTCTAGATTCCTGATTATTATTCATTCATTCAAAAACATTTACTAAGTGTCTACTCTGTGTAATATAATATGCTAGACTTGGGAGAAACAAATATACCATAAAGCTTAAGACATACCAGATGAGTAGGATACAAGGTATATCTAGACAAAATGTTCTACAGAAATCTGAGAAGGAAAAAAAATATGTGAGTATACATATCTGTATATATGTGCACATACACATATACACACATGCATGTATGTGTATATACATACATGTATAAGTATGTATTGTGTGTTTATATGTATATATGTTTATATATGTGTGTAAATATATATATTATATATATATATATAATATATATACACACATACATATACATGCAAGAAGGTCACAGAATATCAAAGAGGTATCACCCAAACTGGATCTTAAAGAGAATGCTTTAAAAAGGTAGAGGTGTGGAAATGGTGAAGAGTATCACAGATTCAGAGTTTTAAATGACTTTGAAGGTCATCTGGTCTCATACACTCATCTTACACATAAAGCATTCAGGTACATAGAGCTTCACAGGTATAAAGTCCTAGGTTAGAAAGAGATCTCAGAGACCATTTAGCCTAAACTGCATCCCATTTTACAGATGGAGAAACTGAGGTCACAGAGGTTAAGTCCAAGGTCACATGCACAGTAAGTATTCAAGATGGGATTTGAACAAAGGTCCTCTCATTCTAAATCCAACACTCTTTCCACTACACTACACTATCTCAAGGTATGGGAAATGGAATGTGAAAATACACAGAGGCAAAAGATAGAATAGTATCTTTGGTGTGCAGCTGGTTGGTGACTGTAATACTGAGGACATGAAGAAGTGCAACAGAAAAAAAAAAGCTAAAAAGATTTGTTGGAGTCAGAGTGTGGAGGCCTTAAATTCTAGGCTCTTTGGTTGTACAAATTGGAAATAAAACATTAAAGCTAAAAATATTAAGTGACTTCTCTAACTTTTACACTTCATCTTACAGGCAAATTAGTGTCAGGGACGATTTTGAGTCAGAGCTGACATGATTACAGACACCAATTAGGAAGATATTACAATAGACCATATTAAGAGAGATGATGAGGGCCTAACCTAGGGAAAGCAGAGTAAACAAATAACACATTTGAGTATTTTAGTGACCCGTGATGTCATCAGCAGGGCAGGCCCCTCCACCAATGCAAAGAAGCCTAAAATAGATAATAGAACACCAATAAAAATTAAAATATGAGGAGTTCATAAGAAAGCTATGATATGCTGTGAGAGTATAAGGTCTCCAATAGTCTGGGAACAGCAAACGTATCTTTCAAAACTATTCTTTAGCATATGCAGTCTATACCTGGGTAGAAGTCATATCTGAAATGAGCTGTCTGCCACCTGCTCCTTGCATATGCAGTCTATACCTGGGTAGAAGTCATATCTAAAATGAGCTGTCTGCCACCTGCTCCTTGACTTATTGCCAAGAGTTTACTTCTGTGGAGAAAAGCTGAGGGCTTTCCTACCTTGGACTTTGTAAAGGCAGCTTTATCTGGGACATTTTAAAGCTTCTCTTTTAAAAATTTTCCTTTCATAGAATCACAAGGCTTTGAAAGTTATTCAGAATCTCATGCTTCACTCTGCATTCTATCACCCTCAATTCTAGAACCATCCTTCTGTTGGTGCCACAGTTTCTATCCCTATGGCTCACAGCAAATGTTTGTTTTAGATATTTTTGCTTCAAATTGTGTAATGTTCCCAGTGGACAAATTATTTTCCTTTCCCACCCTCTTCTTGCAGCCAATACACATAGTGAATAAATGGAGCAATCTTTTTGAGGGAGCTGTGGTCAACGGAGCTTTTTTGAACTCCCATGATGCTGTCACCCAGCTCCTGGTGGTTATACCATATTGATGTCACTCAGCTGGTTGAATGACCCTTGGCGAGAAACTTAAAATTTTCCATGCTCTAGGTAACAAAAACTACAGAGAAGGTGTTGACCTACTTTTATAGAGGGAATTTCCTCTTTCAGGAGAACCACACATCAATGAAATCATAGGTTTTGTCCCTATCCTTCTATTATTGTACCATTATAACAAAAAATGAATGGAACATATCATAGAAATGAAATATTGCTAGTGTATTATAGAGCACCGAGATAGAACTGATGTTAAAGGACATCTACCCTTTTCTCCATTTTATGTATGAGGAAACAGACAGCGACAATAACTTGCCCATGTTGGCGTGGACAGCATGACAGGGATTCAAATCTCAAGTTTTGTGAATAAAATCTACATCTCAATCCTCCACCCTCAACTAACCCACAAATCTGTCCCCTAAAAGGCAATAGCTTCTGATCCACTTATAAACACAAAGTCATCGAATGCTCCTCAAGTTGTGGTTTGGTGGTTATGAGTTTATGGAATTTGGTTTTGAGTAGCTTGAAAGCAAGAAAAATCCAAATGAGCAAAAGAACCAGAAAAAAAAAAGCAATGGACCAAATACAGCCATATTGCTCCAACCCCCTGCTCCCCAAGATTTCTACTTGAGTTTGATTAAGGTCTCCTCTGGCTCTTGAAACTTCATAAATTTATTCTTGAAGTTCAATTCAAATTAAAAATGTATTCACAGTTTGCCAGCCACAGTTTGAATAAATTCCATCTCCTTTCATAATTTAAAAGAATTGTGAAATGTATATTCTTCAAATTGTCTGTGAAACCGAGTTTTCCATCTATCAGAAAACTCTCTATCTGGTCACTTGATACAGCAGAAACAACTGTGTCCTTCAAATGGGCCCCTGGTGTAGTTCCCCTGTCTTTCAATTGAGTATTAAAATATCTTCTCACGTTACTTAATGCGGATAAGAAGTTCACATGTGTTGCCCAATCCAAAGACGTTGGGCCTGAGGAGCCAGAGTTGCTTACGAAATAGAATGTCAAAATTAAAAAGCAGTTCTATTTATTGCAAGGCTAGACCAAACTACATCCCTCAGTTTTAAAGTACTGTATTCTATAGCTGCTAAGTATGCTGTGTTTCAGCCAAGCAAACTTAGATGAAGATCTGTTACTCCACAACATTATGTGAGTCTGTTTACAAGGTTCTTTATTCCTCCTATTTGGTGACTTGGAAGTCCACCTTTCTCTTCTACAGCTATACAGTACTAATAGTCCATTTAAGGCAGAATGACATTCATCATAGTAATCTTTCTTGCATGTCATCATTTTAGTCATTTTAAATAACAGTTTAAGGATATTCTAATTTACTTTATTCCCCAATTTGGACATCTTAGAACCTTAACCTATAAGGTCATTAAATCCTTCTATAGGTCTGCTCCAAGTAAGGAAAATGGTTTCTTAAATTATATTCCCACAATTTACAGCCTCTCTTCCCTCCCCAATGAGGGAACACTATTGCTACCTTTACTTGCTAGGAACTTCATGAATTGGAAAATTAGAGACCAAATATCCAAACAGTTAAGGCAGTTTGCTGTAGTGGATAAAGGGTTATCATGGAGTCAGGAAGATTGGGATGTGAATCATGCCTTTGACACTATTTAACCATGAGAAAGTCGCCTAATCAACCAGAGCCTCCCTGTCCTCATCAGTAGAAAGGGAGTAGTAATATAGAAGTATATTGGTATAAGAAAGACCTAAGTTGAAGCACTGACTCCAATGTATGCTAGCTGTATGTGCCTGGGAAAGTCTTACAATGTTCTTAATAACTCTCTAAAATTATGATCTACAGAACATTTTTCAGTCAGCACTGGTTGACACTTGGATTTCCCCTCACTGATAAAATTATAGCTTTAGCCAAAAAATAAAAAGAAAAAAAGAAATGCATCACAAGATTGCTATCAGGATGTAAGGATCACATGAGATAACATATAATAAGTGCTTTGCAATGTTTTCAGTTCTTTATAAATATAGGATAGGGCTGGACCTGTGATTTCATAGGTAATTCTTGCAGTGGTAACAGTGATGTAAGCATTTTTTTTTCTTTTAGCTAGGCAATGGGGTTAAGTAACTTGCCCAGGGTCACACAGCTAGTAAGTGTTATGTGTCTGAGGCCACATTTGAACTCAAGTCCTCCTGAATCCAGCACCGGTGCTCTATCCACTGTGCCACCTAGCTGCCCCTTAAGCATATTTTTTAAAGGTATCTGAATATACAGCTGAGCAGGTATCAGGTTGGTACCTTTCTTTGAGCTTATAGTATTAGAGTTGCCTAGAGCTCTATGAAGTTTAAGTAACTTGATCAGTGTCACCCAGTCAGCCCTCACTGAAGGTGGGACTTGAACTCAGGACTTTATATATCATTGAGCACTAAATTTAGAAATGGTCTCATGCATCTGATTTGTCGTTAAAAACCCATACACAAATCAACTTTCCTAAAGCAGCCCAATTCTATTTTGTTTCTAACATACCCTTTAATTTAACTATGCAGATTTCAGGATCTTAAACATCTGTACCTACCTAAAAGAAATCAAACTGGAAGAAAAAAAATTTCTAAAAAATTAGAATCAGTTCTAAAGCCTGAAGGAAACTTAGAGGTCATGCTGTCCTGTTCCACTCCTTCATTTTACAGACTAGGAAACTGAGGCCCAAAGAGGCTGAGTGACTTGCCCTAGGTCCCACCAATAATAAGAGGCAGGGTCATGTTCTGTCATTGATAACAAAACAGCACCAAGAAACTTGAGAAAAAGCATTTTTTTAAAGTAGGTTACTTTGAAGGTAGCATGAAAAACTCATTAAACCTGCTTGTAAGAATGATTTCATATAGATTTGAGTCCAATAGATAGAAAGGAGGGGGAAACATCATGTTTTCCTAATCAGAGGCAAGAATGTATTTAACACTATTTGTTCTACTTGTGAATAAATTCAGAGTCTGCTAAGCAAACTCACCATTTAAATGTTTGATGAAATTGATCCCTCACCTCCCTTCATTCAAGCCTCTCCCACAATCACCATACAGGCACATAGCATCAGGCAAAAAATTCATTGAACAGATGGATTTGGCAACATGCCCCACTGAAGATCAACTGTTTTTCAACATCTGTCAACCTAAGTAAAAGGGGAGTGACTTCCAGATGTGGACTAGATTATGTTATTATACAGCAACCTCCTCGAACTCAAAGCACCAGCACAACCCAATCATATGCTGTCATAAAATAATCCTATGCAATTTGTTGTTCCTCCCCCCATCTCCATGCACACACCTGTTTGTTGCTTTTTTTTTTTAATTCTGATGTCCCAGTTTTGCATTAACAGAGTTTTTATTGAACAGGATGGCGGGGTCACCGTTAAACATCTGTGGCTCTATGCATCTCTTTAAGGGAGTTGGAATGAATATCTTCACGTCTTCATTTCCTTGGGGATGTTGGCCGATCACCAGAATGCACAGCTGAAAAGTAATGCCATTGTGTACCTGATCACTCTTTACAGAGGGCAGTTTCCATGCAACTTTTTAAAAAAAGTCAAGTTTTGGAGGTATCATGTACAATTAAGATAATGCTTTGGTGTACCTGTTGAGACATTAATGAGCTCCCACTGGGGTATTATTAAGTTCACAGTTGGCCATAATTTCAGTTTTCATTCTTATTAAGCCTTACTGATACAGCTCTTAAAAGTGGAAAAAATGCTGAAATAACCCTTTCAAAAGAATTTTTTTGGATAGCACCCAATGCAATCGACATATCACTTCTCTCTCAACACCAATGTAGCTGTTCAGCGACTGGGTCTGCTGGCAACTTGGGAGAGAGGGTGAAGACAGGAGGTTATTTCTGAGAATTTAAAGATGACTCACACCCTTACATTAGTTTAAATTTGGAATTTTACTGTAGTTGAAATTATTAATGTCAGAGCTTAATCATTAATTAGTATAACTCTTCTTTTTTTTCTTTTCATTTCCCTAATTGCTGAACACTGGTATCTTCAACATTCTCAGAACTGTATACAATCATTTTCTCTGGTCTCAATTATCCAAGTGATCTTCAGGCTAATCAACTCACTCTAATATGTATTTCAAAGCAATCAGTTTTATTTGTATCCTGGAGAAAGTAACTTTCTTGAGGACAGGGATCATTTTTATTTTTGTCTTTGAATCAACATAGATTTAGAATGCTGGCCTCCCTCTCAGACGCCTCTAGAAGACTCTGGGCAAGTCACTTAAACTCTCAGTGTTCTAGGCAACTCTCAGGCTATAAGTTGCAGACAAGGTACCAATCTGCATTGGTAGATGGAGGATTATAGTGAGAAGCAAAGTAAATAATATATACAGCACTTTGCAAACCTTCAGGTTCCATACAAATTTAGTGATGATGATGATGATGATGAATTATTTAACACAGTGCCTCACATATCAGGTGCTTAATAATTGTTTTTCTAATTGATTTAAATCATTAAAATGCTTTGGGTTAACTATTTTGGACAAACTGCTAAAAAGTGATAGATGAATTGAATTCTCCTTCTCTGGAGGGCTTCCAGTTAAGGTTGGATGACCAATCACTTATCATGTATGTGTAGAGGGAATTCTTCTTTCTGTTTTTGTTGAACTAGATGAGCTTCAAAGTCTCTGGACAAGATTATCTCTCAGCTCCCTTCTAACTCAGTGCTTAGCATATGGAACATAGTAGGTGTTTAATAAATTTTTACTGAAATCTAGGTTTCCATAAGTCTGAATCTCTTCAAAAATCTTTTAAATGACCCAAAGACTCAAAATCAGGAAAAAAATGCAAAAAGTCAAATATAACTTGTATTTCTAAGACAAAATTGGAGAGTTGGACATTAGTACAATTTAGTGAAAATTCTGATTCTATAACAGCAAAATGTTAAGGAAAAAGCACTGGACTGGGGGTCAAAAGACCTGGACTCTGCTGCCTCTTGGCTGTATCACCTTAGACAAATCATTTAACCTCTCCAAAACTCTTGTTTCCTCATCTATAAAATGGGAATGACAATCCTTGCACTATGTGGTTCATAGGTAAAGAAAGCCTTTTGTAAAATGCAAAGTGTGATATTAGTGTCAACTATAATTATTCTGTGTGGAAAATGATTTTTGAGAACCAAGGGCTCAAGTCAGGTTGTTTTAAAAAAGCACAGAACAGTTTCTTGATCCTCTATTTCACTTGACTTATACAAACTGAAAAATCAGATCATCATCCTCCTACCCCTGCAATCTTCTTTCCAATTTTTGCACAAGTTTTGTCCATTTTAATACCCCATCCCAGTATTTCAGGTCCCTATCATTTTCAAGTTGACTTCTGTCCTAGGAGAAAAGGACCTGATAAACTTATTCATATCAGGGTGTTAAGAATTTAATGTTTCACCCTTGCCATGAGTATTTCCTTTTTTAAAAGAGGATCTGCTGTGAAAGGGTGACCAGCATGCTTCTCCCAAAGAGTTGAGAGAATGGAGCAAAAAGAAACATCTGAGTCCATCTTATTGAACTACTTAATTTTTCAGAAGGTACTGAAGCCCAAGGTGGTTAATGGCCTTGCCTAAGATCATGCAGGAAATAAACTCAGATCCTCTGACTCCAGAGCCTATAGAATACTTTCCATTTTACCATGCATAGTTGAATGAAGAGTATTGGGTTTAGAAGGAAAAGATCTTGGTTTGAATCTTCTCTAAGTAACTAACTACTCTACCCTTCATTGTGATCCCTCTTAGGTGTTGTGCACTATGGGACTGCGTAGTATACCTATCCTCACCTCTGGTTTGTTAGCTCAATTCAACAAACTTTTATTGTGCATCTATTATCTGTAAGGCACCATGGTCAGCACTAGGGTTAATGAAAACAAAACCTAAGTCCTATCCTCCAGGAAATGGTGTGTCACACACATAAAACCCTCCAACCTACCTAACAAGAGTGACCATGTCAGAATTTTCAGCTATACATGTTTTTCAGAAGGTCTATTCCCTGCAAAGATGAAATTACAACAATGATAGACAGACAGATAGAAAGATAGACAGACAGATAGAAAGATAAATAGATAGATAGATAGATAGATAGATAGATAGATAGATAGATAGATAGA
>NW_020954551.1:30689283-30896938 GCF_900497805.2 Vombatus ursinus | reverse complement strand
AGATAGATAGATAGATAGATAGATAGATAGATAGATAGATAGATAGACAGAAACATACACACATAGAAAAAAAGAACTTTAAGGTTTTAAAGCAATTTATATGTTATCTCAATTTGGTCCATACAACAACCTGATAAGGTAAGTGCTATTATTATCTTCCCCATTTTACAGATGAGGAAACTGATACTGAGACAGGTTAAGTGACTTGCCCAGGGTCACACACCTTGTAAATATCTGAGTCAGTATTCAAACTCAGGTCTCTCAGACTCTGTGTCAGCACTTTATTCATGTTGCCACTTGCATGCCCCTAAACAAGAGAATCAGTCCAAGTTTTATCATCTCCTTTCTCAAGGTCCTTCCTGGTCTTACATTTTTATAACTTATGTAGACTCTTCATCCTAGAAACAGAGTCCCCTAACAACTGAATACCAAATGTACTGAAAAGACAGAATAATACATTTCTTTGAGGGGCTAATGTTTATTAGTTCTATCTCCCACCAGAATTTCTCCGGACCCTGGGCTTCATGCATACAAGTCTGATTTACAAAATGCTGAGGGCTGAATCATGGGCCATTCTCTCTGCAGCAGTGGCAGTGTGGATGTTAAGTTCCTGGGGCTGCTAGAGAGCAGAGGAATCCAATCTCTTCCCAGAGTTGCTGTGATTGAAAAGCAGAGTACTCTCATAACACTACAGGCAAGATGCAAAGGGAGTTTTTTAAGAGTGAAACATTAAAAACACTTTTAAAAACTAAGGTAGAATCTATTTTATACCTCACGTGCTTTTGCTATTTACTTGCCAATCTCTCCTAATTATGAAAGCTATTTGTGTCTCAGAGCTCATCCTTTCCCATTTGATCTCGCAGTGTGTGGAGAATGCCAGCTCTGCAGAAATACTGACTGATTTGCATGATAACAGACAAGGATGTCTTTAAGTCCCTAAAACTTGTCTTTGGTAGAGGCCCAGAAATGCTCTTTAAGAAATGCCAAGACCTTTATTACAAATAACAAAGAACTGTCTCTAAAGAGCCAAAGTTGCAGGGGAACCAGAAGGCAACAGAGGTATGAGAGATCAGTACTTGTAGTATGTAGCCTATTACCAATGATGAGTTGCACATAAAAAGTGGCATAAAAAACAAATTAACCATGAAATATATGACCAGAAAATAAGGTAGGCTGTCCATGTAGCAAGAATGATAGATAACAGTTGGAGAGACAGTGTCAAACTAGTACATGCAAAATATTAAAACAACTAAAGATCAAGTCAGAAGACCTGATAGAGCCAGAGTTAGAAGCTTAGAGTTTACTAAAGAAGGACTACTGCTCAAAACCAGAAGCTCTTGACTCATTTCCCAGATATAAACACCTGGATTTTGCATACACTAAGACTAGTGTATGATATCTCCATTGGTCTCCATTTGGGCACTCATTTCCACCTACTCCCAACCAAAAAAATTGGACTCCACTCCTGGAATCATCCTGGAGTTGGTTAGGACAGCTTTGGCATTATCTTGCCCACATAAAAGCCTCCACAACACTATTGGTCATCTTTATGCCATGGAGCTAGGCATGCTGCCTCCACTTTCCCCTTATCTCTTCCAGTTCTTTATGGGTTGCCTTCTGCCTTTGGAATGTAACCTACTTGGAGGGAGGGATTATTATGTTTGCTTGAATTTGTACACTATTAGCATAGTGGCATAAAGTGAGTGCTTCAACAATGTTATATCTATATCTATAGCTATAATATTATAAAGAACATTTTATATCTATCTAGTATGTATATGCTATATGTATCTATGTCTACAGCTATACCATTATAAATACATATTTTATATCTATCTAGTATATATATGCTACATGTATCTATGTCTACAGCTATGATATTATAAATATATATTTTATATCTATAGTGTATATATGCTATATGTATCTATATCTATAGCATATTTATCATTATAAATATGTTTATATCTATCAGTATATATACATATATATATATATATACTATATGTACCTTTACCTATTTAACTCCATCTATCCATCAATCTAACAAGTACTCCTTGCATCTATCTATACGAGCATTTTGAATAGAATGGAAGAAGGTTCAACAGCCTCTGATGTGCATGACACAAAGGCATCATGGGAGATGATTTTCTTGGGCACAGAGACCTAAGTTGTGGAGAGAAGTGTGCATGGACTCATTTGGTTAAAGACGAGACCATCTTATTAGAGGACTACTGTCCTTCCCATCCTCTGGACCAGTCATTTTCCCCTGGGTTCAAATGCCAGCTCTTCTATTTACTGCCTGTTTGATTTTAGTATATCACCTAACCAGTTTTTACTTAGGTGGCACACTGGATAAGACTGTTGGACTTGCAGTCAGAAAGACCTGAGTACAAATTCTGCTTCAGACTATATTGTTCGTCTTTCAAAAACCAGCACAAGTAACTTCCAAAAGTCTAAAGGCTGATGACACAGTAATGATTTTTTCTCAGCTCTATCAAATCATGGAGACTGTCTACTAAGACAGCGTATGATCTCCAACGTTAAAGAGAACATGCATAATAGTAAAATAATGGATCCTTGGAGAGGTTCCACAGAATCTGGGTTTAACTCCTGACTGCCACTTAACTTATGTTACCCTCAGTGGGCAAGTCACAGCCTTTTAAGTCTCCACGTCCTCATGTACAAAATAATAGAGTTGGAGTAGATGACCTCTGAAGGTCATTACAATCTTATATCTATGAATAGGTATTGCCTTCAGATAAAGCAATAAGAATAAAGATGATTAAAAAATATGATCCTGATTGTTTTGTTCTTTTAGTCAAAATTCTTACATGATTTTTTAAAATGACACATGCTTAGAATAAGCATAGATTTGCAGGGAAACTTTGGTAAAAGGATTAATGTAGTGGAAACTTTTATATTTGAACTAAATGATTCGAAGAAAACAGCTATTGGGAAAAACCATGAGACCCAGGGGAAAGAGCACGTAAGTTCTCCTTCTGGCAGCAGTAATAGTAGTGATCTGAGGCAAAGAATAATCTCCTTAAGCTTCAGTTTTCTCATCTGTTAATTGGAGGTGGAACAGTACAATGGTGACTCTGACATCAGAATACCTAGAGGAGCAATGTGGTTCATGAATAGAGTTAGACTGGAAGTCAGGAAGACTTGGGTTCAAATTTTGCTTCTAACACATATTTGGCTATGTGATCTTGGCAAATCGCTTAATCTTTCAGTGTTTTAGGAAGATGCTGACCTGCATTGATAAAGGGAGTTTCTTCAACAGGGAGTTCCCCTAATCAAAGGTCTAATACTTATCACCATCCCTACTCTGATATGTAATCAGTACAATATATGACCAGTACAATATATGACTTCTGACCTACCTACTATTCACTTAGGAAAAAAGTACAGGTTGTTAAAACAAGGAGGAATCACAAATTTCACTGGCTATCATATAACTTCATAGGGAAAACCCCAACCAATGAAGAACTGACTTTTGAGAAGCAGAGGGAATTGTCTGCACCACTCCATAAGGGAATGAGCAAAACTCTTATTTTTCACCTACATTTAGATTAGAGTGAAATTTACACATTTCCATTTAGCTCCATAAAGAGCCCACCCAACTTTGTGGTTGGTAATTTGAATTCTTCTACTATATTCCCATTATATAAGGAGATCCTTGCCTGCATACTCAAATCCCTCTCTAATTCCTTCTTCACTGCAAAACACCTGGGCATGCTAATGTTTTAATTCTTGAGACTAAGCCTTAATGTCAACTTCTTAGTTTATAATGAAGGCCACAAATGCAATTCTCTTTTTTCATTTGACAACCTGCCCCCTCACAATATCTAATTGTTTTGAGACAACTCAGAAGTAATAGAAAGGTTCATAAGAATACAAATTTGGAGCTTGAAAGGAAGATAAAGGCCATATAATCCTGGCTCCTCATTTTGCAGATGAGGAAATGGAGGCTCAGAATCAATGAGGTTATTTAGTAAGCACAGATTTCTGTGGTGAGTGGAAAGAGCTGGAAGTACTTAAGGGTTATTTGCAACCTAATATACTTGCAATCTGGATAGGCATCATGCCTTTAGTACAGTGGTATCAAACTCAAAACAAAAAGGAGGGCCACTAAATGCATAAGGATCCCTGCTGACTGCATGTTGACAGTCTTAAAATACAATGCTTCCTAGGTTCTATTATGTTCTTATTCATTTTGTTAAATATTTCTAATTACATTTCAATCCCTGTGAACCTGGGAGTATTTCTGGCTGCATATTTGACACCTCTGCCTTGGTAGATAGACAGCTAGCCTTGGAGTCAGGACAACCTTGGTTCAAGATCAGCCTTTGACACATACTGACTGTGACCCTGAACAAACCATTTACCCTCCCAGTCTCTCAATCAATTTTCAAAGACTATGAAGTATAGATGAGTTCAAGGAGATTCCTCACCAAGAGTTTCTTATACTAATGAAATCAAAGGTCTAAATAAAAAGAGGAGAGAGGCATTCTTGTGTCATATCCTTCACCCAACTGTTATATATATGTATGTGTATATATATATATATATGTATATATATACACATATATATATTATAAATACTTTGTAAGAAAAGTAGTGGCTAAGAAATGGAAAGGTAGATCAGTGGAACAAGCGTAGATATACAATTTACAGCAACAAGTGACTATTGTAACCTTGTGTTTGACAAGTGTAAAGACTTGAGTTTTTGGGATAAGAATTCATTATTTGGTAAAAATTGTTGGGAAAGCTGAAAAGCAGTCTGGGAGATATTGGCATCAACCAACATCTTACACCATTTACCAAGATATGGTCAAAAGAGATACATAACCTAGATAGAAAGAGAGAGATTACAAGAAAAATTGAAGAACATGGAACATATTACCTATCAGATTTATGAATATGTGAACAATTTATGAATAACTAATAGATAGTAGTGTGAGGTGCAAAATGGATAATTTTGATCACATTAAGGTTTTGTACAAATATAGCCAAGATCAGAAAGAAAGCAGAAAAATGGGGGGGAGGGGGAATTACAGATAGTTTCTCAGATAGAGGTCCCATATCTCAAATAGAGAAAGAACTTTGTAAAATCTATAAGAATATGAGTCATTCCCCAATTGAGAAATGGTCAAAAAATATGAACAGGTAGTTTTCCAATGAAGAAATCAAAACAATTTATACTCATATGAAAGGATGCTCTAAATCATTATTGATTAGAGAGATGCAAATTAAAACAACCTTGAGATATCATTTTACCCTACCAAATTGACTAAAATGATTGAAGAGAGAAGCAATAAATGTTGGAGGTGATGTGAAAAATCAAAATAGTAATTCACTCTTGGTGGAACTGTAAAGTGATCCAACCATTTTTGGAGAGCAATATGGAATTATGCCCAAAGAGCTATTAAACTGCCTATACCCTTTAACCCAATAATATAACTACTAGGTCTATTTCTCAAGATGATTAGGGAAAAAGGAAAAGAACCTATATGTCCTAAAATATTTATAGCAGCTCTGTTTGTGTAAAGAAGTGGACATTGCAGGGATGCCCATCAAAAGAGGAATGGTTTAACAAGTTGTGGTATATGATCATGCTATGAGAAATGATGAGTTTGATTATCTTAGAAAAACATGGATAGACTTGCACAAAATAATGAAGAGTGAAAATAGCAGAACCAAGACAATGCTGTATACCATAACAGCAATATTGTTTTGAGAACAACTTTGAGCGACTATTATAAATGCTCAAATTAACTACAAAGGATCTATGAAGGACAATTCTCTCTGCATCCAGAAGAACTGATATAGAATGATTATACATATATATATATATATACATACATACATACATACATATGTACATATTTTTGTCTAATACTAGCCATCTCTAGAGTGAGGGAGAGAAGGGAAGAAAGAAGGGGAAAATGTTACATGATAACTTTATTATATATTCAAACAGAATAGCAAGTTGTACATAATAGATTTGCAGTTTCATATGCAATCTTTTTTTCTATTCTACTTTGTCATGGGAATGTTTGTTTTATTACTTAACTTCAGAATAAAATAAAATTTTTAAAAAGTAGTGTTAGTGCACATGTCATTATCTTGATTTTGCAAATGATAAAATTGAGGTTTAGGTCAATGCCCCAGATTATGCAAATGCTAAATTGTGAAGGTGTGACCCACCACATTTTTCACACCGAAGTGCAACTGACCAAGGTTTGTGTCCCACTGATCCCTTATTGCCCCATGTGTGTTCTTCTTGCACTCACAAGAGGATGACTTGTAGGAGATGGATACTGCCTTAAATAAAGATTGAGATGGCAAGCTTATCCAACCAGCAGATGTCACAAAGCTGAGAACAGCTCACTTATTATATGACACAGTGGGATCTCAAGATGATCTTCAGAAGCTAAAACATTGGATGGAAATGAAAAAGATGAAATGTAATTAAGATTAATGTAAAGTCTTACACTTGGGTTCCAAAAAATTACTTCACAGGTTTATTTAAAAAAAAAAAAAGGTCCTGGGGTTTTAGTAGATTGCTGACTCACTTTGTATCAACAGTATGATACATGACAGTCATGCTAGCTATTATGATCTTAGACTGCAGTAAGAAAGGTCTAACATCCAGGAATACATAGATGGTACTGCCATTCTCAGTCCTGTTCAGATCACATCTAAAGTACAGTAAGATGATTCATGGGAGAGTGTCCACAGGAATATAGCCAGGATGATGACAGGCCTTGAGCTCAAGCCGTATGAGGATCAGATGAAAGATCTAGGGGAAGCTTAGCCTGGGAAATGAAGACTTAGGAGAGATATGATAGCTTTCTCTAATGTTTAAAGAGCTGTCATAGCAGAAGAGGTTACACTTGTTACAGCTTGCTCCAGAGAACACAATTAAGAATAGCTAATAAAAGATGCAAAGAGGAAAATTTAAGTTTGATGTCAGAGAAAACTTCCTAATAATTAGAGCCAGTGATGTGCTGGTCAGTGTTTAACAATGGCTTTCAAAAATTTTTTAAGTATGCACAACACATTTTAAGTTGAATCTGCTTTATTAACATTTTCTCATTACTTTCTTAAGTCTAGACAATAAAGCAAGCTTTGATTTCTAATGCTTATCAGTTTCCAAGGTGCAGATGCTCACATTGAAAATTTAACAATGAGCTTGCACAAGCTAATTTGAGTTAGCTCTACCATGCCCCCTGAAGAGTTCTGCCAAAGCAGAGTTGGCTGATTCAGAAGGCAGGGTATTCTTGCCCTTTAGTTGAGGTCTTAAAACAAAGATTCTATGATCATTTGTCTGTAGAGGAGGTCCCTGTTTACCTAAGGCTTAAACCAGAAGGCCTCTGAGATTTCCTACTACTTTGAGATTCTGAGATTTGATCTTATTATTTTATCAATGCATATAATATTGTCTAAAACCTGCAGAATGTAATCTGAATTTTGAGTTTCTATCATAGAAATATACCTGCCATAGCAATCCAGATATGTGTGTACATTGGTTAGGAAACTTTCCTGTAGGCATAAACTCTGTATGTGTGTGTGTGTGTGTGTGTGTGTGTGTGTGTGTGTGTGTGAGTGTATGGCGCATGTGTGTGTTGTTTTGGCTTTGTATTCTTTGAATTAATCACAGTGTCAGGCACATAAAATGTACTGAATAAATGTCTGCTGAATTGAATTTAACTGCCACAGACATAACGACCAATTTTCTCCCCAAATCCTCCATTTTCAATATTCCTTCCTGATAACCAAGTTCATTCTGTTATTGTGATATCACCACTTAATTTAAATATGTTTCCATGACATCTTGTCATTTCCATAATTACAACTTATTCTACATTAATTATATCTTAGGTTGCGTGTTTCCTAAAGAGCTCAAGGTAGACATCTTAATCTCTTCATCAACATACCTACAAATCTTATTTTAGGATGGTAATTCTGAGATGGCTTAATTCTCTGCAGTTAGCTAATCCCAAGCCCTGTGTGTGAATTCCTGTTACACTCTACAACTGAGGTTTTCTTTCTTCTACTTTGGAATATTATCCTAAAAATATCTGTAACCATTGTCCTCAGATTGGGCATCTTTTTACTGAGGGTACTTGGTTAATTTTGTACCATTAGGCCAAGATGCTCTTAGAATCACAAAACACAAGAGTTAGAAGGGACAAAGTTGCTTTGTCCAAAATTGATAAAATGAAAAGGACTTAATGTTTCAGTGACTTGTTCAACATAACACAGCACATTACGGGCAGAACTAGAATTTCAACTCAGGTCCGTTCATAGTCCTGTACCATTTCTGTTATAGAACACTTACTTATCTTTTTGATTCTTTATCTCAAACTAAGATGACTACACCACCAGAAGGGACCTTGGACTTTCAATCTATTGAGTCTCAAACCAGGCAGATACACTTGTACTTTTTCATTAGGTTTTCATTGGTGGATCTGTTGTTGTAAGCATTTTGACATTTACTTGGAAGCTCACAGAGTGGTACAAGATATAGAATTATAAGCATAGTCCCAGACACTACCCTGCCTTTGAAATGTCCTTTCAAAAAATAAAATGAGTTATTCAACATTTTAATGAGTTTTACACAAATTGATGAGGCTCCACCATTTCAGTTTCTTTACCTATTATGAAGCCCTCATCTTGACCCTATTCCCTATATCCTCCCATGAACAGTTCCATGGCAGATATTAGAAAGAGATAATCAAGACTGCCCTCAAAGTATCAAAGTAGTATGGGAGTGTAGGAAGGCATCCAAGGAAATCTTCTTTATAACCTCCCCCCATCACCAATCTTAATTTTTTACTGACGTAAGGAAATGACCTAACAGGACTTCCTTTACATGAGTCCAAGGGAAATTTAATATGGAAATCACAAATGTCAATAAGCTACTAATATGACAATTGATTCCTCCTATGCTGGATGAGTACAAGTTATACCACTGGCATGATCTTAGAATCATGAGATTGAGGAGCGTTAGAAGTTCAAGAAGGGGATTTTAAAATCCTGCTCCATAATTCAAGGAAAAGAGAGGAATCACAAGAATACTGAGCTTAAAGAAGTAAAACAAAATGGTAAAGATGACTACACGCTTTGGTTTTGGCTGACTCAGGGACACCATCTCAAAGAAAAGTGAGAAGGGAGGAGAAAGAAAGAATATGGGTTCATGCCCAATACAGGATTCTGTATCCTTGTAATATACACACATACATATAAAGGAATGTCTGTACATGCATATATGTATATACATACATGCCTATACCTCCTATACATGATGGGGAAATATATTTTTAAAAAGACAAAACCTGTGTATACTGTTTTCTGCAAGTAGATGTCTCTTGGATAGGGAACCCGGGAACCCAGAAGATCATGGTAAAAGTTAAGTTAATGTGCTAATAGAGAGACACAACATGGCTTTGCTGGGGGTTAAGGAAAGAGCCTTGGGTTACAAGATATAGGAAGCCAGAGTATTACTATGGAAATATCCCAAAAGAAGCATTGGGAGGCAGAAAGGGAAGAGACGCAAAAAAAGGAAAAGAAATGATCAAATGATACTGAACCTAAATTTCTGCTGAGCAATTTAAGCTCTTTAATTCATGTATTCTCCTTAGTAGAGAAGAAGAAGCCCTGGGTGCTGTCCTCCATTGAAGAGTCACACACATTCTTGAGTGCTGTTAACAGTGCTTTTGTCATTCATTTTACCCTCAGTGGAAAATAGTATTCCTTAAGGAGAGGTAAACAACACACAGATATTTTTAACCACACTTAGGAAGTTCCATTTCAACTTTGAAAAAAAAAATATATATATATATACACACATATATGGAATTACGTCAACTTTCTCAAAATTGGCACTGACAAACTGTTCATCAGGCCACTGTCTCATAGGACAAAAAATCAACATCACTAAAGAATATAACAGTTTCTACACAATCAGAGAGATAGGACGAATTTGGTAAAAAAACAAAAATGGGTTTGTGGAAAAAAAATATTCCTTTGGGCAGAGGATCCAGAGGTCTTGGGGGTAAGAAGGTGAGCCAAGATGGCAGAGACAGGCCAGGAATTTGTCTGAGCTCTCCCCAGTTTCCCTCAGAAAACAACATTAAATGAAGCCTCTAAAATAATTCTGGAAGGAAAGAATCTACAAAAACACAGAGGGAAACCATTTTCTAGACCAAGATAACTTAGGAGGGAAGGTTTGTCTCAATTGGGTAAAAGGGCTGCTTAGTCCAGTGCAGGCAGAGTCCAGGTAAGCCAGCAGAAGGCTGTTAGCCATAGTACTTATCAGCAACCAAAGCCCTGCAGTCTGGCCCAGCAGGCCAATGGTACAGCAGGCCAAACTTGAGGCCTCCAGCCCCAGCACAGCAAGCAAACTGTCTGCCCTGGAACCCAGGACAAAATAAATGTGACTAGGCTGGGCCACCCTAGCACAGTGAGCAAGCTGCCAGGCTGAGAGGCCCCAGCACAGAAAGCCAGTGATCAGACACCTGGGCCCCAGCGAAAGAAGCTTTGGACAGTGCCCCCATACTTCAGGAGCAGAGCTCCTAAAAAATGAGCAAAAAAAGAAAAAAAAGAGCCCTGACCATAGATAGCTACTATGGTGACACGGAAGATCAAAACAAAACCTGGAAGAGGGCAACAATGTCAAAATCTTTAATGTGAATTAAAGGGAATGTGAATTGGTCTCCAGCCCAAAAAGTCCTCTTGCAATAGTTCAAAAAGTATTTTAAAAATAAGTAAGAGAGTTAGAAGAAAAAAAATGAGAAAAGGAACAAGAGTCATGCAGGAGATTATGAAAAAAAAAAGGAGTCAACAGCTTGGAAAAGAAAGCACAAAAAAGAGTGAAGAAAGCAACTCCTTAAAAAATAGAATTGGCCAAATGGGAAAAACAAAACAAAACAAATCCACTGAAGAAAGCCACTCCTTTAAAAGTAAAATTGACCAACTGGAAAAGGAAATGCAAAAGCTACCTGAAGAAAATAATTTCTTAAAAATTAATGTTGGGCAAGCAGAAGTTAATGACTGTATGAGACATCAACAATCAATCAAACAAAATCAAAAGAATGAAAAAAAATAGAGGAAAATGTAAAATACCTCACTGGAAAAACAACTGACCTGGAAATAGATCCAAGAAAGATAATTTAAGAATTATTGGACTATCTGAAAGCCATGATTTAAAAAAAAAAGAGCCTGGATAGAATCTTTCGAGAAATTATCAAGGAAAACTGCCCTGATATCCTAGAGCCAGAGGATAAAATAGTCATTGAAAGAATCCACTAATCACCTCCTGGAAGAGATCCCAAAATGAAAACTCCTAGGAATATTGTAGCCAAATTCCAACACTATCAGGCCAAGGAGAAAATACTGCAAGCAGCCAGAAAGAAACAAGTCAAATATCAAGGAGTTAAAATTACAGAGGACTTAGCAGCTTCTATATTAAGGGATCAGAGGGCTTGAAATATGATATTCTGGAAGGCAAAGGAACTTGAATTATAACTAAGAATCAACTACTCAGAAAAAAAATGAGCATAATCTTTCAGGGGAGGAGATGGACATTCAATGAAATAGGAGACTTCCAAACTTTCCTAATGAAAAAACCAGAACTGAACAGAAAATTTGATCTTCAAGTTCAAGACTCAAGAGAATTATAAGAAGGCAAACAGGAAAGAAAACAACAACATGGAATTCAATTAGGTTAAACAGTTTACATACCTACATGGGAAGACGATACTTGTAACTCTTAAGAATTGTATCTCTATTAGGGCAATTAGAAGGAGTATACTTAGGTAGAGGTTGTGGGTATAAGTTGACTTTGATGTCATGATAAAAAAAATAATTAAGAGGTGAAAAAAAGATTGAACTGATAGAAGAGGAAAAGGGGAGAAAAATGGGGTAAATTATATCATGTGAAGAGGCATAAAAGAGCTATTACAGTAGAGGGAAAGAAGGGAGTGAGTGAACATTGTTTCAACCTTAATTTCATTGGATTTGGCTCAAAGAGGGAATAATTTACCCATTCAGTTGGGTAAAGAAATCTATATCACCCTATATGGAAGTAGGAGGGGAAGGAAAAGCAAAGTGGGGGTGGGTTAATAGAAGAGAGGGCAGATTGAAGAAGGTGGTAGTCAAAAGCAAAACACTAGTGTGAAGGAACAGGGTGAAAGGAGAGAGAGAGAGAGAGAGAGAGAGAGAGACAGAGAGAGAGAGAGAGACAGAGAGAGAGAGAGAAGTATAAATAGGGGGGAAATAGAATGGAGGGAAATTCACAGTTAGAAACCTACCTGTGAATGTGAATGTGACAAACTCTCCCATAACAGAAAAGCAGAATGCAAAATGGATCAATAAAACAGAATCCTACAATATGTTATTTACAAGAAACACAACTGAAGCAGAGAGACAACACACAGAGTAAAGGTAAAAGGCTGGAGCAGAATATATTATGCCTCAGCTGAAGTAAAAAAAAAAAAAAAGCAGAGGTACCAATCCTGATCTCAGACAAAGCAAAAGCAAAAATATATCAAATTAAAAGAGACAAGAAAGGAAAGTACATCTTGCTAAGAAGTATAATAGACAATGAAGTAATATCAATACTAAACATATATGCACCAAGTGGTATAGCATCCAAATTCTTAGAGGAGAAGTTAAGTGAATTACAGGGAGAAATCAACAGCAAAACTATACTATTGGGGGACCTCGATCTCCCTCTCTCAGAATTAGATAAATCTAAATAAAAAAATAAACAAGAAAGAAGTTAAGTAAGTGAATAGATTTTTAGAAAATTAGATATGATAGACCTCTGGAGAAAACCAAATGGAGATAGAAAAGAATATATCTTTTTTCTCAGTACAGGGCACCTACACAAAAAATGGCCATGTATTAGAGCATAAAAACCTCAAAATCCAATGCAGAAAAGAAGAAATATTCAATGCATCCTTTTCAAATCAAGATGCAATAAAATTATATGTAATAAATGACCATGGAAAGATAAATTAAAAATTCATTGGAAGCCAGATAATCTAATATTAAAGAATGAGTTGTTCAAGCAACAAATCATAGAAACAATCAATGATTTCATCAGAGAGAAGGAGAATAATGAGACAACATACCAAAATTTATGGGATGCATCCGAAGTAGTACTTAAAGGAAATTTTATATCTCTAAATGCTTGCATGAATAAAAGGGAGAAAGAAAAGATCAATGAATTGGACATGCAATTAAAAAAGCTAGAAAAAGAACAAATAAAAAATCCCCAATTAAATACCAAATTAGAAATTCTGAAAATCAAAGGAGAGATTAGTAAAGTTGAAATAAAGAAAACTATTGAACTAACAAATAAAACTAAAAATTAGTTTTATAAAATACCAATAAAATAGGTAAACCTTTGGTTAATTTGATTACAAAAAAAAGAAGCAAACCAGATTACCAACATCAAAAATGAAAAGGGCAAATTCACTACCAATGAAAAAGAAATTAAAGCAATAATTAGGAGATATTTTGCCCAACTGTATGCCAATAAATCTGACAATCTAAGCTAAATGGATGAATATTTACAAAAAATATAAATTGCTCAGATTAACAGAAGAGGAAGTAAAATACTTAGGTAACATCATCTTAGAAAAAGAAATTGAACAAGTTTAAGAAATAATCTCCAGGGCCAGATGGATTTACAAGTGAATTCTACCAAACATTTAAAGAACAATTCATTCCAATGCTATATAAATTATTTGGAAAAATAGTTGAAGAAGGAGTCCTACCAAATTCCTTTTGTGACACAAATACTGTGCTGGAAGCCAGAAAGAGTCAAAACAGAGAAAGAAGATTGTAGATCCATAATGAAGATTGATGCAAAAATTTTAAATAAAACATTAGCAAAGAGATGACAACAATATATCATCAGGATAATATACTATGATTAGGTGAGATTTATACCAAGAATGCAGGGCTGGTTCAATATTAGGAAAAATATTAGCATAATATCAATAATAAAATTAACAGAAATCATGATTATCTCTATAGATGCTGAAAAAGCTTTTGACAAAGTATAGCACCAATTCCTATTAAAAACACTAGAAAGCATAGGAATAAATGAAGCTTTCCTTAAAATGATAAGCAGTATCTATCTAAAACTATCAGCAAGCATTATCTGTAACAGGGTTAAGGCAGAAGTCTTCCCAATAAGATCAGAGGTGAAACAAAGATGCCCATTTTCACCACTATTATTAAAAGAAATTGAAGGGATTAGAATAGGCAATGAGGAGACAAAACTACCACTCTTTGAAAGTGATATGATGCTATACTTAAAGAATCCTAGAGAATCAACTAAAATTTTTCTTGAAATAATTAACAACTTTAGCAAAGTCACAGAATATTAAATAAACCTACATATATCATCAATATACACACACACATATGTGGTGTATAGGTTATATAACATATACCAACAAAGCTCGGCAGCAAGATATAGAAAGAGAGATTCCATTTAAAATAACTATAGACAGTATAAAATATTTGGGAATCTACTTGCCAAAACAAACCCAAGAACTATATGAATAAAATTACAAAACACTTTTCACACAAATAAATCATCTCTAAACAATTGGAAATACGTTAATTTCTCATGGATAGTCCAAGCTAACATAAAGAAAATGACAATTCTAACTAAATTAATTTACTTATTCAGTGCCATATCAATCAAACTACCAAAATTATTTTATAGAGCAAGAAAAAAATAACAAAATTAATCTGAATGAACATAAGGTCAATAATATCAAGGGAATTAATGGGAAAAATGCAAAGGAAAGTAGCCTAGCTGTACTGGATCTAAAACTAAATTATGAAGAAGCAAATCATCAAAACTATTTGGTATTGGCTAAGAAATAGAGTGGTGGATCTGTGGAATAAGTTAGGTAAAAAAAAAACTGTAGTAAATGATTATAGTAAACTATTGTTTGATAAACCCAAAGACTCTAGCTTCTGAGATAAGAACTCACTATTTGACAAAAACTGCCTGGAAAACTGGAAAATACTATGGCAGAAACTAGACACAGACCAACATCTCACACTGTATATCAGGATAAGGTCAAAATGGGTACATGATTTAGACATAAAAAGTGGTAGCATAAGCAAATTAGGAAGGCAATGAATAGTTTACCTGTCAGCTTTATGGAGAAGGGAAGAATTTATGACCAAACAAGAGACAGAGAGCATTATAAAATGCAAAATGGATAATTTAATTACATTAATATTAAAAAAAATTGCACAAACAGAACCAATGCAGCTAAGATTAGAAGGAAAGCAGAAAGCTGGGAAACATTTTTTTTTTACAGCCAGTGTCTCTGATAAAGGCCTCATTTCTCAAATATATAGAGAACTGAGTCAAATTTATAAGAATAAAAGTCATTCCCCAATTGATAAATGGTCAAAGGATATAAACAGGCAATTTTCACATGAAGATGTTAAAACTATCTATAGTCACATAAAAAAATGCTCTAAACCACTATTGATTAGAGAACTGAAAATTAAAACAATTCTGAGGTACCACCTCATACCTATTAGATTGGCTAATATGACAGAAAAGAAAAATTATAAATATTGGAGAAGATGTGGGAAAATTGGGACACTAATTGTTGGTGGAGTTGTGAACCAATCCAACCGTTTTGGAGAACAATTTAGAATCATGCCCAAAGGGCTATAAAACTGTTCATATCCTTTGATTCAGCAATACCACTCCTAGGTCTGCATTAAGAAATCATAAAAAAGGGAAAAGGACCTGTACGTACAAAAAATTTATAGCAGCTCTTTTCTTGTGGCAAAGAATTGGAAATTGAGGGAATGCCCATCAATTAGGAAATGGCTGAACACATTGTGGTATATGAATGTAGTGGAATACTATTGTGCTGTAAGAAATGATGAGCAGGTAGATTTCAGAAAAATCTGGAAAGACAACATAAATTGATGCTGAGTGAAGTGAGAACCAGGAAAACATACACAGTAACAGTAACACTGTAAGATGATTAACTATGATTGACTTAGCTCTTTTCAGTAATAAATACAATGATCCAAGACAATTCCAAAAGACTTATGATGGAAGATACTATCCACATCCAAAGAAAGAAGTATGGAGTCTGAATGTGGATTGAAGTATATTATTTTCACTGTTTTCGGGGCTTTTTGGAGCTTTTCCCTTTTGTTCTGTTTCTTCTTTCACAATATGACTAATGTGGTGAAATATGTTTCAATGATTGCGTATATATAATCTATGTAAGATTGCTTGCCATCTTGGGGAGAGGTGGGGTGTGGGGGAGAGGAAAAAAGATATTTGGGACTAAAAATCTTATAAAAGTGAATGCTGAAACTATCTTTACACGTAATTGGAAAAAATAAGAAACTATTTACAAAAAAGAAGAAAGAAAAGAAAATGGGCTTGTGGAAATCTATAAACTTGATAGGCTTTCATATTTCTTTTCCTCCCAGCCCCAATTCTCACTAAGCAGGTCTCCAAAGGTACCTTGAACATTTCATTGAATCCTTTTAGTGTTTAAAGATGGAAAAATATCAAAGAGCTATTCCAATAATGCATGGAAGTTTCAACCCTGTCACTCTAGAAGTGTGTGTGTATACATATCTATCTATCTATATCTATCTATCTATCTATCTATCTATCTAGATAGATAGATAGATATAAATATATAGATATAGATAGATATAGATATAGATATATCTATATATAGATATATATGTATACACACACACTTCTAGAGTGATATATACTATATTAATATGTGCATATAATATACATGTATATACACAAACACACACACACATACACACACACACACACACACACACACACACAATTGGATGAAGGACAAACAACAACAATATATGCCAGGAGCTGGAGATATAAACAAAGCGAATGAAACAATTCCTACTTGATCTCATCCATGTACCTTTTCTCTCTAAGGCTATGGAAATTAATTCACCCATGCCTGCCCATATATGTGATTCACATCTGTGTGACTCTCACACATAAATTCACCACAAGGGGTCTGGCCAATGTTTAGGGAACCTTCTTTAGTTTTTTTTTTCTTCTTACTATTACCTGCCCATCCTATCTCTAAGTGTTTGAAAATATGTAAAATATGTGTTTGTTTGTTTGTTTTTAACCTGGACCACTACACTCACAGATACAAACATTTATTTGAACATTTAGGCTGTTATTTAACAGTCAAAGGAAATTGAATATGGTGATATCACATAAATTTGACCTTTGTAGATAGCCACCCATGTCAAAAGAATCTCAGATGTTTAGAGTTGGAAGGGACCTCAAAAATCACCTAGTATGGCTTTTTCCTTTTAAATATGTAGAAAATGAGGTCTAGATTCAGTGACCTACCCTATGATACACAATTCATTAATGCAAATTGAAGCTGTACCACAGCTTTTTTAATCTCTAATTCAGTGTTTTATTCACTGCTTCAAAACAATTTCATTTCAATTCACTTCAATTTTACAAACATTAATTAAGCACCTACTGTATGCAAGGCACTATGCTAGGTGCTGGGGGTACAAAGACAAAAATGTAATGCTTCTTGTCCTCAGGGAGGTCAAAGTCTACTAAGCAACTTCAATTAAACAACTAATAACCTCAATTTTACTCCATATTAACACTTAATGAAAAAAAATCAATCCCAAGGTTAAAATAAACTCTGTAAATCAGGAGCTCCAGACACAGTGTAAGTACTAAACTACAACTTCAGATAATGATGATGGGCATACAAGTGGATTAGGATAGCAGAAAATGGGTAGGAGGCAACAGACAAGGTATATCACAGGATATCAGAATTAGAAGGAATTTCCAAAGCCTTGTAGACTAATCCATATCTGAATAAGATGGTCAGGACAAGTAAGCCAAACAATCATAGAGCTATGGATTATTCTGCATGTGATTTGTTACACTTAAGTACTGCTTGGGTGGACAAAGATTTCACCCCTAGCTTGTACCTACAGTTACTCTGGCTACCCTGGTTAGTTCTACCATGGAGGAAGTTTATCTCCAAATATTAAAGAACATTTACTTGTTAAGGTGAACAGGGTTAGTATTAACTAAAACAGAGTATATCCTTAAGGGCTGTACATACTTCTTTATAGAGTTATAACTATAAGGATTATCCATACTTCTTCAGTTGGAGCAGTTTTCAGGGTGATTGTGAGGGTAAAATCATCTCTTTCAGCCTGATCTAAAGTTCATCTAGGCAGGTTTTATATCTCCAAAAAATTGTTCCAGGACACATGAAAGATTTAAAAAAATTATTAAGCACTTCCTAAATATTTGCCATCAATGTAGGTTTATGATTCATTTACTAAATTACATTTCTTTACTTTCAGCTTAAAATAAAATCTCGCTCTAGTTCACTGCAGCTCCTGGGTTCCCTAGCTGGGTAATGTTGTTTCATTGATTGTGATGACAGCTTCTATGACCTGTTCCCCTTTGACCAATTAGCAAGTCATGGCTCTTGAACACTGTCACCAAATGTAGAAAAAACACCTGCAGTTACAGACTGCAAGTGAAGAAACTGGGTGAGATGGGAAACCCCATATATTTTCATAGGGCAGGTCTTTATGTCCTGGTTAGGTTCAAGTCATATTGAAAAATATGATTTGAAAAAATGAAGGTCAAAAGGGAAAGAGACCAATAAAAGTAGGGATGGGAAATACACCAAAAAGCTAATAAATAAAAGGTCAAGGAAGCTAAGTAGACCCTTTTTTATTTAACGTATACACCCTCTTATAAGCATCTTGCTATTTTGGATTGTGCTTTTTTAATTTTTTTGGGGGGGGGAAGTAATTAACAACAATTATTAAATGTACTAAGATACTTCACTTTTTTATAGAAGTTTTTTTTTTTCATATAATGGAAAATCCTTTTGCAACTTCACCCTTCCCCCGAAAAAATACCTTTGTATTTTATCTTTGTAAAGACATTTATTCAGTGCCTTTTGATAACACTTTGTTCTTCTAAGTATTTTATGTATACAATTTCATTTCATCTTCACCACCACTCTGTGAAGCAGGTGCTATGTTCATTTAACAACAACAACAACCATAACAATATTTATTAAGTGACTGCTATGTGCCAGCCATTTTGCTAAACGCTGGAGACAAAATAAGAAAGGCAACACCTGTCCTCAAGGAGCTTACAAGTGGGGAGGGCAGAGAGAGCACTCACATGATGTTGATGGTGGCAGTAGAGGTGAAACCAAGTAAAGGAGGTGCTTCTCCTTTCATTGGATAAATAAACTGTGCTCAAAGAAATTAAGTGATCTTCCGAGGATCACACAGCTAGTCAAAAAGGCAGGATCTGGACTCAGATATTCTGGGTCTACTGGATGAAGAATCTAGCACTCAATGCACTATGCTAAGCCAGATTTCACACAGCCTAAGTGGGAAACACATCATTACTCCTAAAAGATTTCATAAACACGTCCTGTGGAGTTGCCTGGGGGTAAAGTGAGATTAAGTGACATGTCCAGGAAGCTAATAAATGTCTGGAGACAAATTCAAGACTATGTCTTTATGATGTCAAGTCTGGTGCTCCATCCACTATGCAACTAGTTACTTATTGTATCTATAGCAGCTATCATCCTGTCTTACACATTGTGAGCAACCTGAACACATACCTTTAATATGGTACTCTTTCCACCAATGCAGACTACAATCTTTCTATACCTCAGGAGCTAGTTTCATGAGTTACTGTGATCACCTTGTTTATCACTTTATACCTAGCTTGCTAGCAATGAGCCTCTGTGGACCTAGTTATACTGGTCCTTGGATGAGAGACATAAAGACTGTTACCAAGTCAATGCATGAAGCCCCCTGACTTGGTTGGCTTTTCCAGAACCACTTACACCGTCATGGCCTTCAAAAATTCAAAAATTATTTCAAGAAACTGAAAAGATCCAGAAAAAGAAAAGAAGCAGACTCTGACTGTCTTGACACACAATTAGGTATAGACATGTCTGAGCACACTGGGCTGAGACATTTCAGGATGATCCTGGAACTATATCCCACTATATTATCTTACCATGTGCATGAGAGGAACCTAGTTGGAGGAGAACATTGGAAGTTGAGATCTGCCCTCTCTCCCTAGGCACATGTTAATTTTGTTTTGTTTTTTTGATAACTAAGAAATAAAAATACAGTAGCATTTTACATTGACTACAAAACAAAAAACAAGTAGATGTGTGAAGCATTGGAGGATGAATTTAGGAGAGGCAAATTAGTAGTTATATAACAAATATTTGTTGAATTAAATTGAGACTTCTCTAACATTTATTTAAAGACAGGAATTCTTCAGATAAACATCCGCAGTTATTTTAACTGATGTAGAGAGAATGAATAAATAATAATAACGCCATCAATAGATGACTGATGATCAGAATTCATTAGGTCAAAAGCCAGCATGGATCATCCAGACCCACAGAAGACACTTAAAACACCATCACTGTCAGCATATCTGGCCATATGGTCCATGGTGTATTTGTGAGAATATGTGGACCCAAATATAGGAGAAGAGAAGTGAACCACAGATGGGTTAGGATATACACTAGTTTGCATTGAAGTACAGGAAAATGTATCACTTTTTAAAGGCTTTGGGGAGATTTGGTCATTGAAGCTATTTTGAAGCATCACTGAAAACTTGGAAAAATATTATGACTAATTTAGAAATTAATTTGGAATCTTTATCTGATGTAATGGAATGGAAGAGGATGGAATAAAATGGCAAAGCTTTTATTAAGAACTTACTATGTCCCAAACAATGTACTAAACACTTGTGATACAACTAAAAAGTTAAGACATTCTCTGCTCTCAAAGAGATGACATTCAACCTGGAAAGGACAACACATAAAAGAGCATTCAAGTTTATGTTCAATAGATGGCAGATGGAAAGGCCAAGTAGTATTTAGGCAGGAAAAGCAACAGATCAAGGACTTATGGCAAGGACTAGAGGACCTTGGGGAGTCCTCTAGCAGGACTGAGTCCCCTAAAAAAAGAGAGTGGGTTCAAGGGTTAGTGTTGAGTGGGGTCCTAGGATAGCTCAGCATCCAGCTGGCAGCTGTCATCTTGTGCCTGGTAAGAATTGGGAAGTGGGGAAATGAGGGTTGTTTGGAGAAGGGGGAAATCCAGTGTTCCCCTCAGTGGCAGCAAACATTGTTGATTATCATCCTAAAGTAACCAGAAATGGTAATTGATGGAATGCTTCCATAACATAGTCTCTAAAGTGGTATGTGTATGAAATGTATGATTTGCATACAGTGGCTATTGTAATAGAGGACTAATGTGGGCCCAATCCTACATACATATCCTGGCTGGTGAGAACCTGACACATGGAGTCTTGGTGTATCTTCTCTTGGCTCTGAGTGACTGAGGGGCTGGTTAATACTATGTGGTGAAAAGTAGATTTCTAATGGGATTTGGGATGGAAGGACTAGTGACTCAGTAGAGGCTCAACTAAACCTGAGAGTACACACAGAAAATCTAAGTAGACAATATTTCTCTTTCTTGGCAGCTTTCCAGTGAGGAATAACTCCTACGTACTTCTGGTTAGAGAAGGGATATCAAGCCCTATCTCCCATTCAGCTATGCTATGTCCATAAACACACAGCACCTCTTTCTTTTGCCTTTCATATTATTCATTCATTAAATTAAGTGAAAGATTATCCTGAGACAGAACAAAACAGGTCATGACTTTGTGAGCTTTCAAAGGATGGAGGAGTCATCAAATGCAGTAGATAGTAAAATCTTCTTGTAGCAGCTGAATCTGGTAAAGAATCAGCCCTGGAATGTAACCTATTTGAAATCCAGCCCAATGGACCTTACAGTTAAGACACCACAAGGGAACAGCTTGTCCATTGGTTATGTTACACACAGAAGTTAATTCGATAGGGATTCTATGAAGGGAAAAAAGGACTCAATGGACCAGAAAGTACATCCTGAAGCATATGTGTTTCCTACATATTGATCTCAGTACCTTTGTGATTCAAATTTAAGCCCACTCTCCTTAGATTTGGTACACAAGGGAAGTATACCCCTGGTATGAATGGAAGGTAGGTGTTTTATTAGATTTTTTTTTTAATATACCTTCTCAACCAATATATTTTCTGTAAAAGTTAATTGTTGTAAGCTGGCTGATTGATAATGGTCATCCCTAGAACAAAGAAGGTGAATTTCTAGTAACACTGTTCATGATTCCCCATTTTTTTTTGCTCTTCAATATGTGTTTTCTTTTTTTCTTTTTAATTTATTTTGATTTATCAATAATCACTTCCATATGCTTTTGAGTTTAAAATTTTTCTCCTCCTTCCTCTCCAAGATGGTGCATAATCTGATATAGGCTATACATTTACATTCATATTAAACATATTTTCACATTAGTGATGTTGTAAGTAGAAATTAAAACCAATAGGAGGAACCATCAGAAAGCGGAAACAAAACTCAACAGAAGAGAAAAAAATTAGCAATTCGGCTTCCATAGTTCTTTCTTTGGGTGTGGATAGCATTTTCAATCACAAGGCCTCTGAAGATGTCTTAGATCCTTGTATCGCTAGGAAGGGTTAAGTTTATCAATATTAGTCATCATGCAACATAGCTGTTATTGTGTACAATGTTCTCTTGGTTCTGCTCACTTCACTCAGCGTCAGACCGTACAAGTCTTTCCAGGTTTTTCTGAAGTCAGCCTGTTCATCATTTCTTATAGCACAATAGTATTCCATCACATTCATATACCACAACTTGCTCAGCCATTCCCCAGCTGATGGACATCCTCTCAATTTCCAATTCTTTGCCACCACCAAAAGAGGTTCTATGAATATTTTTGTACATGTAGGTCCTTTTCCCGTTTGTGTGATCTCTTTGGGATATAGCCCCAGAAGTGCTGTTGCTGGTCAAAGGGTATGCACATTTTGACAGCCCTTTGGGCAGAGTTCCAAATTGCTCTCCAAAATGGTTGGATCATTTCACAACTCCACCAAAAATGCATTAGTGTTCCAATTTTCCCACATCTTCTCCAACATTTATCATTTTCCTGTTTTGTCATGTTGGCCATTCTGATAGGTGTGATGTGATACCTCAGAGTTGTTTTCATTTGCATTTCTCTAATCAATAGTGATTTAGAGCATTTTTTCATATGACTATAGATGGCTTTAATTTCTTCATCTGAGAACTGTCTGTTCATATCCTTTGACCATTTATCAACTGGGGAATAGCTTGCATTCTTATAAGTTGGACTTAATTCTCTATATATTTTAGAAATGAGGCCCTTATCAGAGAGACTGGTTTCAAAAATTCTTTCCCAATTTTCTACCTTCCTTCTAATCTTAGTTGCATTGGCTTTGTTTGTGCAAAAACTTTTCAATTTAATGTAATCAAAATGATCTATTTTGCTTTTCATAATGTTCTCTATCTCCTGTTTGGTCATGAATTCTTCTGTTCTCCATAGATCTGACAGGTAAACTATTCCTTGCTCTCCCAGTTTGCTTATAGTATCAGCCTTTATATCTAAATCATGATCCCATTTTGACTTTATTTTGGTATATGGTGTGAGATTTTGGTCTATGCCTAGTTTCTTCCATACTCTTTTCCAGTTTTTCCAGCATTTTTTTTTCAAAGAGTGGGTTCTTATCCCAGAAGCTGGGGTCTTTGGGTTTATCAAATAATAGATTACTATAGTCATTGACTACTGTGTCATGCATATTTCACCTATTCCATTGATCCACCACTCTATTTCTTAGCCAGTACCAAGCAGTTTTGATGATTGCTGCCTTATACTACAATTTAAGATCTGGAATGGCTAGGCCACCTTCCCCTGCATTTCTTTTCATTAGTCCTCTTGATATTCTGGACCTTTTGTTCTTCCAAATGAATCTTGTTATCATTTTTTATAACTCTACAAAATAGTTTTTTGGTAGTTTGATGGGTAAGGCACTGAATAAGTAAATTAGCTTAGGTAGAATTGTCATTTTTATTATATTAGTTCGGCCTACCCATAAGCAACTGATGTTTTTACAATTATTTAGATCTGATTTTATTTGCATGAAAAGTGTTTTGGAATTGTATTCATAGACTTCCTGGGTTTGTTTCAGGAGGTAGACTCCTAAATATTTTATAATGTCTACAGTAAGTTTAAATGGAATTTCTCTTTCTATCTCTTGCTGTTGGGCTGTGTTGGTAATATACAGAAATGCTAATGATTTATGTGGGTTTATTTTATAGCCTGCAACTTTGCTAAAGTTGTTTATTATTTCAAATAGTTTTTTACTTGATTCTCTGGGATTCTCTAAGTAAAACATCATGTCATCTGCAAACAGTGATAGCTTTGTTTCTTCTTTGCCTATTCTGATGCCTTCAATGTCTTTTTCTTCTCTTATTGCTAAAGCTAACATTTCCAGTACAATACTGAACAACAATGGTGATAATGGACATCCTTGTTTCACCCCCAATCTTATTGGAAATGCTTCTTGCTTGTCCTCATTACATATTATGCTTGCTGAAGGTTTTAGATAGATGCTATTTATTATTTTAAGGAAGACTGCATTCATACCTATGCTTTCTAGTGTTTTTAATAGGAATGGGTGTTATATTTTGTCAAAAGCTTTTTCTGCATCTATTGAGATGATCATGTGGTTTCTGTTAGTTTTGGTGTTGATATGATGAATTATGCTGATAGTGTTCCTTATAGTGAACCAGCCCTGCATTCCTGGTATAAATCTTACCTATTCATAGTGTACTATTCTTGTGATAAGTTGCTGTAATATATTTGCTAATATTTTGTTTAAAATTTTTGCATCTATATTCATTAGAAAAATTGGTCTATAATTTTCTTTCTCTGTTTTGACTCTTCCTGGTTTGGGTATCAGCACCATTTTTGTATCATAAAAAGAATTTGGTAAGATTCCTTCTTCACCTATTTTACCAAATAGTCTATATAGTATTGGAATTAATTGTTCTTTAAATGTTTTATAGAATTCACATGTAAATTCATCTGGCCCTGGAGATTTTTTCCTAGGGAGTTCATCAATGACTTGTTCAAGTTCTTTTTCTGAGATGGGGTTATTTAAGTATTTTACTTCCTCTTCTGTTAATCTGGGCAATTTATATTTTTGTAAATATGTATCCATTTCACTAAGATTGTCAAATTTGTTGGCATATAGTTGGGCAAAATAATTCCTAATTGTTGTTTTAATTTCCTCTTCCTTGGTGGCAGTTTCACCCTTTTCATGCTTGATACTAGTAATTTGGTTTTCTTCTTTCTTTTTTTAAATTAGATTAACCAAAGGTTTATCTATTTTATTGTTTTTTTTCATAAAACCAGCTCTTAGTTTTATTTATTAGTTCAATAGTTTTCTTAATTTCAATTTTATTAATTTTTCCTTTGGTTTTCAATATTTCTAATTTGGTGTTTAATTGAGGATTTTTAATTTGTTCTTTTTCTCGTATTTTTAGTTGTGTGCCCAATTCATTGATCTCCTCTTCTTCTATTTTATGTATGTAAGCATTTAGAGATATAAAACTTCCCTTAAGAACTGCTTTTGCTGCATCCCATAAGTTTTGGTATGTTGTCTCATTATTGTCTTTCTCTTGAATGAAATTATTGATTGTTTCTATGATTTCTTCTTTGACCCAATCATTTTTTAGGATTAGATTATTTAGTTTCCAGTTATTTTTTTAGTCTATCTTTCCATGGCCCTTTATTACATATAATTTTTATTGCATCATGATCTGAAAAGGATACATTTAATATTTCTGCCTTTCTGCACTGGATTGTGAGGTTTTTATGTCCTAGTACATGGTCAATTTTTGTGTATGTGCCATGTACCACTGAGAAAAAAGTATATTCCTTTCTATCCCCATTCAGTTTTCTCCAGAGGTCTATCATACCTAACTTTTCTAATGTTCTTTTCACCTCCTTAACTTCTTTCTTCTTTATTTTGTGGTTAGATTTATCTAGTTCAGAGAGGGGGAGGTTGAGGTCCCCCACTAGTAGAGTTTTACTATTTCTTCCTGTAACTCCATGAACTTCTCCTCTAAGAATCTGGATGCTATACCATTTGGTGCATATATGTTTAGTAATGATATTACTTCACTGTCTATGGTGCCTTTTAGCAGGATGTAGTTTCCTTCCTTATCTCTTTTGATAAGATCTATTTTTGCTTTTACTTTGTCTGAGATCAGGATTGCTACCTTTTTTTACTTCAGCTGAAGAATAATATGTTTTGCTCCAGCCTTTTACCTTTACGCTGTATGTGTCACTCCTTTTCAAATGTGCTTTCTGTAAACAACATATTGTAGGATTATGGTTTTTAATACACTCTACTATACATTTCCATTTTATGGGAGAGTTCATCCCATTCACATTCACAGTTATGATTACTATCTGTGTCTTTTTCTCCATCCTTTCCCTCCCCCCATTTATGCTTTTCTTTCTCCTTTCTCCTTTCCCCCCCTCACTAGTGTTTTGCTTTTGACCACCACCTCCTTCAGTCCCACCTCCCTTCTATTGGCCCTTTCCCTTTTCTTCCCCTTTACCCTTATTGCTTCTTCCCTCCCTTCTATCCCCTCTCCCTTTTCTTTCCCCTTTTCCCTCCTACTGCCTATAGTGCAAGTTAGATTTCTATACCTAAGTGATTATGTTATTTCCTTCTTGAGCCAAATCTGATGACAGTAAGGTTCAAACAATGCTTATCCCCCTCCCTTCTTCATCTCTGTTCTAATAGGTTTTTGTGTCTTTTCCTATAATGTAATTTACCCTTGTCTGCCTCCTCCTTTCTCAGTACATTTTCTTAGCTCAGACTAATCCAGTTACTTGGATCCATTTAACCCACTTGATTAATTTTTTTTTTTATCATTACATCAAAGTCAACTTATATCTACCCCCTTTATATATACTCCTATAACATGGTACAATAACAATACAGTTCTCAAGAATTGCAAGTCTCATCTTCCCTTGTAGGGATGTAAACATTTTGCCCTTATTAACAACATATTGTATCTTTCTGTCCCATTTACCTTTTTATGTCTCTCTTGAATATTGTACTTGAAGATCAAATTTTTTATTGAGCTCTGGTGTTTTTATCAGAAAGGTTTGGAAGTCCCCTATTTCATTGAATATCCATCTCCTTCCCTGGAAAATCATGCTCATTTTCTCTGGGTAGTTAATCCTTGGCTGCATTCCAAGCTCCTTTGCCTTACGGAATATCATGTTCCATGCCCTACGGTCTTTTAATGTAGAGGCCGCAAGGTCCTGTGCAATCCTGACTGTGATTCTATGATATTTAAATTATTTCTTTCTGGCTGCTTGCAGTAATTTCTCTTTAATCTGGTAATTTTGGAATTTAGCTATTATATTCCTCGACGTTTTCAATTTGGGATCTCTTTCAAATGGGGAGAGGTGGATTCTTTCTATAGTTATTTTACCTTCAGGTTCTAAGTCTTCAGGGCAGTTTTCCTTTATGATTTCCTTAAGGATATTGTCCAGGCTCTTTTTTTTTCATCATGATTTTCGGGTAGGCCTATGATTTTTAAATTGTCTCTCCTGGATCGGTTTTCCAGGTCAGTTGTTTTACCCATGACGTATTTTACATTTTCATCTTTTTTTTCATTTTTTTGTTTCTGTTTGATTCTTGCTCTCTCATAGAGTCATTAGTTTCCATTTGTTCAATTCTAATTTTTAACATAGTTTTCTTCTGTTAGATTTTGTACTTTTTTCTCCAATTGGTCAATTGTATTTTTAAGGGATTTGTTTTCTTCAGTATACTTTTTTTTCCAGTTGGCCAATTGTATTTTTAAGGGATTTGTTGTCTTCAGTGTACTTTTTTCCAGTTGGCCAATTGTATTTTTATGGGATTTGTTTTCTTCAATGTAGTTTTTTTCCAGTCGGCCAATTGTGTTTTTTAGGGACTTGTTTTCTTCAGTGTACTTTTTTTTCCAGTTGGCTAATTGTACTTTTTTAGGACTCCTCTACCTCTCTCATTTGACTTTTAAAATCCTTCTTGAGTTCTTCTAAGGAGGCTTTTTGGGCTTTGGACCAGTTCATACTCCTTTCTGATGTTGCAGATGTGGGTTTGATGACAATGTTGTCCTCTTCAGAATTTCTGTCTTGATCTTCACTCTTCTCATAATATGAATCTATTGTATGTTTCTTTTTACTCATGGTGTTTCTTTATTCCCTGGCCTTTAAAGAGATTATGCTCTCCTGCTGGGTAGCAGAGGTCACTGACCTAAGCTTCTTGTGTTGGGAGCCTAGGTCTTGGTCACTGACTTTGTGAGCTGGGGCCTCTTATGTTTGCAATTAGAGGCTGTAGGGTTCTGGCAGCTCACCTGGTGTTGGGCTGGAATCAGCAAGGCTGGGACTTTCAGGCAAATCTAGATTGCCTGCTTTTCCTTTCCTTTAGCTTTGTTCAACTCCTTTTAGATGGATGCTGCTGGGTGTTTATCTGCCTGGGGCCCTTTGCAGTACTGCCTCCCTTAGTTCTCTTTAGGCACTGGGAAACTCCTTTGCTCTAGAATGCTGAAAACCTGGTGGTTTTCTGAGCTGGTTTCCAACGGTTCCCCCACCCTCACTGAGGCACTCAGAGGTCCAGCTGTTGGTGTTTGCTTGCTTGACTGCCTGTGCTTTGGGATCTCCTCCTGGTTGGCAGTTGGAGGCTGTAGGGTTCTGACAGCTTACCTGGTGTTGGTCTGGAATCAACGAAGCTGGAACTTTTGGGCAACTCTAGGTTGCTTTTTTCAGCTCCTTTCAGACAAATGCTGCAGGGTGATTCTCCGCTTGGGGCCCTTTGTAGTGCTGCTTCCCTTACTTTTGCTGAGGCACTGGGAGACCCATTTGCTGTAGAATGCTGAGGCACCAGAATCTCCTCCTGGTGTGCTAAAGTGGGTCTTTCCACTAGCTGACTGAGTGACTCCCGGTTCCATACTGCTCCCCTTCCCCAAGGGTAAGCGGGGCCTTTCCCGTTAATCCCTCTAGCTACCTGGGCTACTGCACTGCTGCTCCCTGTCTTCCTTTTGGTTCAGCTGTTTCAGGGTTTTTTTCTGGGGTGATGTTTTCTGGGTTTTCAGAGGTTGATAGGGGAGGGTGAGAACGACTACCTTTTTACTCCGCCATCTTGGCTCCCAGAAGCGGAAGTGTCCTCTCAATATATATTTTCAAACCAAATTTTGGAAGACTTGTTTTGACAGAACTCCATTAAATGTACCTTTTCTTGAAATCTGGGCTGTACCTTGAGCAAACCACTTAACTTCTCTTGATCTTAGTTCCCTCATATATAAAATGAGGGGGTTGGACACAAAGAGGTTTGAGATTCCTTACAGCTCTAAATGTATGACCTTATGATATTAACTAGTAATTCCATAATATTAGTAATTCCAAAATGCATAATACATGGGCATGAAGACCATAGTTTGGCTCATAACTAAAGAAGTGATGCTATAATGGAAAGAACCCTAGCCTTGAGATCAGCAGATTTGAGTCCTGGATCTTCCAATTACTAGCTGTATCAAAATTTTCCAGTCACTCTGAGTCTCAATTTCTTTATGTCTACAATGGGGATAATAATATTTCTGTCTAGTTCATAGAATTGGTGTGAGCACAAGTAAGTGAAATGAAGCACAGGGAAGTCTGTGAAGTGATACATAAATGCAAGATTTTTATCATTATCATAATCATCATTTTCAAGCTTACTTACACTCAATTCATATTCACAAGATGCCATGTAAAAGCTGAGCAATGGACTGAGAGCCAGAATTCAATTCATTTCAACAAACATTTACCAAGTGCTTACTATGTGCCAGACACCATGCTGGGTGCTGGAGCTGGAAAAACAATGATAAATTAGATAGAACTTGATTTTAAGAAGCTTACAGATTTAATGAAGGGTAAAGATACACACAAATAGCTATGAGACAAGGGAGAATGTAATGAGTGCAAAAGCAAGGGACAAGAAAAGTGCTATGAGTTTTTTTTTGTTTCTTTGCTTTTTTTTCCCAGTGAAGGGTCCTACTTTCAGTGAGGGATCTGGAAAGGCTTCATGGATAAGTGTCAGAATTGATCCTTTAAAGAATGAACCACATTGCCCCATCAACAGCAATTGAGAAGGGAGAAACCAGGATTGTTGTGGTTTTTGTTTTTGGTTTTTGTAATTTTGTTTTGTTTTTCACTTTCTTTTTCTATTTAGAAGAGAGAATGAGCTCAATTTCATATATATATATACATATATATGTATATATATATGTATACTGGGTTTTAGGTGCTACTGTATCACCCCTGTAAAGATATAGAGCACAGAGTTGATAATCAGAGACCCTCATACTTTGCAGAAAAAGAAAGGAGGTGAATGGTAGGAGTTACTCAATATTAAAGGCCATAGATTTGGAAGTCAATGGGATAGAGGTGATAAGTGAGGCCACAGGAGAAGGAGAAGGCCCTCAAAAGAGAAGATAATCAAGAGAAAAGAAGAGGGTCAAGCACAAAACTTTGACACTATTGATGTTAAAGCAGTGGGACCAGGATGAGAAGCCAACAGAAAACAAAAGAAGACCTGTCAAGGAGATTGGAAACTATAAGATTGTAGTGTCATAAAAGCTAAAGGGTAAGAAGGTAACATAGAGAAGGGGGCAGGAAATAGGGTCAAACAATCAAGAAATGCCATTAAGAGTGAGGATGGGGAATAAAAGCCACTGGACTTAATGATTAAGAAGCCATGACTGATCTTGAGGATACCTCTTTCAGTAAAATGGTGGGAATGGAATCCATGCTTAAAAACTGAAGAGAGAATAGATGAAGAGGAAATGAAAGCAGCAAGTACAAACCAGTATTTGTTTGGTGTTGAGAGGAGAAAGATGAGGTGATATCTTGAGTAGATAGTGAGGTCAGCAAAAGATTTACTTATGCTTTATTTTGAATGTGGAGAATTAAGAATACATGCTGAGGGAAAGGAGTCAGTAGAGAGTGAAAGATTGGGATATATGAGAAATGGGGGATGAAGGGAACCAGATCATGGAGGACAGGACAGAATGACATCAAAGACACTGGGAAAAAGTGCTTTGGAAAGGAGGGATACCTTAGAAGAAGAGAGGATGAATAAGGATTTTGAAATACTTAGAGAAGGTAACGAGGGAGTTAATGAAGTGCATGTTCTGTCTTCAGAGTAAAGTAGGACTTCAGGTCATATGCTAAGAGGAAGGAGAGAGAGTGGATTTGAATATAAAGAAAAGAAATATAACACCTGTTGTGGGGAATGTGACAGAGTCAGAAAAAAAGAATGAATAAGCAGATGTCTAACAGCGTGGGCCCAGTTGGGGGAATCAATGCAATCAACATGGCTGCATGATTTTCTCTATTAGCATTTGGATGTGAGTCAGAAGAAAGGAGGTGGATGGTAGGAGTTACCCAATATTAAAGGCTTGCAATGTAAGAATGGTGAAAAGTCAAGGAGCAAGAGATTAATAGCAGGGGAAAAAGCATGAGTGAAACAACTAATCCAAGACTGAGAAATGCCCAGTATAATTGTACTTAGTCTCCACTCTGTTGCTAACTACCTATATGATCTATAAGTCATTTTACTTTTCTGGGTCTCAGTTTTTCTCACCTATAAAATGAGGAGGTTGGAAAAATTTAAGGTCCTTTCTAGTTCTATTCTTCTCTGAATAAAATGAAGCAGAAATAAACTTTGATGGAGGTGAGAAGGTCTGTTTGGCACTAACCAGGCCAAATGGATGCTATAATGGGAGACCATGGACAATAAAAAAGAAACAAAAGAAACAAACAAAAAAATAACAAATGGCACTGGTTACTTGACAGTGCAGGAAAGAGGGTGATAAAGATGTTAGGAATAGGGAAGTACTAGAATTAATCTTTCCTCTTTCACAATTTTGATAAGGTCTAAACTTCAAACCCATGAACTTTAACCTTACTAGTACCATGTTTTAAATAAATGAAATAATTAATCATACATTTGAAATTGATGCAGTGACTTCTCTAGGGAACTCAAAGGACTTAAACCTGAATGTTCTCACTGAACTTTATATACTTAAGGGTGGTATTCTATAGAGAGAAGAAATTGGAAACAAAAACATTTATGTCTGTGAATTCTTGACCATGGACAGCAAGACTTACTGATGCAGTTTAAAAGCACTGGATTTCAAGTCAGAGGACTCAGCGTGAGTTCTGGCTCAGTAACTTCTTACCTGGGAAATCATGGGCAAGTCATTTAAGATCTATGAGTCATAGCTTCTTCATCTCAAAACTAATAGGGTAGACTAGATGTTGACTGAAGCCCCTTCCACTCCACATTCATGATCCTGTGAGACAGGAGACAATAGGACAGTGTCGACTCCTTGAGGGCAGAGCCTACTGTTTTTTGCCTTCTATCCTCAGTCTCTAATACAGCCTCCAGCTCATTGCAAAAGTTTAATAGGAACTCATCAAAGTGCAAAGAATATTAGCTGATTTCTCATTAGATATTAAGCATTATACTATGCGTATCTCCCTCATTTCATGATGATACTATATCTATTAGACCATGGGTTCATAACATTTTTTTTTGTAGTCTGGTATAGCTGTGGATTCCTTTTCAGAATAATGTTTTTAAATGCATAAAATAAAACACATAAATTACAAAGGACAACAATTATATTGAAATAGTTATCAAAATTGGATAGCTAAGTGATGCAGTAGAGTCAGAAAGACTCATCTTTAGGAGTTCAAATCTTTCCTCAAATACTTACCAGCTGTGTAACTCTGGGCAAGTCACCTGACCCTGTCTGCCTCAGTTTCCTCATCTGTAAAATAAGCTGGAGAAGGAAATGGAAAACCATTCCAGTATTTTTGCCAAGAAAACCGCAAATGGGGTCATGAGGGGTCAGACACAACTGAAAATGATTGAACAACGAGTTATCAAAGTATTTTTTTAAAAACAAGTTCACAAGATTATTCAATTGACAAGCATTGTGAAGAGGTAGATGGGTGACAGAAGAGATGGGAGCACCAGTCATGGAATCACTTGTATTCACACCGTGCCTCAAACATTTAATCTCTATGTAACTGTGGGAAAGTTATTTAGAACCTCTTTGCCTCAGTTTCCTAATCTGAAAAATGGTAAAGATACCTTCCTCAGGGTTGTTGTGAGTATAAAATGAGATGATATTTGTGGTGAGCTTTGCAGACCTTAGAGCTCTTACTAAGAGCTTACTATTTACCATCCATCACACTAAGCAATGGAGATACAACAAAGGGCCCATCCATTGTCCTATCCATTTGTAAGTTCTATGGGTGAAACTTGTGAAAGAAGGGATTGGAGTCAATGATGTCCAATGGCACTCCACCTACAAAGTAGATATTAGGAATTACTATGCCATCCCTGAAGGACTTTTCTGAAACTGATTATATAGAATAATGGCTATCATGTTAGATGACATGAGTTTAAAGCTATGTGACTGGGGCAAGTCACTTTGCTCCCTTGAGTCTCAATTTCATCTATGCAAAAATAGGTATAATAACCCTCAGAAACCCCCATAATGTCTGTTATGATCAATGGATTTCCATTGCCTTAGTTTCTCCATATATCTGATGATACATGTCCTCCTTTTAATTCTGCCATCTGAGAGAGGTGCTATCAAAATCTCTTTACTAAACTGCCAGGGTAGCTCTTTGGCAGCAGAAAAGAGCCACCACTTTTTTTTTTCCAGGGATAATAAGACAATGCCTTTTGTCTGGAGACATTTGTCTTTTTCAAGTCACGGATCCACATAATGGCCCTTTTGATGTAAACAGTGATTAAGTCCATTTTTACAGATAAAGAATTGGTGACAAGTGAGAAAGGTTAAAAGCAACATGTAAAGAAAACATTGACAAGTTCGACACCCTGTGGTATTCCAAGGTCTAATTTTTTTTTTTAATCACAACTTTGTCTCCAAGTCCATAATCTAGTAGGGCTTTCAATGGGAAGATGGTTTCACAAAGTCAAAATAGGATCTTTTTCCCCATCCACCACAAGACAATATTAGGGGTAATTTTCAATTCCTCAGGCTGCCTGAGTGCTGCCTCTCTGAATCACACAATAAAAACTTAAAAATAAGGGCCAGAATGTCAGGTGAGTTGCAGCAATAATCCACTGCAATGATGGGAAAGGAATTTGCAGTCTTCACAAAGCTTCAGTAGAAGTATTTGCCTTTTGGAGAGTGGGTTGGGGGGAAGCTAAAATCACAGAGCCCATCATCAGTCAAGTTCACTGAAGGCTGTAGGTGTTTCCAACCATCTGGGTAACCTGGCACAGAGCACACCTCCAAGATAAGACATTATACCTCCACTGCCATTCTGCATTTTTTTTTTCTTTTTCTTGAGCAGGCCTTACCCGATGGAGTCTGCTTTGTAGTAATAGAGATGCATTTCTCTATTCTAGCATTCCCTGACACCCCACAGTACAAATTATAATTAGGAAAGCACCAGAGGGGAAGGTGACAATTCAGCTGTCAATCCGTGTGTATAAATTCCATTTCTATCAACAGAGGCAAAGCAAGCATATCACCCGCAGAATAGATACCTAAGGGACACTGTAGTTAGCTGGTTCACTGCCTTGAGAAGCCAGGAAAGCAATCAGAACCATGACAACAACAGAAAGAACACAAAATTGAGCCCTCGCAGTGTGAATATTTTCGCTGGCAACATACTCTTAATAATGGTATTGAATGAGGCAAAACAACCATCCTGGAGAGGACAATGATTTGTACTACCAAGAGCTCTCAAGTCAGTGCACTGCATGCTAGCCAGCTACCTACTGATAGACAGAGGCAGATATCTATTCAGTGGGCATAGAATAAGCAAAGGCCATAATGTAAAGAGGAGATGTTTACAGATTGTGCCTTTCAAACAGAAAGATTAAGTTGATCATTATCCCCTTCTCATCTTTAGGTCCCTAGATGATCAATCGATTGATCAATCAATCATTCAATATTTATTAACTGCCTACTATGTGCCAGGCACTGCTGGGGATATAAAAGAAGCAAAAGACAGTCCCTAATGCTAAGGAGACAAACTAATGGAGGATAACATAACATCTATGTCAACCATATTTCTTTTCTGTTCAGGACAGGGACAATTCAGGCCTTTGATTTCATTGGTATAAAAAACTCCACACCCCACGGGAACCAATGTAGACTGGCCTGCAATTCATAGTTTTATAGAAATGCCTGGGGCAGTTCTAAGAGGTTAACTTCTAAGTTCTAAGAGGGTAACTAAGAAGTTAAATCAATTGCTCAGGGTCATATAGCCAACATGGTTGGAAAGGGTATTTGAATCTAGATATTCCCCCATCCAAGGCTGGCTATTTGTCCACTAAATGAATCAGGCTTTTTATCAATTATGTTTCAAAAGGCCAATGCTTCAATAGAACAGTGATCTCATCATTGAGAAGTAGCCTGGTCTAGGGGAGTAGATCTAAACCTTTTATGGTGTCATAGACTTCTCTCCCTCCACCCCCTCTGGCAATTTGGTGAAAGCAATGGACCCTGTCTCAGTATACTGTTTTTAAATGCTTAAAAAAAATATAACAGATTCCCAAGGAAGACAATTCTATTGAAATAATGATTATCAAGATACCTGAAAAACAAGTTGATGGACACCTTTAGTAGATCAAGTGCTGTACTTGAATTTGGGAAATCTCTATTGTTGAATTGAGCAACGTAAAAGCCTCGATTGGCGCCTCCCATCTCAGCTTCCTCTCCTGTCTTTTTGTTCAAGGACCAAGGACGAATGACAGCAACAAGGAGGGCTAAAGGAAGGAGCACCAAAACCTTCCCAATGTTTTCCTTTAGAGAGGGCAAAAATGACTTTTAGCTCATTCCACTTTGCATCTGCTGCTCTCCTTGGTTTCAGCTCCCTAGAACAAGATGGCCCCTCTGTTCCTTCCTCCCTTGTCCCCTTCTTTTCTCTTTTTGTGTGTTGTCTCCCCGTTTTTAGATTATAAGCTGGTTGAGAGCAGGGAATGTCTTTCAATTTACTAACTGTATCTCCAGCACTTAGCATATTATCTAACACATGATAGGTGGCATATGTGTGTATGTACACACACATAAATATGTATATACACACATACAATGTATATATGTTAAATGATTTGGTGAGATATATAGCTGTATATCCATACATAATGTCTGACTGTTCAGTTATTTTTCAGTTGTGTCTGACTCTTTGTGACCCCATTTGGGGTTTTCTTGGCAAAGACACTAGAGTGGTTTGCCATTTCCTTCTCCAGCTCATTTTACAGTTAAGGAACTGAAGCAAACAATATTAAGTGACCTGCCCAGGGTCATACAGCGAGTAAATGTCTGAGGCCAGATTTGAACACATAAAGCCCAGTGCTCTCTCCACTGTTATCACCTAGCTACCCAGTAGTATATGAGGTGGGATTCAATTCCAAAATCTTCCTGACTCTTAATCTAATTACAGATATAGGTAGAATGTGTGTACATATACATACATATATGCATACACACATATGCATACATATGCACATGTGCATATACATATATGTCTATATGCACCTATGTACACACACATATACGTAAAAATATTCCACTGGCCTTAGAACCTGTAAGACTCAACTTCATGAGTTCAAATCTGGCCTCAGATACTGACTAACTGTGTGACCCTGGGCAAGTCACTTAATCCTGTTTGCCTCAGTTTCCTCATCTATAAAACGAGCTGGAGAAGGAAATAGTAAACCACTCTAGTATCTTTGCCGAGAAACCCCAAATGGGGTCACAAAAAGTCAGACACAAGTGAAAATGACTGAACAATCAGACACTATGTACAGATATATGACCATATATCTCACCAAGTCATTGAACCTTTCTAAACTTCAGTTTGTTAGCTACAAAATGGAAATAATATTACCACCATCTTCAAGAATCAAGAAAAAAAACCTAAGAATTTTTAAGGAGCTATATAAATTCAGGCTATTATTGTCTTTTAAGGCCTGAACAAATTTTCCAAGGTCATGAGGGATATGTATCATCCAATCAGAGAAGATGCATGTGTTTTTGTTGACAGCTAAAACTGATTTTTTCACTTCTGTTCAGACTTACCTACGCTAAAGGTAATCCTCAGAATGAATGCATCAAACAATGTGGTATGGTAGTAGAACAATGGACTTGGATTCTGGGAGACCCTTAGAAACCTTGAACAAATAGTTAACCCTCTCTGGGACTCAGTCTTTAAAAATGAGGTGGGATTCAATAACCTTTAAGTTCCCTTCCAGTTCTAAATCTCTGATCCTACTAATTCATCAAAATGCATATATATTTCATTTCAAAATATCTCTCTGATGGAAAATAGATGTGACTCTTAAAGACATGTGAGTGAACAGGTTGTGGGGGCATCAGGAGAGGTGGAGGAGGCAAGGGACGTTTTAGTCATATATTTGCCATTGACATATTCACTTAGATGTCTTCTGGTTTTGTACTTATGCTTGCAGGAAAACTAGTAAATCTGAATCATCATAATTTATATGTGTCACAAGAGGGGAAAAAAGGTAGGCCCTTGTAAACATTTTTGTGAGTGGCTTCTTAATACTATCAACTTACTTTAAGTGCCTATACTCAAGGTTAAGGAGATTTTCTCCCCAATTAAGTGCCTGCTAAGTGGTTATTTGGTGCTTTTATTACATGATTTCTATAAGGCTTAAAAGCTGTCATTTTTGAAAAGTAATTTGTGTATTAGGGCAGATATCTGCATTTTGCTTGGAAGCAAGAAGACATTTTCTAAGTAAAATGTGCATTAGATGAAGAAAATGTTTCCCTTGCTGATTTCAACAATGGGAAAATATTGACTTTGATATTTATGTTGCCAGCAGTCGCTTTCAAAGTACAGACGATAGGACAATCTACAGGCAAATAAGACAGTTACGAGCTTTGAAAACATTTCCATTATTACTTTCAGTTAAGAGTTGGGGGGGGAGGTGAGGTCATCTTGGTTAAGCCTGTAGTAGACAGCATGTCATTTTAATATTTATAATGGCTGTGTATTCTGAAGCCTACATATGAAAGGGTAACAACTGAAATTTATATGGTACTTTAAGATTTGCAAAGCATTTTACATTCATTATTTCACTTTAACGTCACTAGAACCCTATGAGATAGGTACTACAGGTTAATATTAACCCATTTTACATTTCAGTAAATTAAGTCTGAAAGGTTGTTATCCATAGTTACAAAACTCATTAAGTATCAGAGGTAAAATTGGAGCCCAGGCCTCTCTGAACTTTCATTCTAATGTTTTTTTTCCACTATAATATCCCACTTCTCATTAGGTTGAATTCCTTAAAGAAACTCTGTACCTGATTTGTCCCACCCCATCCTAGCTTAGGACCAGGATCTGTGGTTTGGGGCATCAGAGTGTTTTCCATTGGGGGAGAGTCTAGATCACAAAGAGTAAAGATAAGAATGGTTAATATTTTCAATGTTCTGTGCACCAAATCTAAGAATGAGAGATTTTGAAGAGTATTCTTGAGTTAACAGGGGCCTATAACTTGCCCATATGTGAAATTTAGGCCTTCAAAGAAGGCAAAATAGCAGGGTAGAGGTAATTAGCACATAGTCCTTGTGAGCTTGTGAAAGACTGTGGGACAACCATAGAGTGTATCTAAAATTGACAGAATACAAGAGTGAAAATGAGAGGAAGAGAAAGTGATTAGGATCCTAGGATTATTTAGACCTGAAAAAGTCCTTAGAATTAATCTAATGGGGACAGCTGGGTGGCACAGTGGATAGAGCACCGGCCCTGGAATCAGGAGGACCTGAGTTCAAATCCAGTTTCACACCAGACACTTGACACTTACTAGCTGTGTGACCCTGGGCAAGTCACTTAACCCCAATTGTCTTGCCAAAAACAAAATAAGCAAACAAAAAAGAATTAATCTAATGAGGAAAAGGAGACTAAGACAAAAAAACTTAAGTGACTTTACCAAGGTCATACAGGAGATAAGGTACAGAAATGGAGTTCTCCAGGTACTCCAACTGCAAATTCAGCTCTCTAACCAGCAGATCAATGGTTGAATGGGTGAAGGTATTCAACTATATCTTGGTATCCACAAAAATCTCTCCATACAATGTAGGAATGAGACCAAGAGCCTGACCAGGTCTAGAACCAGAGAAATGAGATAAGAACACTGGAAACAAGAAAGATCAAACACCAGGTCCAGGGAAATTGCAGAGTCTTGGAAGCAATAGGCCTTGATCTACTGACTGGGAGCCAGTGTTGGCTTTCAAGGTCAAGAATTGCAAGGAAGACCCACCACTTCTGAAGAGCCTGCTACTGCAGGTGGTACCAGATTACCTCTGCATCTTGTGAATTGAGCTGGCAGCTGACATACTGCCTCTGTGCCTCTGTGTTAGATCATTTCTAAATAGCCATTGTGTCTTTGAAAATGTGCTGGGAATGAGCAATAACACCCATGCTAAGATGAATTCTATCAGAAATGAGCCAGATATGAAAGGTAGCATTTAGAGTACAATAATATAACTTGTACCTAATACAGTTATTTTTAAGTGATGACAAAGTGCGATTTCTCAACAATTTTTGTTGAGAAAATACCATATCTAGTTCTTTGCTAAGGGTGTGGCCAACAAAGTGATAAGCTGGGCTAAAATACAAGATAGAGAATTCCAAAGAAATCCAAAAGCAGTGTAACTTACAGAAAACGGGGAGGACTGACTCCCCACCCCTTAAATAGAGGCCTTGGAGCCCATGGTCCTGTCCTTCTAGTTAAAGAGTCAGATTTCTTAATTGTGTGTATGTAGGGGTGGGGTGGGATGGGGGGGATGGGGGTGGGTGTATGTGTGTGATGGATATCTTTGACGGTCTGGTGAAGCCTATAGATCCCATCTCAGAAAAAATGATTTTAAATATATAAAATAAAACATATCAGATTGCCAAGGAAATCGATTATATTAAAATCACAATTATTGAAATATCTGGCCAATCAGTTGATGGACCCCAGGTGAAGAACTGGGAAAGAATATACTGATGCAATGTGAGTACCAGACAGATTCAATCTTGCAGCATAATGAGATTTCCCACTGAAGGGGTTCCTGGGGAAGGAAGGTGTGATAGACAGTTCCAAAGAAGTCCAAAAGCAGTGTACATGGTGGTAAATGACAAAATACATAGACAACTAACAGAACTATATAAGAGCAAAATCCATCCCCCAGTAGATAAGTGCTGAACAGAAAAGAACAGTTTTCAAAAGAAAAATTACCCATTATTAACAATCAAATGAATACTTCAAATCATTAATATTATGAGAAATGGAAATCAAAAGAACTTTGAGGTTTTACTCTGCATGCACCATATTGGCAAAGATGGCAGAAAAGGAAACAGAATATGCAGAAGGGGTTGTGGAGAGACAGGCACACTAATGTCCTGTTCATAAATCTGTGAACTAGTCTACTCATTCGGAAAAATAATGTGTTATTATGTGACTAAAATACCCATGCCATTTGACCTAAAGAGGCCTATTAAATTCCATTGACCAAATAGGTCAATGATAAAAGAAGAGCCCATAGATACCAAAATATTTATCACAGCCCTTTTTTATAGTAGCAAAGAACTAGGTCAATGAAAATGCTCATCGATCTGGGAATGGCTAAAGAAATTATTGTATGCGTAGATGAGTGTAGATGAGTATTACTGTGCTGTAGGATATGATGAACATGATTGACACAGAGAAGAAGAGGAAGTCCCATATAAACAAATGCAAAATGAAGTAAGAACTAGGAGAACAATATACACTATGCCTGCAACAATGTAAATAGAAACTATAACTACAAAACAACTGAAACAGAATGATGTGAGATTATAATGACAGAAGTTGACTGCAAAGAAGAGATGTAAGAAAACACCTCCCTCTTTCATTTATTATTTGTTTATTTGTTTTGCAGAGGTAGGAGACTATGGATGTAGAATGCTATAATATTAGACTTTTTGATATCTTGGTTAGTTTTGAAGAATTTTAAAAATTCTTTGTTACAAAATATGGCACTCCGGGAAAGATACACTGAGAAATGTTGATGACATAAAAATAAAAATCACCAATACAACTTTTAAAAATGTAAGTTTCCATTAAAATGTATACCCAGTAGAATAAAAACTGTGGGAGGGTAAGGAGCATCTCACTTTCATATGTGTATTTTCAGGGCCCAGAACAGTATTTGGCACAAAGCAGGTGCTTAATTAATGTTTTCTTACTTGATTGAATAAATGTTCAAAGTGGTATTGTTAGTCTCAAACAATAACATCATTCATGTCCCGAGGATACCAGAGATGCAAAAAAGATTCTTCTAAAGCTATGTAAAACATTTAAGTAAAAACTTACTCTCATCTGTTTATTTTAAAACTTTCCTTCTTCCTATGCCCAGAAAGCACCATATAAAATGAAGGTAGAATGTGGCAGCTATAGGAATTTCAAGCATGGTTTGGGATTTTATATGTGCAGATTTTCTGTCTTCTACATACAATCTCAACTCCCCCAGCTCTAGTCAAAACAAATATTTTGTTTTCTTTGAAAGTGTATTGGGACATGAATATTTCAGTTACTGTATACACCAGCTTTCTGGCAGTTCTATAATAGTCACCTCTTTCTTCAGCTCTCTCTACAGAAGTTAAATATCTAAAATGTCTCCATTTTTTTTCTGAAATATTAGCAAGAGGACAGCTTACGCTTGTTTACTTTATCTCTAAATCTCCTGAGATTTGTTTGCAGGACTTTGCAAAAATAAAATCATCATTTGCTCCTTTAATGAAAACTTGTCATTGCTTGACCATCTTCCAAGGGAAAGAAGATATTAGATCAAAGCAAGACAAATGTCATGTAAACACATTTTACAATGAAAGGAAATGAACTATGTAAATGGCAAGCACAAATAATTTTGAAATGTGAGCCATAAGCATAGTGTCCTACGATATCGACCTAATTTCTCTCAACTCTGAACAAATGTAATCTGGATGCATCAGTGACATAATGAAAATCGGGGTTGGTATGGATGCATTTCATTCCTTACCTTAGCTAACCCGAACAAGAGATAAAGCTAGCGAGAACAATTTGGGGTCAATCCCTTAAAGTACAGCATTTGGTTGACATTAATGATTTTCAGACTCTGCTTAGATAGTCTTAGATACTCTCTAGTTGAACACCATTTTGCAGATGAGGAAATTAAAAATCAGAGAAGTTAAGGGATTTAATTTGTCCAATATCAGTAAGTAAAGCAGGGGACAGATTAACTCAACTCTTCTCATTCCAAATCCATTGAAACTCCCCACTATACTCTCCTGCCTCTCCACAATCCCCTATAAGTATCCTAGAGTAAATTACAGACCAAAGAAAAGACTTCTGAAGAGCAAAAGATCAACCTAGTATTATTAACTTTGCAAGTAATCAGTAATATTCCCTACTGCAAGAAGTGATACTTTAGAGACTTTAATTGCTGTTTTCTTCTTCTTTTTTTCTCCCCCTTTAAAAAATAAATAATTCATCCCGTACAGGAGTCAATTTATAACTTTATAAAGCACTGTGAGATTTCCCAGGCTCCATGGAGCACTAGTGTATTCAAGTATACTAAATCTTGGGAAGGTATAAGGGACTGCCATGACTAGGTAAAATGATTATCTATACAAGGTTGATATATATAACTTCAAGAAGAAAAAAATTCATAGCTGTCAATAACTGATGAGATGTTTTTCAACAAACTGGTTTTGAAAACTTCATGGAAAGGAAAGGGTAAAGTATGGATATAAACCCAAGAGTTTCAATCTATGACATGGAAAAAAAATAACACAGTATTGTCTTAAAAGGGTTATTGGCAGAGGGCATCACACACTAAGGGAAGTCATAGAGTACCATAATTATTCAACACGTCTTACATTTAGTTCAATAATGCATTTCACTCATGACACGAAGACAAACTGAAAAACAATCTCTGTCCTCAAGAAGCTTACACTCCACATCAAGTGTGTCAAACTCAAATCAGTCCCTGCAGGCTGCATACCAGCATTGCTGTTTCTGTTTTCAGTCATTTTTAAGTCATGTCCAACTTTTCATGACCCCATTTGGTATTTTCTTAGCATAGATACTGAAGTGGTTTGCCATTTGCTTCTCTTGTTCATTTTATTTATGAGTAAATTGAGGTCAACTGGGTTAAGCAACTTGCCCAGGGTCACATAGTTGCTAAGTGTCTGAGGCCACATTTGAATTCAGGTCTTCCTGACTCCAGGACTGGTGCTCTATTCACTATACCACCTGACTACTCATATTGACTTAGAAAACCAACATTATCTATGTTGGATTGCATTTTATTTATTTTGTTAAACATTTCCCAATTATATTTTATTCTATTTCAGTTTGCACTAGGGAGTGGAAAGTTGACCCCTGCTGACTGTGTATTTGATATCTCTGGTGTACATGAAGTCTACTCAATACTGAAGAAAAGAGTGACTACAATCTGTAGAAACTATCAAGTTTCTGTCAGTTTAGGAAGCAAGGAGTGATGTTTGGATATGAAGTTATCTCACTGCATTCAAGTTATTGATGAGAACAGAGATAGTTTTGCAATTACTACTAATGCCAGAACAAAGGTCCAAACCTTCTTCCCAATATATCAGGGATTATTATAACTATTGAGGCCAGGGGGAAGGGGGAAGTAGAAATTGAATCAATAATTTAATATGATCATGCATTAATATCTGAAAGAGTTCTTAAGAACACTGAGTTCAAATTCCTTATTTTACAGATAAAACTGGGGCACCAGGATATTAAGTAATTTGTGCCTTGTCCAGACAAGTTTAAATCCTATCTCAACACAAGATTTAAACTCAAGTTGTCCTAATTCCAAGTCTGTTCTTTTCTCTATAACACATTTAGTATTGAAAGTTTCTGATAAGAAAACTACTTTTACCAATGCAGAGTGACAAATACTCTTCAACTTATACTCTTAGAGAGTTGCTTGACAAACTATAATGCTAAGTGACTTTCCCAGGGTTGCATGACTAGTTTGTGGCAGAGACAACACTTGAACTTGACCTTGGTCTTCCTGACTTTGAGGCTTACCACCTGCATCCAGTATGCCCCATTGACTCTTACATAAATGACAGCTGTGTTAGTCTATTAATACCATGTTATACAAAAATGATATGGGTCAGAAAAACAGGATTCTTCTGATCAGTTTCTCACTCTGATGCTTCCTCAGAACTGTGATTTCATCTATATTGGTATCCCCTCCAAAGATGTAGATACAACCACACCTTGTTGATGTCAGGGGAAAAAAATCCAACAATTAGAGATCTCTACAAGTGGAATGGGCTTTCTTAGAATGTAGTTGGTTCTCCATTATTGGAAAGAGGACTTCAAGCAGAGTCTGGATGATCACTTGTTATGTTTGCTATAATGGGGATTATTTTTCAGGTAGAAGTTGGACTAAATTACCTCTTCCCATTCTCAAATTCTGTCATTCTTATCCTGTGTGAGCTGCTTATCTTCCTACTATATATCCTTTGCAGAGGTCTACCAAATGCATCATAAATTCCTCTCTATATGTCTTGATATTTCATGGATCTCAGTAGAGAAACTAGGTTATCTCTACATAGCTGACCTCTCTAGATATATTCCTCTTTGTTGATATCTTTTACACCTCTTGAAGGCAAAATGGTATAGCCAACATACACTCAACAGGCATCTCTCCACTGCCCTTTACATGACTTAATTCTTTGGAGGTTGTGGCATTCTGTGATTCTCTGCCATACAATATAAGCAGAAGAGCTAACATTTAGAGTTCAAAGTTTGCAAAGCACTTCACAAATGTTATCTAATTTTATTCTCATAACTCTGGTACTAATGTTATCTCCATTTTATATATGAGGAAACAGTAAGACACATTAAGTGACTTGTCCAGGGCCATGTACCTCCCAAATATCTGAGGATGAATTTGAATTCAGGTCTTTCTGACTCCAGGTCCACCACTCTATCCACTGTACCATCCACTGTACTATCTATCCACTGTACGGCTATTCCACTAACAACAGAATAATATTGCTGTAAGGGAAATGGGCCTTTGTGTTAGAGAAAGTTTAACATCATTTAAAGTAGATTATAATTTCCCAAATGTTAGTTTTTGTTTAAATGAACAAAATAAGAGGTTACTAATTATACAAAAAAGAGAGCAGGTGAAAAAGAGGTTTTCAATACTTGTTTTCAATCTCCAGTGACCCCAGATCTTATTTGGACTACTGAACTCGCAGTTATATCCTAATATATGGGTAGAAATGCCAATAGCTTTTCATGCTGGTTTTTATTTCGTGTCATTAAAAGAGTGAGTGAGAGACATGAAGATGACTTCTAAAGATCTCACAGTCTACTCAACTGCCCTAGAGCAAAACAGTACAGAAATAAGAAAATAGAGATTGATCCCATTCTTATAGATCTCTGGGGGGAAAAGAGAGAGAAGTTTCTTTGGTAAGAATACCCCAAATTGGGTCATGAAGAGTTGGACACAACTAAAAAGTGATTCAGCAACAACAAATGTATACATGGCAGTGGACTATAGGATAATTAAGATTCTTTTTAATGTAATGGTGGCTTAACAAAAGACTGTTCAACTTAAATAGTCTCTACCTCACTGAGTTTGTGCATAATCTAAAAGCTTTCCTCCTTTGAGAAACAGTTTTCTTCCATTTTGTTAGCAAAAATGCCTTCTTGTTATCTCTTTTAAGAAATCATTGAAAAACATAAGGAAAACATCAGGCATTGTGGCTCAGCACCTCCTCTTTAATATTTGAGGCACACGCTGTGGCCCTGGATGATTTTCTACATTTTGTCAAGCATACTTTGCTGGATATGGGAATCCATCATGTAATGGATAACAGTTCACAAAAAATGTAGGAAAAAGGTTGAGATCAACATGAACAGATGAGTGCCAGGGATTTATTTCATCTTAGTCTCAAAGGGACTCAGGGAAGAATGTAATGCTCATGTTTTATCCTTGTTGCTACTTTCTTCTTTTGGTATTATCTTGAAATGCAAAAGCTTTGGCTGCCTGATCTCAGGATTGACCCTCAACCATTCACCAGACTTACGTTTGGATGTACTGGGGTGGGCAAAGGGTTATGAAAAACACCTCACCTTTGTTTCCTTCTTTCTCAGTCTAGTAAATCATCCAACTCCTAATCAAGTATGTAACTGACATATTGAGCCCTTTGGACAAAGATATTTATTATCTTGCTCTTTTTTTTTTTCAAGAAGTCCATCAATTATAACTTGGTGGTGATCAGGGCATTTTATTTTTTTAAATAATCTTTTAAATAAATCCTTTAAAATATATCCTTTAAAAAAATCCTTGAATGGAAAGAGAAAAGGGGGAAAATAAGAATAATCTGAAGAGAGAATTTGATTCCTGCTCCTGAGGACTGAAAAATAAAATGCTGAGCATTCCTTCTTGGCCGTTTTCCAAGACTTTCTTACTATATTCTCTTTGAATGGAGGTTGACTTCTTGGAATAAGCAAAAAAAAATGCTAAGCTTCTCTTTTGAAAAATGCCTGATTTGTGATATATTAAATATAATATAAACACACATATATGTACACACATACCTATATACATAAGCATATATCTATATCTATCTCTATACATATCTATACATATACCACATATACATACATACCTAATGTATTATATGTGTATATGTATGTGTACGTTTGTGTGTATGTACACACATATATCAGCATCTGGATGGAGGTAGAGAATATTCATTATTTTCACCTCAGCATGAGATTATCAGAACCTAAAGTGACCAATTAGGCATTTGTTCTGGTTAAAACAAGATCACTGCCCCCACTTTGCAAGTGAGAAATTATTTTTAGCCATGATCCTCACAATCTGTGTGCACAGTTTTTTAATGCCCCTATCAAATATAACAAGCTATGTAACCTAGGAACATGCTGACATGAGCTGGAAAAAAGAACTCTCAGAACTGATAACTTCTTTAAAAACCTTACTTTTAAAAGCTGCAGTTTGTGACTAAGGACCTTAGATTCATTCAGTTATCCAAGACTGGAGGATGACACAAAAGAAATACCTGCAATTGACATTTCCCAGGTTCCACGATGTGTGAGTGTGTAGCTATCCTTTTGAAACCAATCAGTTGGCTGGGCTCTACTTTGTTCCTTAGTAAAATAAGCTAGAGTTTATAATTTAAGGCCTTATAAAACCTTGTGAGGTCCTTTGCAGTCCTATAAGTCTACAGAAACTTAAATTTACATGTAGGACCTCTTATAAATTGCTTTTCTTATGCCAAAAATCAGAGATAAATCAGAAATGAATGGATCCTTTCAAGACTGATCTTGTAAATGGATAGGGTTGGTTCTGAAGGGTGGGAAAAGCTTCTACCTCATAATTCTGCCATGGCACCATCTTTCAGTGGACAGAAAAAGCCCCACCATTCCATGGTCATGCTTTTGTATTAAATGACAAAAGCAGTTCTCCACAAGGCCACTATTAAAATTTGTGTTTATCACATTGGAGGGGAAAGTAAGAATTCCTTGGAGAATTCCTCTCTAGCCTTCTCCCATTAATATTGATCTAATAATTGTCAAGTTAGAAGGCACAAAGAACCTGGAACAGAAGCAAATAGAGTAGGTAGAGTGGAAGTAGGAATGACCAGTCCTGGTTAAGGAGATATCCTCAAGGGTACTAATGCAGGAAGGGCAAGCCTATGGGCAGTGAGTGATCCAAGAAGCTATGAGTGAGCACTTGAAGGACAGGTGATAGTGCAAGGAGGCATCCAAATCCTAGAGGGCAGTGGAAACTAAACTCCCATTTCATGATTTGCTTGGACCTGGCCCTCACTGTTTCTTTGCCTATTGGCTAGTCTCTGTCATGCATAAATAAAAGCCTGAAACTAACCAATCATCTCTTTTCCAAAGGACAACTTTCAGATGTTGTGAAGTACTAACAAACAGTACTTATTTCCTCACAATAATCAGAAAACAAAGAACATTTGATTTTTTTTTATTTTGTTGGAGAGAGCTACAAGCTACAGCTTGAGGGATCCTCTACTGGATGTCATTTGGGAAGTTATCCACAATTAGTCATGGGCTAGGAGACATTATAGAAGTTCTTAGGTTTGCAATTTCTAGGATTGGAATTAACAGATTTATATATATATATATATATATATATATATATATATATATATGTATGTATGTATGTATATATAAAAACAACCAAAGTTTCATTTGATATTCTGCTGAATACTTAGAACTTGCCAAGTGTCTAAATATGGCTTCTACTTTTTTTTCTCAGGAACCCTCAGAATGAAATGTATAAACTAGACCTAACATACTTTACCCATACCCGTTGAGAACAGACTAAGGGAAATACTGGCAAGAGGCAAGCCATCTCAAGGTCAAAGGTTTATGTGTATTTGTGTGTGTGTATGTGTGTGTGTGTGTATGTATGCATAGGACTCCATCACTCATTAAGCTACTGAAAATGAAGGAGTCAAATAAAAATCCTACTGTTAAAAAGTTGTCCCTTCTATGTCTATGCTTAAGCAAGGTGAAATCTTTGAATGGAAAGGAAGTATTCTGGTCTATCCAATATACTGCTCTGGTCTATTTGGGGAGCTTGTCATTATTTTAATTTCTATGGCTACTCTTCCCCCATCCCATTCTCAGTTTTTACAGCATCAATTTTCACAACAAAGAAACAACCAAACAGTTATTTGGGGACCAGGATATCTTTTTTTTTTTTAATAAATGTTTATTAACTGAGTTAACATTTTTTTTTAGGCAGCTGGGGGCAAGTGACTTGCCCAGGGTCACATAGCTAGTAAGTATCAAGTGTTTAATCTGAGGCCGGATTTGAACTCAGGTCTTCATGACTTCAGGGCTGGTGTTCTATCCACTGCGCCACCTAGCTGTCCCGGGGACCTGGATATCTTACAAGTATTGTTTGGGCTCAGACTTGGATAGGCGATTTCTAAAACCCCTTCCAATTCTGAAATGCTGTAAATACTTCCCAGTGGACAGAATACTTCTAGTGGACAGAAAAAGCCCCACCATTCCATGGTCATGCTTTTGTATTAAATGACAAAAAGCAGTTCTCCACAAGGCCACTATTAAAATTTGTATTTATCACATTGGAAGGGAAGGTAAGAATTCCTTGAAGAATTCCTCTCTACCCTTCTCCTGTTAACACTGATCTTCTACTTTTCCTCTACTTTTCCATTGATTTCCAACCTGGAAATGTTTATCATTGGGGCGCAGCACAGAATCACCTATATTACATTCTCACACGAATCTGGGATATCTTGGATGTAGGCATTCCTTCCCAGTCATGCAGATCACAATCCACTCATACTTTCCTGTCCTATGCAACTCTTCCCTAAGCCCTCCTGTAAGTTGGCCACAGGGAGTTGATCCAACTTGTGGAGGGTCTCATTCACTTTCTGCTGCTATTAAGAGAATCCCAGGAGAGAACTGGGGCTGTCCATCGGTTATCCCTCACTCTTGCTATGTCACCAGGCCATCTTTTTCAATAACACATCTCTTTGATGACACTCTTCACTCTGCCACAGAGTCCTACTCTGATGCCTTATTGTGGCATGGAGGTGATGCTGGGCTCTCAAAGTCTATGTCAGGTGAGCCAGGGCTCTGGTAGGTTCTGTTCAGACTGAAAAGGCTCTGGGTCTAGTCAGGCCACAGACCAAGTATGCTTTCTGAGGACCAGCTTAGCTAAGCACAAAGAGATTCCTCACCAACACGTCAGTTGCTGACAACATAATCTCTGTCCGTGGCAATCCATGAAAAACAGACAAATACAAACTGGCTCTTGGTCATATACGGCTCCCTTCCACTTGCTCGGTGTGGCAGAAAATGAGATAGAGTGACAGGAGTTATATAATTTTAAATTATTATCGGTGAAAGCTCTTAAATAGTAAAGAAGAGTCCTCACCAACTGAAGCTTTGATGAACCTGCTCCCACCCCACCAGGAGACCAGATTTATTCAAAGTGACTCAAGTCCAAAGTGGGTCATCTGAAATGGATCTCCACAATGGCATTAATTCTATGAATTAACCTTTCACTTCTCCTTTGCTATGGATATCTGACCTTTGAGCTTACTAGTATATCCAGACCTTTGAGCTTGGATAAATCTCTATCTATTCCCTCACCTCAAAATGCTTCATTGCTCTTTTCTAAAATTCTAGTTTTTCTTTCTGAGGACTCTCAATGCTTCAAGCTTCTACTGCATAAGTAGCTATACCTCAGCATCCTGGTAAAAACCCAAATGAGTTAAGATTAAAGGACCTTGGAATATCTGAATATCAAGCAGTGAATGAGGTTAAATCATGTTAAGGTATTGATTAATATATAGTCATTACCTTAATCATTCACCAGTTGATAGGATTTAGGTTAGGTGGGACCTCAAGCTAGAAAAGATCTTCTAATTGAACTTCCTCTATTTTACATATGGAGAAACTGAGCCCCAAAAAGGGATAAAGTGAATTGCTCAAAATTGCTGGTATGTAAGAAACAGAGCTTTGTTCTGTATTAAGGGGCTCTGCCTTCAGATATAGTTCTCCTCCAATATACTGTCCTTCCTGCAAGGATGAAGGGAAAATAGCTATCAGAGCAATCATTTTACTAGTAAAGTACTGGCCATCTACTAGAGGGCTGGAAATAAGTTTCATTTAACATATTTGTTACTACTATTTCTTACCTCTAGATTTAATAAATGCCTTTTTTTGTTCATTCATTCATGCATTCATTCATTTATTCACATTTAATTTATATTTTTAACCAAATCAATATGTGATTACCATTTATTTCTAAACATCAGGTTTGAGAAGCAACCATCAGACAGTGGGAATAGGGCTGCTCATGAAGCGAGGAAGACCTCGATTCAAGTCTCACCTCTCTGTTAATAATTGTGCAATTGTGGGCAAGTCACTTGACCCCCCAGTTGTCTAGATGAGTGATTCTCAAACTTTTTGGTCTTAGGACACATTTACATTATTAAAAATTATCTAGGAACTCCACAAGAATTTTTTTTTAATGTTGATTACACCTAGTGATAAAAGCCATATAGAAATTAAGACATCTTAGTATTATTCTGAAAACAGTTTTGACCTCACAATTCCCCTGAAAGGGTCCCAGGGAATGCCAACATTGCCCTGACCACATTTTGAAAAACCAGTGGTCTAGATGACTCATTAAGGCTGCTAGTTGCTAAGAAAGTGCTGGCCTGCTTTGGCAGAAGGATTTTGTTCATCTGGACATTCCATATTCTGATGAAACCACAGATCTATTCCCTATCTCAAACAACAGTGATACATATTCTTGACCAGAAGTTGGAAACCTGAGGCCTTGAGGCCACATGTGGTCCTCTACGTCCTCAAGTGTAGCCCTCTGACTGAATTCAAACTTCACAGAACCAATCCCCTTAATAAAAGGATATGTTCTGTAAAACTTGGACTCAATCAAAACACTGCAATCAAGGACCTAGAGGGCCACATATGGCCTCGAGGCCACAGGTTCCCCACCCCTGTTCTAGACTATAACCTCCTAGAAAGAATGATGATATTTCTTGTAATCTCACCCTTACATTCCTATTTAAATCATAAAATGTTCAATTGGAAAGGCTCTTAAAGATCATCCAATTCAATTTCTTCATTTTTTTAAACAAGGAAACTGAAGCATACAGAGGAGGCATGGCTTGCCTAATATCACACAAACTGATGGCAGAAGTGGGACTAAAACTAGGGTCACTTGACTTCTAGTCCCTTGGGATTTCTACATCATGTTGTTCTTGATATCGATGCCTCCCTTGGGCAAGGCTCAGAAGGGCTCAGTGTAGCACCACCCACCTAATAAGAATGAGTTACAGCTGAAAGAGAGGCAGATGCTCTGACTGTCTTCTGTGTCTTTTTTTAACCTTTTTAAGCCTGCAATGTGATAAAACCTGTTGACAGTTTGGATGGTGTGTTGAATTACGTGGCCCCTAAATAATTTTTCCCAAGTTAATAGCTTGCAGCTTTGCCGCTTTCATGTTTTAAAAGAAATAATGAGACTCTGTCCCCAGTGTGGAAAAGTCACATGTTCCATTTCATTTTATAATACTGCTATTTACAGTCAGAGAAGCACCAGAGCACACTTGCACATAGAAAGCTTTGGACTTGGTTTTTTGTTCATTTAATTTAAAGAGAGCTAAACAGATTAAATTTAAAAGTGTAAGCAAAAAAACATAAAATGGGGAAATCGATCCAGGATGAGAAGATTGCAATTATAGTGAAAACACTGCCACACTCATCACAAACAGCAGGTAGGAAGGTAGTGTTGTAATAATTGCTTGTAATGGCTACTGCCTTTACTGAAATTTATATTGCCAACATTAATATTCTACTCCATCCCCCAAACTTTAAATAATGAAGGATATGTGCAGATGGGAGCTTGCTTTTTCCTAGCAAACCCATTGATAGACTTGGATATTGTTCCTTTCTTTTTCATTGAATCTTATCAAGAGAGTCAGGAATAAGGGGGGAAATGCAAAACCTGCCATGTTGTGTCAAAGCAAAGTTGGGATCCAGTATACTAGAGCCCAAACCCTTTTTGGATTAGATATTAGATATTCCACAAGTTACAATCTGTCAGTGGAAATATCTACTCCAAGACCATCTCCCCCAAAACTTTCCATAGCACACAATGATTGATCATTGAGATTTCATTTCATGTCCAATCCTGGTCTGTTACTGGAGGGGAAAAAAAAGATATGAGCAAAGCTAGATTGTGAAATTGAATTCAGGCAAGCCCATAGTAAGAGGTTCTCAATAAATGCTTGCTGGCTTTTAGATATCAATCTCTTCTTTATTTTATCTTGCTATGGCCTTGATTGTTTTCCAAGAGATTTCTGTCTAACCAGATAGACCAGCATGCACTCTCTAGGCCATACCCCCTTCCTCTCTCCTTCCCCTCATTGGCCAGTTCTTACAATTTTCACATGTGTCATATTACAGTGACACATTTTGGGGGGAATGTCATTCAATCTTTCCCACATCAGTGCCTTAAAATTCTCTTCCTAAAATAAATATACTTCATTTATGTGACCAAAACTCCTTCAGAACCAACCAGCTGACAAATACTTAGCACCTATTATGTGTCTGACATAGTGCTAATTTCTAAAGATTCAAAGACAGTTCTTTCTTTCAATGAGTTTACATTCTTTGTAGTCTGTGAGGCTTTAGCATCTTTCTCCTTTTAATACAGGGCCACAACTCTACCATGACATAATGTATTGAAAGATGCAGAGAACACAAGATTCCACTGTACTTATTGTTTGTTGATTATATGAACTATATATAATATATATATATAAATTTAATAGAATGTAACAGAATTTGGCATAGCCCAGACTCCCTAAAATAACATCAAGGTGGGTGATGCTTAGCACTTGCTCCTGAGAGACAGAAAAACTTGTAAAGGTGTAGACATTCTATATCAGCCTACCATAGGTTTGGAAACAGCCTTTTCCATTGACTGCATAGATGGAACTGCGCATCTTTAAAACTATATGAGGGAGACTGTCTTGTTCTCTTTCCTTCATTCTCATCTAAGGGCTTCTCCTTAGATTCATTCACTCAAAGCAGATGATACCATGTGGTAAAGGGGAGTGGGCCTGAGAGCCACCTCCAATTCTGCCTTAAGCCTTGACCTCCCAAGAAATGAATTTCTGGTTTTAGTCTCATCTTCTTTTAATGGAGTCCCCAACATGGAAGCTTGAGCCCTCAGGAGTTTAGGAACCCAAGATTACAGGCCAGAAGTTGGAACTAACCCAGCCTGGCAGGGAAGCTTTGAGGAGCTATGGTCTGGAATGCAAGAGTGGCCTTGAAATTGAACTTTATGGTACTAATGCTATGTAGGAACAGAGCTGAATTCTGAGCCTAAGGCTCCTCCCCTCCACAGAGACCAAAGTGAATGTTTGTATGGGAGATTATGCCTCCAAGATTTTGAGAGAAAGGTTTGTATGTTTGTTCTTGCTAAACCAATAATAAGTGGTTGAATGGAACTAGGGTGCTAGTCACTGGACTCCTAAAATTAGGGAGAACACAATAAGTTAGACTCTAGCCAATAAAAGAGATGAGATCTCCCTCAAAAAAATACAGGATACCAGAGAACCCTGGAGGGGGCAATGAATGTAACAGACCTGAACTTCAGAGTAAAACTACAGTAAACCCATGTTCTAAGAAGCAAGATGTTGCCTTAAGGTTTCTCTTCCCTTCAATACTATGTTACATGAAAATCAGATGATATCATCTGCAAGAAGCAACAGTGATAATTTTGTTCATTGACCCTCATTATTAATATAAAATAAGATATAAAACCTGGAGAGGAGTGCTTGCCAGAGGTGCCTGCCATGCTCACTGATTATGTTCAGTGTGGAGTTCAAAGAAAAGAAAGGCTGCTTGTAGACAGTCAAGTCTTCCACGTGTTTCTGCTTGTGAACGCCACTGTGCTTATTGTATTAAGCCCCCAATTCGAGCATTTCAGAGGGTTCTAGAATTACCAAAAAGATTCCATCTTAACCATCCTAATGGGAAAAACCAAAGGGATGATAAATGCCTCCAATCCAAACTAGGATGTGCCATCAGATAGAGAGAACAAAGAACTGGTGCATATGCATATGTATCTAATATAATCACTACAAATGGATAATAAAGTGAGTGAAGAATTGAATACAGGGAAGAGGATGGACTAGCATTTGCACTAGGGAAATTGTGTGGTGCTTTTGAAGCTGAGATCTCAAAGTTCCATCTTTTCAACATATATTTTATTCTGGTGATGATAACTTAGAATAACACAGTATGCAAGGTATGAAAGTTATGGGTCACCCAACAGATAACAGCAAGATTTATGGAGGGAATACACAGACTACACTATACTATTTTTGAAATACTGTATACCAGGAGTGATTAAAAAAAGTGATACGGAGACTGGAAAACAGAGGGGAGGAAAGTCATGCAACAAAACTTAAGGAACTTGTGTTCCCTTGGTATCTGTATGACATCATGAGATCTAATATAAGGACCCCTAAATGTTAGGTGGACCCTTAAGAAAGATTCATAAGACACAGAGAAGAGTTACACAGAATAAGACAGTGTAGAATGGTGGATTACTCTAAGTATTGAAGAAAAATTCAACCTTATTTGAAGAAGCAATGCACATTATATAACCACCAATAGAACCACATTTCATCATTGAGACAAATTTCTTTATGGATCCTGCCACTGTAGATTCATTCCATTATGTTTTAGGATACATCATTTCATTATGGAGAGCTAACATTAAAGTAAGACTGTTCCTGTACAGTACAAAATATGCAATTTGGAGAATATTCATCTATTCCATTGAGTCCAAAGAAGAATTTATTCATCACTTAATATGTGCAAGGCAATTTATTTGGTGTTGAGGACACAAGGATAGGATATGATACAGTCTTAAGATTCAAGGAGTTTACATTTACATTCTAATGGGGGTAATATGTGCATATTTAGCATATGTAATGTTATAATAAAAGGTAGAGTACAGTAGAGGAAAAGAAGAGTTAGCAAGCATTCTAGGAAAATCTGTGAGAGAGGGGCTGAGTTGGAGGAAGGAGGGGTTTAGGGAAGGCTGAATATTTTGTTGATTATTTAATCAAGTGTCAGCATTCAAAAGAACAAATGACTCTATATACCTGGAGAGTCAACTACCTAGGGAAGGGCCATAGTGCAAATGAATCTTAGGATCACATCTGTCTTTGACATTCCTTGAGACAAGGATTTTTATTACTGTCATTTTTTTTCTGAGACTTGCCCTTATTACTAGAGAGGGAAACATGATTTAAGGTCAGCACCCTTGAAATTTCTTTTAAAAAACTTTTGGAGGGGAACACTGGGCCTCCTTATCTCACCTAAGCTAGAGGGGCAACAAGCTCAACCCCAGTGCAGACTGGTGGCCCCTCATCATGAGAGAGCTTATGCTGCCAGACTTAATTCAGACCTGATTGACTTTAGTCCAACTACAATTCAGAATTTCTGAATGCAAGTGATTCACCAGCCTCAGCCTCCACAGTAGCAGGGGTTATAGGCATGTACCATCATACGTGGCTAACTTTAATTTTTTTTTTGAGAATTGTAGTCCTATTACTAGCTGTCACTGCAAGAACAAAACTCAACAAGAGAGGCAAAAGTGTTTTCTATCCAAATTTGATACACCTTCCAATTCTTTCATTTCCAAAAAGTTGTGAAGCTCAGTCACACTTAAGAAATGTCACTCATTCCTTTTACCTGATGAATGTCTTATCAAAATCCCAAAGGAAAATTAGTATAAAGGCAACCTGACTCCCACCAATCAAGCATGAATCCATTTCAGTCATCTATTGGCCCATTCATTACATAATCATAAGTATAATGTTTCCCTTCCCTTTTTCAATCATGCAGCTCTGGGAATATCTTTTGCTATCGCTAAATTTCTGGGAGGGATATGCAATGCCTTGGCAGGCATGAGTGGAAGGGACATTATTATTAATTATTTTGGATCACTGTCAGTTTGGGGGAAGTTAAAGTTTCAGTAAGTGTTATCAGTTATCAGATTTGGTTCAGTCTCAAATGGCCCCATACCATTTTGTCCTTATAGAGGACTGAGCACAGCATGTCTACTCTAGACATTGATAGGGAGCTGTGTGCACAGTAAAACAGTCAGGCACTTCAATTCTCTGGAATGGATCTGCCAACAAAGTACTTAATCAGCGTGGTTTATTTATCAGCTATCAGCATTTTGCTAAAGTAATGCAAAGCTAACCATCTCCTGAACTTTGGAGCAAAAGTAAATTAACCTCTTGCCTGCCTACTGGCAATCAAAAGTGCCTCGTAGACAGAGTCTCACTGATGGTAGAGTTCATTGGTGGCCTTGCTTGCTAATGATCCAGAACAAAACAGACCTACAGCATTGGAATTCAGCTGGAAACCCACCATGCAAGTTTTGCTCTTTCCTCAGGGCCACTGCTATTTTATGAGGTGTTCTTCAATAGCTGAATTGTGCAGTGGTATTTCTTACACCAAAAGGAGCACAGATTTTGCTATGGACCAAGGGGACTGAAGGCAGTTTCTATATACTATTATATTAGGTTCTTCAAAATCTTGTCTAGGAAAGAGACAAACGAATCACGGTATATATAAATGTAATTGGATATGACTGTACCACAAAGATGGACAAATACAGCAAAATGAGAGAAGCAAAACGATGCACAGTGAAGCAAGCAGAAATGTGAAAACAATAGACACAATTACTAGAACTATATAAACAAAAACAATATTAAAGTGAAACTGAATAATTATAATGACCAATCTTGGCTCCACAGAATAAATAAGTTAATGAATTTCCTTATTTTGTTACAGGGATAGGGGAATGTGGAGGCAGCAGTGGCAGTGCTGGACAATGAAAAAAAGTACCACATTTAGTGGCAGAGGACCTTGGTTCAAATTCTTTCTCTGCCACTTAGAACATGTCTAATGTATTCTCTGGGTCTTACTTTCATCATCTACAAAATGAAAGGAGATGACTTCTGTGGACACTTTGAATTCAAATTGAACATTCTCTGACTATTATGTATGCTATCAGTCAATTAATGTGCTGAGTTTTCTTCACTGTTTGTCTTTGTTACAGGAAAAACAAGTGGGAGGGGAGTATATCTAAAAATGATAGTAATATTTTTTAAAAAACATAAAGCCTCCCCCCAAAAAATTCTCTAATTTGTTGGAGCATCTAAAATAATTCTTTGACCATAAGCAAATTAGGAGAGGAAGGAAGAATTTATCTGTCAGAGCTATGGAGACAGGAAGAATTTTTGACCAAAGAAGAGATAGAAAGCATTATGAGAAGAAAAAAATGGATAATTTTGATAATTATATTAAATTTAATAATTATATTAAATTAAAACATTTTTGCACAAACAAAACCAATGCAACTAGAAGGAAAGCAGAAAGATGGGAAATAATTTTTATTCTAAGTGTCTCTGATAAAGGCCTCATTTCTCAAATATATAGAGAATTGAGTCAAATTTCTAATACAAATCATTCCCCAATTGATAAATGATCAAAGGACATGTTTTCAGATGAAATAATCAAAGCTATCTATAGTCATATAAAAGTCTAAATCACTACTGATTAGAGAAATGCAAATCAAAAAAATTCTGAAGTAACACCTTACCCCTATTAGATTGGCTAATAGGACAGAAAGGGAAAATGTTAAATATTAGAGAGAATGTGGGAAAATTGGGACACTAATGCACTGTTGGAGTTGTGAACAAATCTAATCATTCTGGAGAACAATTTGGAACTAGACTCAAAAAACAATCAAACTGCATAACCTTTGATCTAGTAACACCACTACGAGGTCTATATCTAAGAGTTCATAAAAAAGGGAAAAGGACCTATATGCACAAAAATATTTGTACCAGCTCTTTTTGAGGTGGCAAAGAATTGGAAATTGGGGTAATGTTCATTAATTGGGGAATGGTTGAATAAGCTGTGGTAAATGAATGTAATGGAATACTATGGTGATATAAGAAATGACAAGTAGGATGATTTCAGAAAAACCTGGAAAGACTTATATGAACTAATGCTAAGTAAAATGAGCAGAATCAGGAGAACACTGTACAGTAACAGCAACATTGTGTGATGATCAACCATGAATGACTGAGCTCTTCTCAGCAGTACAATGATGCAAGACAATTACAAAAGACTCATGATGGAAAATGCTATCCACATCCAGAGAAAGAACTGATGGAATCTGAATGCAGATTGAAGCATACTATTTTTACTTTATTTTTTCATGTCTTTTTTTTTCTTTTGATCTGTTTCTTATTTCACAACATGCCTAATGTGGAAATAAGTTTTACCTGATTACACTTAACATAACATATCAAATTTCTTACCATTTTAGGGAGGGGGGAAGGGAAGGAGGAAAGAAGAGAAAAATTTCAAACTCAGAAGTTTTAAAAATTAAAAATTGTTTTTACATGTAATTGAAAAAAGTACTGTTTAAGAAATAACAAAAAATACAAAATCAAATAATCCTTTGCACCATGGAGATTCTTCTCTGGATTGGTGACACGCAACCATTCTAGAGAAACTATATTACTCTATTAATGCTTCATAATTAGTACACTGTTGGAAATATGAGATATGAAAACTTATTTTGCCATTTTCTAAGTATTATTTTGGGCAATATGAATGAATGCTTATTCCTCCAGGTGTGAGCCTAATGCTACATTATGGAAAGTTTCACCAACTCATTGTTAAATATGTGTTCAACTAGGGTCTATAGTTTCATCAACACCTCTTGACTATGTGAATGTGGTCAGCTTCCACAGATCCACAAATGGTTTCCATTGCCTCCAGATAAACACACACTGACATAATAGATGGTCAGCACTCCTGTATTCTACCCTCCCTTGTCTCTCCCTGTATGTCTCCCTCTCTCTCTCTCTCCTTCTATCCCTTCTCCTGTTTATCCCTCCCTTTCTTTCTCTCCCTCCATCTCTTTCTCACTCTCTCCCTCTTCCCCAACTCTCACTCCCTCAACTCTCTTCTTTGGGGATTAGCTTGCTCCTTTTAATTTTTTAACATCCAGTTTTGATTATTTTGTGGCTTTTTTCCTATTTATTGTTGTAGTCATTGTGTCAGCAAGTTAGCTAATAAATATTCGTGTCCCTGCTCTGTGTTGGGCACTGTACTTGGCACAATTGTGTATGTTTTCTGGGCTCTGCTTAATTCACTTTGTTTCACTTCAAGTAAGCCTTTCCATGCTTCTCTGTATTCCTTATGTTTATTATTTCTTGCAGAACAGAAATCTTCCATTACATTCATATGCTACAATCTGTTTAGCCATGCAATAATCAATGAGCATCTACTTTGTTTCCAGTTCTCTGCTGCTATAAACAGTGCTGCTCTCAGTATTTTGGTACAGCCATGAATTCCTGAGGATGCTTCACCCCTGTTCTCAATCTTTTGTATGACTCCAAGTTCGGCTATGGATAATGAGGTTTGTTAACTCTTACAACTCATACCTACCCTACCCCCACCAAAGCCCTAGCTGAAGCAGGTATGATAGGAAACTAGCAATTATGGGCCGGAGGCAAATATGACGATGGTCAAACTTCCTCATAAGGCAATGTGAGGAAGCTCTCTTCTCCTTATCCCTATCTGGAATGAAGTAATAGATGTTAGGACACTGATTTTCACTCCAAGCTCATTCCACAAATGCTTTGTTAATGGTCTGCAAGTTGCAATGGCAAAAATTGGAGGAAATAGGTCACTGAAGATGCAACATATTCAAAATGCCAGAGCAGAAAATGGACTCTATGCCAAATTAATCCACTTGGATCCAGTGTTTCATAGGGTACTTCCCTTGTTTGTCCCGCTAATGATGTTCCAACTCAGCTGCTACTATTATTCATTTGTTGATTGCTCCCAGGACTTGGAAATATGTAGGCAATGTATTCATTTGGGAGCTTTGTTTTCTTGAAAATTATCTGCTGCTGCATTCAGAGGCTGTTCAACACAGAAATACCCATGGATTTTGAAAATTGAGGAAGCGCCTCAGTGGAGATGGTGACTGTGAAGCACCAGACCACGTGCCAGGTCACCAAAGAATCAGGACAGGCAGGCCAAAAGAAAACCAGACTGGAGACATATTGAAAATCAGCAGCAGTCCTAAAAGAGCCTTGATCCATTTTGTCTCTACTTAATCTTCCTTTTTATTTTTGCTTTCCTGGGGAGCTGTTACTCGGAGAAAAATCACAAAATGCTTTTGCTCCATGCCTAGGCTCAGTTTCCATAGTTTAAGAATATGAAGAACAAGAACATAAAGTAAACAGGAGTAAGGGGGATCAGAAGATGGACCTGATAAAGAGGCCAAAGGCTATACATAGTTTGTAGGTCAAGCAGAACTTTGTTAAATTAGTGATTTAATAGACAGTGATTAAAAACAAAAAAATAGTTTCACAAATTTTAAGTTTTGACTGTGCAAAGCACCATGGGGTACTGGGAATATGAAAATATCTATGATACAAGTCATTTTCAAAGAAACATCACTCCAATTGGGAGAAAGACAAGAAGGGTTATTAGATCTGGAGTCAGAAGACCTAGGGGAGGGGGTAGAGTGAGATGAAAACAGTGCTAATCTTGGGGTCACAAACTTAATTTCAAATTCTCTCTTTGGCCATTTATTACCTGTGTGACCTTGGGTAAAATAACCTTTTTGAGCCTCTTTCTCCTCATTTGCAAAAATAATATATCAAACCTGAAAACATATATACTTCCTTCCAACTCAAGATTTCTGATATTACTGTCTTATAAACTGGGTTCAAGTGTAGGCTCTGCTGATTTTTACCCATGTGACTTGGAGCAAGTAACTTCACTCCTCAACTTGCATCACTATAAAATTAGGTGACTGGGTTACATGGCCTGTAAGGTGCCTTCAATTCTAAATCTATGATCTTATGATCCTAAGGAAAAATGAGGGAGGGTACAAGGAAAGCTCCAGGCAAAATTCAATGAATCACTCAGAAACTGAGGGAGAAGAAATTAGGGTAGAGAGGAATCTTGGAAGACCTCATGGAGCAGCTACTATCTGAGTGGGGCCTTGAAGGAAGGAAGGGACATGAACAGATGAAGATAGAGAAGCAGGCCAAATGTGAGCAAAGGCAAAGAGATGTGAGAGGGCAAGATGAAGATGGCAGATGGAGAAGAGTTTGCCTGAAAATCATACAATATAAAGGCAATTTAATAGTTCAAGACTAGGCTGTACAGGGATATTGGATCTGGAGTTAAGAGGATCTTGAATGCCAAAGTCAAGAGATTTTACTTTATTCAATTATTAGCAATGGGCAGCCACAGAAAGTTTTTAAGTAGAGGAGTAGGGTAATCACAATGCTATATTAGGATGCTGGATATTGATACAGTAAATGGATGAGAGAGGGACAGAAACAGCGATAGAGAGATGGGGTGAGAGATTGATGGAGTGAGGAGAAAGAAGGAGAGAGAAAGGAAGAGACAGAGAGACAGAGACAAAGAACTGAGGGAGAGACAGAGAGAGTGGGGAGACAGAGGAGAATGATGATAATTTTGCATGACTCCAAGGCTAACACCTGTCCACTGCATCATCCTGAAAGATATCAGGAAGGTACAGTAGATAGATTGCTAGGGGTGGGTTCAAATACTGCTCTGACACTTACTAGCAGTGTGATTTTAAGCAAATCATTTAGCTTCATTTCACTTCAAGCAACTCCCTAAGACTTATCTACTAAATCATAGTTAATTTTGAGGATGCATAGGTGAATTCTCATAGTGGGAGGTCTTATGCCAAATTAATCAGAGATCTTTCACCTATTCCTGTATGTATCTTGAAATTTGAACTTTTATGATATATTTAAATAGTAATACCATTTTCATGTTATCATCATGAGGCAGTGTAGCATAGGGATTAACTATAGGATTTAGTGTTACAAAGATCTGGATTCAAATTCTCTTGAATCCTTATAAGTTATGTGGTTCTGGGAAGTTATTTAATTTCTCAGGCTATGTCTTTATTTATCTGTAAAATATGGATGATAATAGCATCTACCTCATATGGTTGTCATGAAGAATAAATAAGATAATATACATAAAGAGATTTTCAAACTTCAAAGTGTTATAAATCATTATCATTATTAATACTACTGTTGTTTTTGCTGTTGTTACCATCTCATCTGGCAACTAAAATTTGTAAAACACTTTCACATAAATTATTTCCTCCAAGTCTTGGAGCTCTGTCAAAGGAGGGTTTTTCTATGTACTACCAGAAGAGGAAAATGAGGCTAGGTGACTTGTCTAAGAATGCAAAGTTTGTAAGTGGCAGAACCAGGTTCTAAGAGCAGTAATCTTTCTGCTTAAACTTAGGAGTTCCCAATAGTACAGACCAAAAAACTCAATGAGAATGGAGATGGAGAGTGGTGGAGGCAAGGACAAAGTATTACTGCCTGAGAGTCAGCAAAACTTGGCTACCAGAAGAAAAAACAAAGGGAGGAGGGAGGAGAACACCTTAGAGACAATAAGACTTTTAGAAGACCTAATAGGAAAGGTTTTCCCAAGGGATGTGGCAGACAGATCAGTTAAATCTATTAAAATTAGGAGCATTCAAAAATGTACTTAAGGAACAGGAAGGAATTGGGAAGACTTGCCAAAAGACCACAGGTCCCAGTGCTGCTTACTGCAGTAAGAAAAGTCAATTTATTTTGTCCTTTAAGACCATATTAAATGTCAACAACTTGATTTCCAAATGGACACGCATATTCTAATTTTTTTAACTACTCCTTGATTGGGTTTCCCGTCACCAAAGATACCAAGGATGCCAATCATCCAGAACAATAAAATTCCAGGGACATGTGAATTAGCACATTTGAAATCAAACTTTTCACAACTGGCACATCCAAAGCAGAGTAAGTACTTCCTTTACGGTATATCGAGACCTCTTTGTTTGGCTCTATGATGATGGTGATCACATGCATGAAATGAATAGATTTCTAAGGATAAAAAACATCTACACTTGACAGATTTTTTATTTGTTTTAAACAACTAGTTAGTGCTTCTATTTCCTAGCAAATATTTGTTGAATGACTTACTGTGGACCCAATATCATGCTGATGGGAATGGCCACAAGTATTAAAAATAAGATGAGAGCTTCAGAACTGAAAAAGAGGTTAGAGATCCATCTACCAGGAGTTCATAACCTGGGGTCGATGAACTTTTTGTTTTTTTTTAATATTTTGATAACTTTTAAAAAATATAAATGACTTCCTTTATAATTCCATGAATCATATTTTATACATTTTAAAATATTATCCTGAGGAGTTCAGACTTCACCAGACTTCAAAAGGGGTCCAATACGCAAAAGGGGGTTAAGAACCTCTGATCTAGCCCAATCCTCTCATTTTATTTGGAGGAAACTGAAGCCCATATACATAAAGGGAACTGCCCAAGATCACAAAAGTAATAAGTAGCAGAGTTGAGGTTACATCCTTGGTCATCTGACTCCAGATATAGCATTATTCTCTCTATTCTACTGTACCATTGCTACTGCAAAAGACTTTCCAAGCTCACATGAAACATATGGAGAACAATAAATGACATTATGTAGTGGTATAATATAGGAGTCAGAGCAATGGAGGAAAGTCTTCAGAGAGAAGGTAAACCTTATCACAAGCCTGGAAGCAGCCCCAAAAAGATCAAAGAGGAAAAGGGCTCATATATACAAAACTATTTCTAGCATTTTTTTTAGTGTGGTTAAGAATTGGAAACTGAGTAGGAACCTATCAATTAAGGAATGGTTGAACAAGTTATGGTATAGGAATGGAATGGAATGTTGTTTTGCTGTTAAGACATGATGAAAGGGACTGGTTCAGAGAAACCTGAGAAGACTTGTAGGAACTGATGCACAGTGAAGCAACTAGATCCAGGAGAATATTTTTTGTAATAGCAATAGTATGGTAAAGAAGAAAAAAATCTTTGAAAGACCTAATATCTCTGCTAAGTGCAATGATCAATCATGATACCTAAAGATTGATAATGAAGCATGCTGCCCACCTCCTGACAGAGAGTCATTTGCCTCAAGGTTCAGAATGAGGCATATGTTTTGGGACATGGTCAATACAAGAATTTGTTTTGCTTGATTATGCTACAGTTTCTTCTTCACAAAAACAGCTGACTCCCAGTTTCTTAGACAATCGTCTTTCTGGTTGTTCTTTGTATATTGAAATGTCTGTGCTTATCGATGCTTAAGTTTGCAAAAAATATTAAATTAAAAATGAAAGTATAGAAAAATAGCTCATAATTATACAGCATAAAGACTACCAGTTATTTTACTTACTCCTTGGAAGCACTCTGTGAAGTAGATAGTGAATGTATTCTTTTTCTCTATTTTATGGATGGGGAACCTAAGACTCAGAGAGCTGGCACAGCTAATTAAAGACACCTGTAATGAGAAGATTGGACTAGCTGGTCTTTAGTCACTTTCCGATCTAGAAGTCTATAATTTTCAAATGTGCAATATGTTATTTTATGGTATTTATTCTAAGAGTTCATTTAACTTTAAATGCAATGTCATTGCAACCTCCATATATCCCAAATGACTCTGAACAAGTGGGTTATTTGTAATCTGCTACATCTGGAGGGTATGTGATCTGTATCTGGGAGACACTATCTCCCCCATTACCAGTTGTCATGGTCTCTACTAGGAATGGAGGTATTTGACCACACTGTGGTCACCTCAATTGATTTATCTTGCTGTCTTCAGGATTCTGTTTTAAAAACTTTATATTTGCAATCATAATAAAGTTCATGAATTTCAAATTAAAACTGAACAAAACACCAAAACCAAAGTAAAGAAAAATATTATTTTACATTCAATTTATTAAGTAATCAGATATTGCACTATCTCATTTGGTCATCACATCATAGACCTGGGATGTAGACAAGGCAGTATAAAAATAATTCCCTTTGTACAGATGGGAAAGTAGAAGTCTATATAGCCAGCCAGCAAGAAGGAAACACAGGACTTGAAGTACTTCTTTGGATTGAAAGTTCAGGTCTCCTTGAGCAAAGGAAAATGTCCTCCAATATGTTCTGAGGTCTTTAGTGATTCTATAATTAACTAAAGAACTCCAACTTCCCACCATGTAGATTTCAACAACTACACAAATCACTTTAATCTCAGCACATGAGATGGAAAGAGGCTGCGATCAGCTTCATAGCTACTTGCTATATATAATTCCAACAAAAGAAATCTAATCTGCCTCTTTAATGGATGGTAAGCTAGCTGAGGATTTTTCAAAGATTTTCCACTTATCTACATTAGCCTGATGACACTAAGAGCCAAGAGGAAAGGCAGAGCTTGATTTTTTACAAGAGGAGGAATGCAATGGAACAGAGCACACAGAAGGTTAGTGATTCCCATTGCTGTCTACTTGGGAAGAAATGTCTTTGTCAGAGGAGATTTATTTGTGGCCCCCAAAAAATATAATTTCTGAGATAGTCATCAGTTATCAAATTTAATGCTGCTTCTTATAGAAATTCTTAATAGTCTTATAATGAACTTTTATTTGTATTTTAGTAACTTAACAAGGACTGGATGGTATTCTAAGAAGATGTACATTCTACTGGAGCTTTCTGATTAATAAAATGTGTTAGAATGAAGTCAATTCAACAAACCTACTAAACTTTATTATTTGAAGACACTATTGCCTACTCTGGAGAAGTAAATGATGACAAAATCTTTCTTCATGGATTTTACAATCTAGAACAGGTGTATTGTTGTGTAGCACTGGGCAGTATGCGTGTGTAGGCAGCAGGTTCAACATGACTCCAAGTTTCAGCATCTGTCATTAGTAGATTCTTTTAATACAGCTGTGGAATTTTCCCAGAGTAAACAGCATGGATCATAGGGCCATCAGGTCCTCGATACCTGGCTAGAAAGAATCTTAGAAGTGTTATAGTTCAACTCTCTTATTTTAAAGATCAAGAAAACAGTCTAGAGAAGGAAAGTGACTTGGCAAAAATCAGACAAAACATACGTCCCAGAGCTTGGATTTAAACTTCAATTTTCTGACACTAAGCTCAGAATTCTTTCTCTTCCTGTTCTCAAAGCATGTGATTCTATGAGCTGTCCAGCTCACATAGTGTCTCAAAACAAAGTGAATTCTCAACCCAAGAATATAAATGCTTGTTAGAGGGCATATCTGGAGAGTTTTCTTGAACTAAAGTCTTTTTATAAGGGTTTGTTGGTTCTTTGGATGTTTGGGGAAAACTGTCATCATTGCTGAGACTTTTGATGTAATTTGTAGGTTAAGAGGGCTCAGGCCACATTGTATTTCTAGCAGCCTTAATTGATCATTGAGATGTGAGTATGAGCAAGTCTTTTAGGAATTGGTTAATTGTTTCATGCTGCATCAGGGTAGGCTTATGTAGTTCTAAATAATCCCTTTGAGTTATACAATGATGCTAGTCTAAAGGGATTGGAAGCAACTTTATATCAGGGTAATAATGCCCATTAGAATACTATTTCATTTGTCAATTGCAAACTTTATGATGAAACTCATTATACCACAGGTAAATTGAAGTTTTTAACTTTGAAGCAGGCTGCCCCTGTCAAGTTAAAGGTTATGGTTTTGAGCTGAATGCAGTCATACTTCTGATGAATGCCAAATTAGGTGTATGGCTTCTGCCAGAAATGGAAATAGGCACTAATCAGTTATGAGCTCATTGTGTGGTCCTAGCAAGTGAAATCTATCCTATAGATCCTGTGTGTCTAAAGTCATTGTGACTTTGGACCATAAAAAGGAGAGGTCACTAAACTTTGTGCCCATGTTATTCTCTACAACTATAAATTATAGAGCCATCACTATTAGTCTGCACTGGTATAGGAAGTTTTACTCACTGGAAGATTTCTATGCAAATGAAATCACAGGTCTAGGTCTCCCAAAAAGGTGGGGATGAAGGTGAGAGAGCTGAACCACTGATGCATGAAAGTGCTTAGTTTTCTACCAAAGAATCTGTTACCAGTGGATGTTGAATTTGTTGACAGGATCAGCCCCCTTATTTGATTTGTTTTTGGATGATGGGTGACAACAGCACTTGCATAATAAAGATCTACTAGAAGTGATATAGGCCAAGCAAAAAGGGCATGATCTTTGGGGGCTCCAACATTATTATCTAGAAAGCAGCTTGTTGAAAGAGACCAGTGATGGCAAGTGTTGGAAAACCCAGGTGTGTCCATTTGGACAAGTCCGTCAGGAACACATAAAAGGATATAAATGCTGTCTAAAATGTAGGTGTAAATTAAGCATGAATTTCACCTACTGTCCACAATGATACTGAGCCTATCATTAGCTGCTAACATTATACAAAGTAGATAATTTGCAACAATCCTCTATTTACTGTTACAACCAAGTATACACAGCCAAAAATAAACAGTCAGTTCAAAACTATGGTTCAGGATTATAAGACATAGTTTACATAGGTAATTACACTGGGTTAAACTAACTTAAAAAGAGAGATTCTCTAAATGAGAAACACTATTTCTGAGAATAAGTATTTTAGTAAGTTATACTAAATTATGCCACAAGTCTGCAAATTATCACAGTTGCTGAGATAATAATAATAATAATAGCTAGTATTTCTTGAAAGTTTGCAAAGTGCTTTACAAATATTATCCCTTTTTATCCTCAAGACAACCCTGGGAGGTAGGTATTATTATCATACCATTTTACATCTGAAGAAAGTGGGGCAAATAGAGGTTAAGTGATTTGCCCAGAGTCACACAGCTAGTAAGTATCTGAGGCAGGATTTGAACTCAAATCTTCCTGACTCCAAGCCCAGCACTCTATCATACATATATTGTGTCACCTAGTGCCTAATGAGAGAATTATGGAGGTAGAATTAACATAGGAGGGGAAGATGGTACGAAGGAAAGGGGAGAATCAAAGACAACCCCACTGTATCATCAGAAGGATGGTAGTGATGAACAAAACAGAACCGTAACAGAGGGGAAACAGTAAAATAATCCATAAAACATGGGCAGCTAGGTGGTATAGTAGATAGAGCACCGGCCCTGGAGTCAGGAGGACCTGAGTTTAAATCTGACCTCAGACACATAGCACTTACTGGGCAAGTCACTTAACTCTGATTGCCTCACCAAAAACAAAAACAAAAAATTCACCAAACAAGTGTACCATTCTGTTTAGAAACCTACATTTATTTTCCAAGAGGAAAACATTCATACATACATACATACATACATATACCCAAATTTAGCATGTAATAAGAATTTGGGCCCATTAATTCCTTTCACTTGTTCTAGATGTCGGGCTTTAACACCTCCCCTTCACACTCCTACAGTTCTTGCCATGCCATTTTAATACAGTTTGGTGGCAGAAAGCCATCAGTGCCTTGGCAAAATGTCTCCGTGTTTCATTTTATCTTTGGTGCTGAAAGAAATGCTTTCTCACTCTAAATATTATTTACTGAGGGGAAGTCCTTCTGTGAACAGGCACATACTTCACTACGCATTGAAAATGTCCTCCTGTGAACAGATACACAGGAAAAGTTGATTAGTGGCAAGTGATCAGTCTGATCAATCAAATGCCTGCCAACTTCTGGAAGTCTGAACTGAGTGACAGCTAATCAAGCAAATTCATGGTTTTACATTTTGGCCTAGAGTTCTGTCTTATTCCTAGGTGCCAAACAATAGATCCCCTAAAATAAACTAACAATATTAACAATATCAAGCTGTAGATGGACAAGAAGTTGAATAAATAAGAGGTCAGTTGAATAGGCTGGATCTTATTTGGGAATTAGAGATGGGTGGAACCTTAGTGGTGTTCTAGTTCTTTTTCCTCATCCTATTTTTTTAGAAAAAGAACTACTGGTTCAGAGACACTCAATGACTTGTCTCAGGTCATAGGGTAGTTAGGAATAGAGTTAAGAAATTGAACCTGGATTTTCTGAGTCCAACTACAGTGTTGTCCACTACAACACAATAGTGATGACTTATAGACAAGAAGTCATTTAAAATATATCATCCCATCAAGAAAAATAATGGAAAGATTTGTATGTATTTACCAGAAAAAATATCATAAAGATAAGACAACTTATGACAAAATGAGCAAACAAGGGGTAGTAGAACAAATGGTACCATAGAGAGATCACTTGACCTAGAGGTAGGAAAACCTGAGCTCAAATTTTGCCTCAGAAGCTGACTGCATGACTCTTGTCAAGTCACTTAAATTTCTTCATCTATAAAATGGGGATGATAATAGCACCTACTTCCCAGGGGCATTTTTAGGCTAAAATGAGATAATATTTGCAAAGCACTTTGCATACCTTAAAGCACTACGTAAATGTTCATCACTTAACATAGTGCTATATAGTCCACAGTATTATATTGAGTATATAGTACTGTATGACTTCTATAATATCAAACATTGGTTCCAGACTAAAGTGAGAACTCACTCTTATGACAAAAAAATTTTGAAAAAAAGTTTTATGTGTTGTCAACTGAAATTTCAATTTCATGTGATTTGCCTTATTTAAAAAATATGGAAAGTTCCTATGAAATTAGGAATACTTTTTAATGATATGGTTAATTTCTTGAAACAAACTATATCTACATATAGAAATGTATATACACATCTTTCAAATCAAAGATAAAAGTAGCATGAAAAGGACATGGGTGGATCATGTAAAAATATGGATGGCTAAGCAATCCAAAGGTTGCACTCATGTTCATTGAATGTTAAAACACAAGAAGAAAGATCTCCAGTATGTAAAGTAAATAGTTATGTAGGATTTAGGGGAAGTTCAAGTCAACAAGAATTACTGATTGAGGATATAATTGAAACAGTGGATATAGTAGCTCAAGAAATGAGATCACCCATTAATAGAAATGGGCTGTTGATTATGTTGCTCTAATAATTCTCACAAATCACTTCAAGGGTCACAAAACTCTTCTCACAACAAATCTGTGAATTATCTTTATTCTCATTTGACAGATGAAAAAGCTGACCCTCAAGAAGGTTAATTGATTTCTTATTATGACTCAACTATTAAGCATTAAAGCTGAGATTTGAACCAAATCTTCTGACGCCAAGCTCATGACATTTACCTTTTAGTAGTCTTTCTAAACTGATGATAAGCCAGTCAATAAACAATAAGCTTTTATTGAGGGCCGACAATGTGCAAGGCACCTAGCTAAATTTAGTGCATATATTACAGATTGTGTAGACTTACAGGTTATGTGTGTGTAAGTCCCTTAGGGAAACTAGCTCCATTTCAGTCAGCTATCACCAATTTTAACTGGAGCAACTATCCAGCTCACATGGCACAACCAGCCAGTGGCCATCCAAACTCTACAAACTTTAAAAATGGTCTATTAGCAACATGGAAGTCAAGTTTTTGATCTTAAAGAAAACACTAAGACAGTGTAACAATTGCCATTAGATGGTACTTGTGAGGTATCCAGACTTTGATAATGTAACAGTTAGACAGCTAAAAGGCAAAAGCAGATAAGATGCATATTTTCCACTTGGGACATAGTTTGTTTGTCTTGCTTTTCTGAAGTATTTATTGCCAAGCTTTTCTAAAGATTTTGAATGACTCTAAAAGTTTCTTGGAATTTAAAGAAAGCTATTATGCAAATATCATATTTTCTCTTTAGGTGATGAAATGCAAAGAGTACTGAATTATTAAATCAGTCAAGTAAACAAGAATTTATTAAGCATCTACTATATGCCAGACACTGTCCTAACTGGATAAGTTCTGGTAATTAAAAAAAATGGCAAGAGAGGCCCTGCTCTCAAAGAACTTACAATTTAATGGGGGAGATAACATGTGAATAACTATGTGCAAACAAGATATATACAGAATAAATTCAAAATAATCAACAAGAGGACAACAAAATATTTATAGAAGCACTTTTTTTGGTGGTAAATAATTGGAAATATGGTGGGATACCCATCAATTAGGAAATGGCTGAACAAGTTGCGGTCTAATTGTGGTAGAAGAAATGACAAGGAGGGTGGTTTCAGAAAAAAACACATCAAGATACATATCTTGTATTACTCTCATGTCTTTTACCACATATCCCTCTACACTCTTATCTCTTTCTCTACCGTTCCAAAAATTCTTGTCCCTGTGTGCAAATATCATTTTTCTCTGAGGCTTTGATTGTGTTTTCATGTTGTTGTCTTCTAAGCTTGTGTCTTGATCGTCCATATCACTGAAGTAGCTTTTATGGTCTAACTTATTGTTGGTGCTGTTGATCACTCACTTCTCCAGCCTATTTCTTGACTCTGAACTTTAATGTTAAATGTTAAATTTGGGCTCTTCTTACCTGGTATAGGGAGGCATTGTCCCAAAATATGAACTATATGAACTAAGGCAAAGTGAAATAAGCAAAAATTATCATCTGTGAAAGACTTAGCTACTTTGATCAACACAATGATTCAAGTCAATTCCAAAGGACTCATAATGAAAATGTTATCCACCTCCAGAGAGAGAACCAAGGAACTCTGAGTGCAAATTGATAATTATTTCATTTCATTTTTCTTGCTTTTTTTTGTAATGTAGCTAATATGTAAATAAATTTTGCATGATTTCACATGTGTAATTGATATAATATTTCTTGCCTTCTCAGTGGCTGGGGTAGGGGAGGAGGGAGAGAAAGATTTTGGAACTCAAAATTTAAAAAAAAAAGTTAAAATAAATAAATAATTTGGGGAGAAAAATCATCAAAGCAACCCTGAGTCAGATAACGTGGATTTTACTATCCTCACTTGAGAAATGGGGAAATTGAGACAGAGAAATGAGGTGATTTGTATGAGGTCTCAAAACAAATAAACATCTAGTAACTCACTCTTTAACTCGGAGAATCATCCCTTACAAAGGAGAATTTTTTTAAATCATCAAAATAATCAACGTATCAAAAATTATGTCCTTATTTGCAATGTACCACATCTATAATCCATCAAGTCTGAAAATAACAAGTAAGGGGGGATACTTTTCATGTGCATTCTTTCACACCAAACTTAGTCATTATAATTTTGCAGTATTTAATCGTGATTGTTTTGTTGATATTCTTTTCATTTTGTTTTAATTATTGGGTATACTGGTTCTCTTTTGTTTTGTTTAGTTCAATTTGCATTAGTCCATGTTTCTCTGTATTTATCATTCATCACAACCCAACAGTATCCCATTATATTCATGTTCGACATACTGTTCAGCCATTCCCCAACGGATGGCTCCTGACTTTGCTTTTGGTTCTTTACTATCCCAAAAGTGCCACTAGCCATATTTTGATGTATGTAGGTCCCTCACTGGCCCCAAATGTCATTGACCTCCTTGGGAGAGACGTCTCTGTTGTTGTTATTACTATTTTTGGTTTGTTTTTGTAAAACACAAAAGCATCTAGGTGCTACAAAAAATGGATGCAGTGTTGAACATAGAGTTGGGAAGGCCTGAATTTGAATTCTGTCTCAGATACTTACTATGTGACCCTAGGAAAGTCACTTACCTCCTCTCAGACTGTTTCATCATTCATAAAACCTCCCAGATTTGTTATGCACTCTATACATAGATGCAATACATCAAGCACTCTTCAATCCTTACAGTGCTCTATACATGGAGCTATTTTTATCTCTAAAAGTCCCTTTTGTTTTTAACATTTCATGACTCTAAAAACAGATTTTAACTGTTTGTTCAATTACCTGTAAGAATGTTTCTGTAGACATATATTTTATTTTTAAGAAGTGAAAAATTGTCACCTACAATGTGTGCATGCAGATTTTAATTTTGTTTTTAATGAAAAGGTGTAATATCTATTTACTCAGCATCTTACAGTTCCTGAACAGACTATAAGATATCCTTGCTATTCATAGACATAGAGTCCAGAGTCCATAGCTGAGTTTATTACCCACTCTGGATTAAATAAATATCACCCCAAAATATTTCATTGCTTCTTTCTTACCAGAGCTATAATTGAAATGCTATTGAAGAGTAAAACGCAAAATGAAGGATATATATTTTCACCTTCAAGTTCATATTTAGATAATGTCTTTCAAGCTGTTCCAGCAGACTAAATAAATATGTGGGACCAGTAAGGTATGAAATTAACCCACCAATGAAAAAAAAATCTCTCATCTGAGTATACACTTCAAATACTGCTCCCAACATTCAGTACAGATGAACATTCCCTAATGACCAAATCTTCATAACCTTCCTCACCAAAAACTGTGCTTAAAAGTCAACAGAGATGACTCATAGAAATGTGGTAGGATAATATGGAAAAAAATTATCTGCATTTCAGATCATCATAGTCAATATCATCAGACTTTATTCTGGATAGTAGAAAGGCACTCAATAAATATTTAGCCTTTTGCTTTGAAAATATAAATTCCTTTATAAATTAGTTGTCGCATATAGAATAGGATTACGGGATAACCTGAACAGCTGTTACTGGAGAAACAGCAAGGGAACTCAGGTAAGATGAAAAAAAAATCATACTTTGATTATTTTCTTTCTCCTTCAATTATGGAAATGAACAGCTATCTTCAAAGCATGATGCCTGTATTTCTCAGGCATGACTTTGTCTCTCCCCAATCCCATTTACTGTATTATTAGGTTTATTATCATTGTATTTTAGTTGAGAATTCCAAATATTAAATACCCCTACCCTACCGTGATTTTCTACTGCCTGCTAACTAACCTCAGCTACTTGAAATTCAAGTGCCTTCATAATCTGGCCCCAACCCACCTATTCAAACTTATTATATAAAGAGGCAGCACAGTAAGTAGAGTTCCAAGTTTGGAAACAGAAAACATAAGTTCAGATCTGGCCTGAGACACTTCAAAGTTGTATAACATTGGACAAGTCACCTAACCTCTGTTTACTTCAGTCTCCTCAACTGTAAAATGGGGGTAATAATGGCACCTACCTCAAAGGGTTGTCATGAGGATCAAAGAAGATAATATTTGCAAATAGAAACACTTAGCACAGTTCCTGGTCCATAGTAGATATTAAATGAATGCTTATTTCCTTTTTCCTCCTTTCTCCCCTTGTAGACTAGTCCTCAACTTGCACCCTCTGATTTCTTTAAGTTGGTCTTCATATTGTTCAGAAAATACACTCTCTTACTCATCTATGCCATTGGCTGTGTTGTTCCCTCTTGAATCAGCTCCACCTACAACCCATCCAAACTCTGCTCATCTTTCAAGATCCAGCTCAAGTCCCACAATCTCCATAAAGACTTCTCAAACTAATGTAACCCATAGTGACAATAAACGCCATGTTGGGCATGCAGAGGGTTCTCGGTAAATATCTGTAGGGCCATGAACTTAGAGCTGGAAGGAATACACTAACACACACACACACAGAGTCATTGAGTGGATATCCTCCCCCACTAATTTTATAGATAATATCGTACCCCAAAGTCACACAAGTAGGAATGGCAAAGGTAAAAGTAGAACCTAGGTCTCCTTACTTCAAACCCAATGCTCTTCTACTGTAGCACACAACTATCTCCTAGTAAAACAGAAGCAGCTTGAGGACAGAAAGAGTTCCATTCCTTTTTTTCTCATATTCCATGTATCTAGTTCCATTCCTAACACATTGTATATCCTTAATAAATGTCTGATGAAAATAACAAACAAACTAATGATTGGACTCTTTATCCAGGAATTTGGCATATGAAAGGTATTTGCCCAGTTTCCTTGAGAAACTTAGCTTAGGTTCTAGTCAGAAGATTTGAACAGTGGTAGGGCGTGGATCTATGATTTCACTGGTATAGGAAACTTCTTGTTGAACAAATTTCCTCTACCAAAAGAGGATTGTGCCTCCTCTACTACTTATAGCCTCCGAGTACTAAGAGGGATTAAGTGACTTGCCCAGCAGGGTCACATAATCAATAGGTTTCAAAAGTAGGATTGAACCCAGGTCTTCACAATTTTTTTTTAATTTTTTTTTCTTGCAGAAGATGGGACTTCATTTTTTTGATTTATTTATTTTTAGTTTTCAACATTCATTTCCACAAGATTTTGAGTTCCAAATTTTCTCCCCATTTCATCCCTCCCCCCACCCCAAGATGACATGCATTCTGAATACCCCTTTACCTAATCTGCCCTCCCCCCCTTTCTCTTACCCCTTCCCTTCTATTTTCCTGTAGGGCAGGAAAATTTCTATACCCCATTTCCCTTATTTCTTATTTCCCAGTTACATGTGAAAACAATTTTTTAACATGTATTTTTAAAACTTTGGGTTCCAAATTTTCTCTCCTCCTCCCTCCCCACCCACCCTCATTGAAAAGACAAGCAACTTGATACAGGTTATGCATGTGTAGCCATGCAAAACACTTCCATAGCGGTCATGTTGTGAAAAACTAAGTATGTTTTCCTTTATCTTATCCCACCCCCCATTTATTCTATTCTCTCTTTTGACCCTGTTCCTCCTTAGAAGTGTTTGCTTCTGATTACCCCCTCCCCCAATCTTCCCTCCCCTCTATCATCCCTTTCTGATCAACCATCCAGGCTGTCTTGGCCTGGGAATTTGTTTCACTCTGTCTTTTTGTGGGTTCTCTTGATTTAGAATTTGTTTAGAGCCATTTGTACAGGCATTTGGAGGGGTTTGGGGGAGAGCTCAAGCAAGTCACTGTTTTTACTCCATCATCTTGGCTCCAGAAGCAGGTCTTCACAATTTTGAACCTGGTAGTCTATCCACCTCACTATATGGTAGAAAAGAAAGCAAAACCAGGGGGTGCATGGATTGAGGGGTTAATAGAACCTTGAAATGAGGAACATGTTTAATTGGCCTTAAAATATCCCAGTCCTCCTGGAATAAAAATTCTACAGACTCCTCCATAGGGTACACCCTCTGAGCTTGTTTTCTATTGTCTCCCTACTAGATGAGGACAAGATACAACACTGCACATTTCATAGAAGTACAAATGATAAGAAACACTCAATCCCAGATTAAAAAAAAATGAAAGAGCAGGCTTATTCCCAAAGCAATTATTAAAAAACAATATCACTCTTCATCTCCCAAGTTCCCTATGCTTCAACCAAAAGGAAAGAAAAATGCAAAATGAAAGTCACTGAATAGTTAGCTAGAAGAAGAAGATACTGAAATAACAGGAGGTAAGCAGAAGCAAATGGTAAGGTTTCTACTGTGTTAATTATTCAAAGAAAGGGCATGCAGGATCAGTTTTAGGATGGATTTTTTTACGGAACCACCCCGGAGTGAAGTAAACTAAAAAGAAGTAGGAGGTGTCAGATTAATTAGCTTAAAGAGAGAGTCAGGCCGTCTAGCACTGTGCCCACCAGAGTAGGTTCTGGGGACTCATTGCTTCAGTTTCTCCATCTGTCAGATAATGAAGGTTATTTACCTACTCATGAGGTTTTTTTTTTAAAGATTTGTTAATTTCCTAAAGTACTCTGAAGGTGAAAACTCCTGTTATTGTTAAACCATCAGTTCTACATTTTGTACATCTCCTAGAAAGAGAAAGACACTCATCCTATAGTCAGCAGGACCTTGAAAAGGGAGCAAAAAAGAAAGCTGAAACTACTTTGCCAAAGGCTGACAGATTTATTCCCAAGGGAACTATGGACAGCCAGCCCACACATGTGACTTTAGGGATCTAGAATCAGTTAATCAGGCACCTATTATATATCTATCTATTCTAATAAGATTCGACAGGAGGCTGTTGTCAATTTCCACCTTTGTGTACAGCGTGAAGCCTCGAACAGAGTAGGTGGTTAAAATGCTTGATACGTGGAACTGAAGAAGCATAGAATCTCCTGGGACCAAAAAAGCTGTCACTAGTGTGGCTCACAGAATAAACACAGGGAGAAACTTGCATCTCTGTCAACTTTAAAATGAGAGATTGAAAAATAAATACTTTTGGACATAAACAGATGGGACAAAATATTACAATACATTTCACCCAAAAACCATACTGCAGAAAAAAAAATATATATATATAGTATCACTGTATTCAAATCTACACCGCCAAAACTACCAAAGTAACTTAATATTACATCTTATTTCACTATCTAATGCCAGACAACGTGAAACTTTTTGGACAGAAATATCTGAGAGATAGCCTCAACAGATTTGCCCTTCGGTTCATCTTTAATAATGGATTTGTGGAAGCATATTGTACCAAATTGGGGGGGGGGACAAAACAGGCAAACATTACTTTCTAAAACCAGTCAGAGAACTGGTGAGGGCCTTTAACTTAAGTCTACCACAATGGGGATTTTTTTTTTTTTGAAGAGGAATCTTACTGTGTACCTTTCCAACCAGAACTTCCTGATTTAGTCCCTGCTCTCCTTCTCCCCTATATCACTTTTGTGTTTTTTAGAGTCTCTACTAATAAATTATACTTATTATATGTCAGTTTTGTACAGATTTATATGTATACACACTATCTCCCTAGTAGAATGTAAGAGCTTCAAGGGAAAGCAGTGTTTCATTTTTGTCTTCATACCAGCCCTGCTTCCAGCCTGCCCCGACAGGCATCATAGAGGGAAACATATCTATGGATTCAGGGCTAGTTTCCCCACTAACTCCAACACTAAATGCTGACCAGCTTTCATTTGCATGCAGGTAACCACAAAGTGCCAAGAATAGCAGCACCCCTGGACCACTGGCACAGCTTCCAGTCCAACCACTGTGTAGGTGAGTAACTCTTATGAAGACCAGGCCTGGCAGCTACCTCTGTGGATACTGAAGTCACAGACCAAAGCTACTGAAGACCCAGAAAAGAAAGTTCTTGACAAGAAAGTCCTTGGCACCATCAAATGGTTCAACATCAGAAACAGATGTGATTTTATTAGTGGAAATGAAACTAAAGAAGATGAATTATCATCTGCCTTGAGATTTTACCCCATGGACCTCTGGTCTTTCTGTGTTCTGCAGCTGATGTCTCTTTTATGTATTATCTCACTCAGTGGAATGTGAGTTCCTCGAAAGCTGAGACTTCTATTTTTCCATCTGTATCCCCAGGCCTTAGCACAGTGCCTGGCACCTAGTAAGTATTTAATAAATTCTTGTTAAATTGAATATATGAACAGCTACGTGGCACATTGGATAGAGAGCCAGGCCTGGAGTCAGGAACACTCATCTTCTTGTGTTCAAATCTACCATCAGATACTTACTAGCCATGTGACACTGAGCAAGTCACTTTACACTGTTTGCCTCAGTGTTCCCATCTATAAAATGAGCCCGAGAAGGAAATACAAACCACTCCAGTACCTTTGCCAAGAAAACCCCAAATAGAGTTACCAGTCAGACACAGTGGTGAAAAATGACTGAAGAATAAAAAAATAAATATTTAATTCTAATTCTAGAAATCATAAAATCATCAATTTGGGGGGCCAATGGGGATGTTAAATGTCACCTACTTCAACTCTGGCTTCTTTCCTTCATTTGGCAGATAGGAAATGAAGATGTAAAGCAGCTGAACATCTTCCTCAATGTCACAGTTCTTAGCTAGAGCTGAAGAGCTACAACGTTAACAGCAGGGATCTACGACTTCATAGAAGTGGGTACTATCTCTAAAGACACAGATCTCCACCCCATTGATGACCTCCACTTCTATGTTACACTCTTCTATGTGTCCTGGCTTATTGAAAGGGTTTCTAAGCTGATGAAAACACTGGCTGAACCAAGCTCAGGAAAAAATGAAGTTATTTTCTGTGATTAACTCAGCTCCACATCAAGCTGTCGAAAAATTCATTCTTGACATTAAGTGCTTGATTTAATTAAGAGTTATTTATATAGGACTTCTGCCACGTAACTTTGTCTAGGAGGTAGAAAACATAAAAAAACAAATAAATTGTGGGATTTTGCTATTCACAGCAGCAACTTCTCTCCTGTACATAAATGATTTAATGAGCTAACGGTCCTCTAGAGGGGCCCACAAATCAAAATAGAAGCAGATGCTATCTAAAAGGTCATTTCTCCATGCATATGGAGAAAAGAATTTTTCAGAAAAGACTTAAGTTAACTCACCAGGAGGTGTTTACAATGTGTTTTCCAACCATTTACAAGATATTTTACATTGTTTGATGAAAGAAATAAATATCTTCTATCCCATAGATGCATATGGTAGGGTTTCTCTAGATCACTGGAGGAGCTCAGGGTATAGAAATACCTTAAGTCAATGACCTATGTGATACAATCCCCACCTGAAAAGCTTCGTCAGAGGTAATCTTAGCGGGTCATTGTTAGAACCAAGTGTGAAATAGTGGACAAAGCACTGCACTTGGAGTCAGGAATCTGGGTTTATACCCTGTCCCAGACACATTAGCTGTATAACACCAGGCAAGTCATTTAGTCTCTCTGAACCTCAGTTTCCTCATCTGTAAAATAAGGGATTTGGACTTGATGACCTTTGAGGTTACTTCCAGCTCTCAATCTGTAATACTATGAACTTCCTCCCTATTCTTCAGAAGTGATCAAGGATTCATCAGGTATTTTTACTCCCACATTAAATATAAATTTCAAAATATTTTCTCAAATAAGAAACTAACCAAGTTGGTATCTTGGAACAAATGCATTATCCTTGCTTGATATAACAATGATAACAATGGAATATTTGTGTTCTCTCCAATGTCAGTCATCAGGCATTTCCGGAGAACTTACTATAAATATGCTGGGTACTCGGATTAAATTCAAAAGTGAGCTTATAGACATTTTAAGAATATATGCAGGGTAGCTAGGTAGAGCAGTAGATAGAGCTCCAACCTTGGAGTCAGGAGGATCTGAGTTCAAATCCAGCCTCAGACGCTTGACACTTAGTAGCTGTGTGACACTGGGCAAGTCACTTAACCTGATTGCCTCACCAAAAAGAAAAAAAAAAAGAATCTATGCATCATCTGTACATGAGGTTTTCTTAACAATGTTTAGAAAGTTGGCCTCTGAAGAAAATTTTGACAACAAAATAAAGTCAAATTTGAGCAAATCAAAGCATTTTCTTAACTGAGCAAAAGGCTTATCATTTGACCTCCAAGTCAATATCTTAGAACTTTAATTTCCTATATTTATTCTCTATTTTATTCTATACATCTTCTTAATCACTGCATACTTTTATTTTTTTTTCCTTTTTAAGAATTAAGAGGCTTCCCTGACAATTTGATAAGCTTATGAGTAGCTAGCCTTTACTTGGGAAATCTGAAATGAATAACTCCTCATGGAGATTTTGAATTTATCTACTGCCTTACTAATAGGACAACAGAGAGCTTCTGACAGTGGTCTAGGGGCTACCTCCAAGATGACACAGTTTTCTAAGTCTCTTGGGAGGATGATCTTTTGCGGGAGGAGTCGTTCTTTCATGCTGGTCTACAAAAATGAGTCAACAGATCTGTTTGGCCTTTTTGTCTGTTTCGTCCTCTTTTACAGGCTGGCTTTCTTCCAAAGAGAGAATCTTCCAGAGTGGCTCCTTACATAAGTTATCTCTTGCTTCATTCATCTGATTCTCTCCATTCCCATTATTGCTACTGTTGTTGACAATTTTATAAGCTTCATTCATTACTGCAGACATTCATTACTAGGTGCCAGAAACACAACCTTCTAACTAGGATCTCTATCTTCAAAGACTTGAATTCAACAAACAATTATTAGGTGTGTACTATATGCAAATCACTATTCTAGGTGGTTGAGATCTCAGTCACAAAAATCAAATAGTCCCCGCCTTCAAGGAACTTACATGTTTCTGAATGAGAGGAGTAAAACGTACAAATGAATAAAAGGTCACTACTGGTGGAGAAAATGCTAACAACTGTGGCTATCAGGACAGGTGTCCTATAAGTTAGTCCTATAAGTACTATTCAGAAGGCATCTGGGTGGGGGGTGAGGGGAGGAGTTGTCATCTAAGAGGTGAAGGTGAGGAGTGTTAGTATTAAGGATTCCCACAGGATTCATCAGATTAAGCTTCCAAAACTACTGCTTTATCGTGTCAGCTTCTGTCCTTCAAACTTTGCTGGTTTCTCATTGCCTAAGGGATAAATTTTTAAATTTTTAAATTGTAATGTCCTTACCTGGCCACCCAACCCAAAATAAAGTTGAAACACTAACTAATGTGGTTATATAAAGAAATTTACTTTCACAACTCTACTTTTAAAGATTTTATGTGTATTACAAAAATGTATTGATAACAAGTTGTAAAATACTTTTCATTTCCTTTAGATTTTGAATGTGATGATTTTCCATCAGTACCTACAGGTAGATTGAGAAAGCATTTAAAAATGTATTCAACAAGATATGGATCCAAATAAATTTATTTCCTTTTCATCATTCTAGTTAGCTAAAAAATTTTACAAGACAGTCCACAAAACAAAATTTTCTTTAATATTACTTGAGCTCTAAGATACAAGATGTACAGTACTAGATATGTTGAGTGATCTAAATTTGGAGGTGTTGAACACAGTATTGAAAGCATTTAGGGAGGAATACTGGTTAGTGCCTTGAGGGGCTTCAGCAGTAATTGTTAAACCACAATACTTGATTGCATATCACTCATCTTCAAACAATTCCCAGGATTATCTGCACTGTGGGAGCACATGGCTATAGAAAGGGGTTCATAATTGGATGAGGGGCTACTGAGGCAGGGAAATGAGTAATTAACAGAGTATCTGCCAACAATGCCAAAGAGGTCAACCATTCCCATAGTCCCATAATTATGTTATCACCTCTTGCACCAGGAGGAAAATGGAGCCCGGTGAGGTTTAAATAACTTGCTGAAAGTCACACGGGAATTAATGTTTGAGCCTTGACTGGTTCATCCTTCCTCATCCCAAAATAATGCTTCTGGTTCAAAGTGATAAAAACACAGACAAGTTCCAGGTCAACAGCCCTTGCCAGACATTTGCAGGCTGATCCTTGGTGGCCCAGGGAGTTTTAAAGTCTATGAAGTTTTAGGAAAAAATAGAGTTGGAGCCTTTGTAATCACCATAACTATCTTTGAATGTACAAATCCAATTAGATTAACTTTTATTAAGTGTCTCCTGCATGACAGGCACTGTGCTAGTGGTTGAGCACACAAAAACCAAAAGAAAAGTTCCTTCCCCAAAGATGTATTTACCTTCTAAATCAGAAATATCATGGAAAAATATGTATAATTTCAGATAAACAGATAGTTTATATGCATGTGAACAGATTATATGTATATATATGTGTGTGTGTGTGTGTATGTGTATTACTAGCCTTGTAATATTTGAAGTGCCCATATTGATACCTTCCTCAATGATTTTATAATAATACTTTGTTAATAGTATTTTACCATATTTTCTCTCCATTTAATTTATGCTATCCCTAGTTAACTACTAAATTTTGTGAACCATTTGATGAACTTTGGGGGGGGTAAGAAGGGGAGGGAGTGGAAATGCTACCAGATATGATAAAAAATTTCCCAAAGACAAGCCTTTTCTCAATGACATAAGAAAACCAAGAGGTCAAATCAGATTTATGGGAAATATCAATGATTTTTTTTATATTTTAGGAATTAATAATTGATCATTATCAAAGCTGGCCCTTTTGATAAAGTAACTAATGAATTGATTTCTCTCAGGGCATAGCCTATTTCCAAGGCATAAGTTAGAGCATTTCAAAAAATATATTAATTATTTTTGGAAATAAGGATGTAGCTTTGAATAAAATATCAATGTAGTATTGGCTATTTTTTTGTATATCATACAATTTCAAATCTGAAAGGAATATCAGAAATCTTTTTATCTGACCTTCTCAGTTAATAGAGGGGAAAATGAGTCTCAGAACAGGGCCATAACTTGCCCAAGATCATACAACTACCAAGAACTTGATTTTGGATTAGCATCCAAAATGACTGACCAAATAAAAATTAAGCTTGTTCTTCTGCACTATTCTCTCTCTCTCTCTCTCTATCTCTCTATCTCTCTCTCTCTCTCCCTCTCTCTCTCTTTCATTTATTCTAGATATAAAGGATTACTAGAACAATATTATAAACATGATTTCAATGAAAGTTCAGTTCAGGGATCAACCACCTAAAAGACTCTCCCATTTTTGGAAACTGCTAAGGAAGGACAATAGAGAAGACTAATAATCACACATTCATCTCACCTTCCCTCTCTCACAGTTCTCATTATTTCCCTCTTCTCCTTCCAGTTCTAGAAATCTTATACTTCATTTTTTATTTAGGATGAATAGGCCATGGGGAAAAGATTTTTGAGTGTGTATCATTTAAAATTAAACAAATATACCACGGTACACTGGAAAGTATACTGACCTTTAAGCTGATCTTGGTTCAAATCTAGCTTCTGACACTTACTAACAGTGAGACTTTGGGCAAGTCACTTAACTTCTCTGGGGATCAATTTCCTCATCAGTAAAATAAGGGGAGTGGAGTAGATGGACTCCAAGGTCCTTCAGAGCTCTATGATCTGGTAAATTACTAGCCTTTCCTGAACCTTAGTTTTGTCATCTATAAAAGGAGATGGTTGGATTAGTCGACCTCTCAGGTCCCTTACAACTCCAGACCTATGATCCCACGATCCTTTAAATTCTGTGATTCACTAAATTACTGTAACTACTTCTGATGAAAAGGACAGGGAACAATCTTGTAGGCTTGCTCATCACAGCAAAACCATATCCAAACATGTCAATATGTAAACCAAGTCACAACATGAAGTTACTAACTAAATGAGGATGAAGTAAAGAATGAGGCGTGTCTATAGGCATACACACACACACACACACGCAAACTTGTTTCAGTTGCTTGATAATATGAAGCATTCATCATAACAGCTAAAAGCTACTGGGTAGTATAAAGACTCCTTTCTTCTACCTGCTCCAGCTTCCCTTTCTATCTTCCGTACTGCTCTTCTCTACTGAGTGTCTTTCTCTTCATTCAGGAAATGTCCGTGCAATGTCCTTATTTATCATTGGTGGGTTGTGCCATGTTGGCAATTCTAAATCTTGTTTATCAACAAAATATTTCCTCTTTCATACTGACCACAGTGTCAACAGCCTAAGAATGACCTCTAACAGACAACAAAGTCTCCACTACAACCATTTTTATGTATGAGTTGTTTTAGTTTTGTGGGCACTGAACTGAAAAAGACAAGATTGAAATTATCCATTGACTTCATGCAGGGCACAGATTAATGGCGGCCTTGCAGTTTCTGGCTCACCAATGGACCAGGCCATTTAAACTCATTTCAAGATGAAGCAGACAAATGATTGAAGCAGTATTGGACAATAGTTAGAAGATTTGAGATCTCTTTCTCCATCTCTGTGTACACAGCTTCCCAACTAGGTTACCTTTGCTAAGTCATATCAGATTGGACTAGATGATCTTCAAGGTACCCTCATAATTCTAAAACTGTGGTCCTATGATGTTAAATAAAATGTCATACATGTTGTAAACATTGTTGCCATTATTGGTGTGAGGTAAAACTGCAACACAGGTGAACACTTTGGTATGGTGGAAAGACGTCAAAAGATGTCTTTCTGATGTAAGGACGTCAAAAGAAATGGACTTTTGTAATCTTGAGAAATCACTCAATTCTCTGAGCTGGCTTTCCCTCTGCAAATTAAGGTGCTCAGATGATTTCTAAGGTCCTTTCTAGTTCTGTTGATGATGATGACACTTTACATTCAATAATTATCGCATTTGAATCTCAGAGCAACTCTATTAAATAGGTGCTATTATCATATATTAATTCTTTGCTCCTATGAAATTTGTCTTTAGCACCTTCATTCCTACTTTTCTATGCTCTTTTAAAATTACTTTTATAGGATTATCTTGTCTAAAACTTCACTAATATTTTATTAGTACGGGTTAGCAGATGAAAAGAGCGCTGGGCTCAAATCCTGCTTTTGAAATTTACCAGCTGTGTTACAGTAGTTTGACCTCTTTGTTGATCTGTAAAATGGGGGTATTAATATCTGTTGTACTGATCCAGTATTATTTTAGTGAGGATCAAAGGAGATGTTATACAAAGCACATTGCAAACCATAAAGCTAAGTCTAATATAATTTTCATTGATTACTTTGGGCCTCAATCATTTCCTGACCCTCTGAAGAGCAATCTGCTGGCTCCTTTTAGAAAATTATCAATCTCTAACCTATTACATGACTATAGTTCTCCATTTATTTTTATACTTTTCATCTATATTACTGGAAGAAAAGGGAGATATGTCTGGAAAACACAGGTAGCTTCTGTGGTTGCTTCGCCTATGAGCCATACTTATAAATAGGAGCAGAAATTCACCAAAGATGAGACATATGAAACAGAGCCAACTCAGCAGTAATGAACAGGAAGGTCTTTCCAATTCAATTCTAGAGAGAGACAATGAATGCTTGAAGAATGTCAGCAGCAAGTCCAGAATGATTCTGTGAAGTAAGATGAAGTGAAACAAGGGCTGAAGAAGTTAGGCAGGAATCTGTAGCTATGCTGAAAAAGTCATTAATAATGATCACTCACTGACTCAGTAATACTACTACTCTACCCCCCAAAAGATCAAAGACAGAAGACAGGGGACAAACATATACATATAGTAGCTGTTTTCACAGTGGCAAAGAATGAAAAACTCAGGGTATATCTTTCAAGTAGTGAATGGCTGAACAAATTATGCTACATGGATGTAATGGAATACTATTGGGCTGTAAGAAATGATGAAAAACAGTTTCAGAGACACTTTCAAAGACTTTTATGAAGTAATGCTGAGTAAAGTAAGAAGAATCAAGAGAATAATTTACATAACAATACATAAAAAGAAACAACTTTGAAACTCTTCAGAACTCTGATCAATACAGTTACCAACCATGATTCCAGAATACACTTAATTAAGCATGCTACCTTGACTCCTGACAAAGTCAGGACAAAGAAGTGATGGACTCAGGGCACAAAATTATATAGATAGATACATACATAGATAGAGATTAATAGATAATAAATAGAGATAGATTAATAGCTATAAATGTAATTTGGATATGACATTATGAGAATTCTTTATGCTTAACTATGCATATTTATTACAAGTTGTTTTTTTTTAAGTAGGAGATCATAAGAAGGAGAGATAACAGATATTTGTTCATCAAAAAACAATTTTTTTTTAGAAAAGAAGTTAGGCATAAAAGATTTAAGAACATAGTAGAACACAGTTCCACGCCATTTGTGAATATCAGTTGGAAATAGGGTAGTTCTTTAAAGCAAATACAAATGGCAAAAATGAAATCTACATCTCTATATATAATTGAAGCAAAAAAAAGTATCTAAGGAAAATTGCAAATAATTTCAGAAAAAGTTTAAGGCAGACCATTAGTGTACTAAGTAAGGAAAGGACTACCTGATTTGGTTATTTATGCTATTGCAATTTCTAGGTCTCAGATTACTGTTCTTAATATTAGATGGATATTTCAAAATCCTAAATAATTCTAAAGAACCAGTAGGATCTTTAATCCTGATTTCACATAAGCAAATGTCCTTAAGCAACCTTTGTCCAAATTGCAACTCTCTTTGCTCTAGAGCAAAGTAAGCCAAATCCACCCACTGCCTGGCTTTTTTTTTTGTATAGCCCTATAAGCTAAGAATAGTTTCCATATTTTGAATAAAATTTTATTATATTTAAAAATATAAAAAAAATCATTTTTAGCTTGCTGGCCTGTACAAAAACAGGATGCTAAACAGATTTGGTGCTTTGGCCATAGTTTGCTAACCCCCTGCTCTAGAGCAAAACTTGGGTGCTACTAAGAAACTTCTAATGAATTTCCAACTTTCTGTGTATTAAGAAATTCACAAGGTTGAACAACAATTCATTTACATAGCTCAAAGTTTGTTATATTGAATAACCCTTAGATTCTCAGGGAATCATGCTAGGGAAGACTAGTGTTTTTGCAAGATGTTATTCAAGAAAGAAATTTATTACTGGGAAAAAATAGAAAAGATATGTGATAAGAGTGAGGGATAACAGATGAATAGCTCCCTTCCTCCATCGATTTTTGTGCAGTGTCAAAAGAACCTGAAGACAAAGGTTCCCACCATATTGGAAAGAGCCCTTGGGCTATTCTTGACATGGAAGGGGAAAGGGATGGCATGAAATAGGAGTAATCCTGTATGTGAAAGCACAGACAGCCTAAAATTTGTGTCACTGGAAGAAATACCCATGTTTATGAAATCAGAGATCTAGCTATTGAATTACTCCACTTTCTATAGCTCTGCTTGATTTCAACACCATTGAACAAGATGCTCCTATGCAGGGTACTTCCTGCTATCCCCCTCCCCCTTTCCTGCTTCCTTTTGCATGTTGCTTTCCTCCTTTAGACTGTAAGCTCTCTAAGGGAAGGAACTGTCTTTTTCTAATTTTTTTTATCTCTAGTACTTAGTACAGAGCCTAGCACATAGTAGGTACTTAATAAATGTTTATTGAAATGAGCTGAAGAACACTTTAAGATGCTTAACTTTTAGAAAGAATCCCTAGTAAAAATATGTTTGTGCAATTTGACCCTAGAAGATCAACTTTCTGACCTGCCTTCTTCCCTAACATATGGCCTGTAAGAGTTCAGAAGTTTCTCAAAGTCACTTTCATTCAGTGGCTCTCATAAACTGGGCCAATTAGGTTCAATGAATGGCTTAGCTTCAAAATTACTTACATTAGCTTGCTTTCATGTTCATTCCAACCCCTCCCACTTTTTGTATGTCTTCCTATCTTTGCTTTTATTGAAACAATATATCAACAAAGTATATCAAAACCATAATTCAATACAGAGCCATGCAACTAGACTTGCTTACAATTAGGTAGAAAGCAACACCATCATTTTCCTTTCTTAATTCTCTAATAGGTATAAATAAAACTAATTATTCCTTTATAAATTCAGACCTATCATTAGTTGGGAAAGAGTGTTCTAATTCTTCAAATAGAAATAGAACACACTCTATTTTCAACAAAGGAAGAAAAAATAGAAAACTTGGTCCATAATTTGGGTAATCTGAATTTTAAAAAGGAAGAAATTATATATCATCACGACCAACATAACTCAGAGACTGGGCTGTTCAGAATTAAATTGATTGGTGCAAATTAGGCCTTACAGATGATGAAAAGGTCTGATGTGAGACAGATTTCACAGACAATTAAGATCCTCAGGATAGTGTCTCCATAAAAATGCCACTCTATGGACTTCTCAAGTGACCAAGCCCCTTCAGCAAGCTATTAAATCCGACATACTGTACTACCTGAAGATATAAAATGCTCATGTCACCTTTGTCTTTCAAAGTAGTAACGGAATGATTTTAATTTCTGAGTTCATTAAAACACACTTACTCTTTTAAGAGATTCTATTAGGGGAGCTAAAGCACATGACAAGTTGAAGGAATGAGTCTTGGGAAAAATTCAAGCATTCCCTTTTCTTCTTAGGCTAATTTTAAATACACTGCCCTAGATAGTTTCCTAATCTCTACAGGTACTCTTCAAGTCCCATTCATTGAATAAAGAAAACTAGAATAGCAATAAATCACCTCACACAGAACATTCTAAGTAGATTTGGTAAAAGAGAGGGAAAATATTATTTATAGGGAGTGGTGGTGAACTAAATGATCTCAAGGGTGCCTTCAAGCTCTAAAATTCTATAACTCTTCACTTCCTAACTTCAAAAGCACAGTATGCTTAATAGAATAACAATGTGATCTCTACAGCTGTAAAAGAAAAAAAAATCCACTCTGAATAACTTTAGAGAGTAGTCTGGAAGATGTCCCCTTAACCTGAGTGTCTGGGATCGTAGACCTGAAACATCAACACCATCTATGATGTAGGTAGAATTGTAGGATCATATCTAGGAGCTGAAAGGGACCACAAAGATGTTCTTAGATTCCAGATTTAGAGCTAGAAGAGACTCTCCAGGCCATACAGTACATATATGGGATTTGAACCCATGTCCAAATAACACACTTTTTCTACTGTTAACAGTAGGCTGCATAATGAATGATAGTGCTTAGAAATGCCATTGTATTATCTAACATTTCCAAGAACAATCATTTAATAGCTAAATACAAACAAATATGCAGGAAGTTTTATTATCAAATGGTGTATATTCGGATTTTCATTGTATATTTCAAATAGTCTATTGGCTGCTTCTGCAGATTTTCCCCTGTATCATTCCCACTCATTTATTTTTAATCTTTTCCTGCCTGCTGGCTACCCCCCTACTGCTTACAAACATGCCTTTCTCTCCCATCCTCAAAAAAGCTGTCACTTGATCTGTCTATCCCTGCTAGCTATCATCCCCTACCTCTCCTCCATTTTACTCAAACTCCTCAAGAAAGCCATCTATAATTAATTGTTTCATTTCTTGTCCACTCACTATCTTCTTAACTTTCTACCGGTTTTCTTTTGACTATGTCATTCAATGAAAACTATCCCCTCCAAATTTACATTGATCTCTTCATATCCAAATCTAATTGCCATTCTTTATCTTTCTTGATCAGTCTACAGCCTCTGACACAGTTGATGCTCCTCTTCATGAAAGTCTCATCTCTCTAGATTTCTGTTATAGTCTTTCTTCTGGTTCTTCTCTTACACGTCTGATTGTTCCTTCTCACTCATTTTTGCTGAATCTCCATCTGAGTCATGTCTGCTAACAGTTGGTGTCCTCCAGGACTCTGATGACGGTCCTCTTCTCTTCTCCATCTATACTATTTCTCTCGATGATTTCATCATCCCTCACAAATTCATTTACTAACTCTATATTGATGATTTTCAAATCTACTTATACAGCTCCAACCCCTCATATTTCCATCTACCTATCTGGGATCTCAGACTATATGTGCTATAGACAAATATCAAAATATCCAAAAGTGAATTCATTATCTTTCACCCTAAGCCCTTCCTTCTTCCTAATTCCCCTATTACTATTGAGGGTACCACTATCTCCCAGTCATCCAGGCTCACAACTTAGTTGTCAATTTCAATTCATCAGTATCTGTAACCCCCATACATCCAATCTATGACCAAGTTCTGTCAATTTCATCTTCATACTATCTCTTGTATATGTGAACTTCTCTCCTCTGACACTGTCACCACTATGGTGAAGGCCCTTATCACTCATGACTAGAATACTGCAATAGACCTCTAGTTGGTCTACCTTCCTCAAAAGAGTCACAGTATAGGTCATCCTCCATTCAGATTTCCAGTTTATCTTCCTAAAGCACAGATCTGACCAAGTCAACCCCCTACCCTCTACTACTGAATAAACTCCAGTGGCTCCCATTACTTCTAAGATCAAATATGAACACCTTGATTAGGCATTCAAAGTTCTTCAAACCTGCCCGCCTCCTATCTTTCCAGTCTTCTTATACCTTACTCTTTCCTACATTCTTTGGGTTCCAGTAACACTGGCTTCTTTGCTACTCCTTGAGAAAGACATTTCATCTCCTGATTCTGAGCATTTTTACTAGCTGTCGCACATGCCTAGAATGTCTCTCTCCTTTTCTCTATCACCTGGATTTCCTGGATTCCTTCCAATCCCAATTGAAATCCCATCTTCTAGAGGAACTTTCCTTGATTTCCCTTAATGTTAATGCCCCACCTCTGCTGATCATCTCTAACTTATCCTGTATATATCTTGTTTGGGCATACTTGTTTGCATCCTGTTCCCCCCAATAGGCTGAATTTCTTGGAAGTAGGGAAGGTCTTACCTTTCTATACCCATAGCTTAGTACAGTGCCACGTACATTTCTGGCACTTAATAAATGTTTGTTTCATAACTATGTTTAATGAAAACAAGCCTTCATTATATGTTAAATACCTGCCAGGCAGTACAAATAACTCAAAGGCTTTGAGATTGAGATAAGAAAGGGGAAGAAGATTTGCAATGGCTTTTGTTTTACGGGATGGTATTTTGAATGGCTATTGCTTTATGGGTTGGTATTTGGAATGGCTATTGTTTTATGGCATACTATTTGGAATGGCTGTTGTTTTACCCATTCTTTTGTACCTCTAATAAGGCCTATAACAAACTCCTTACTCTTCTAGCTCCATCTTCCTGAAAAGCCCAAACTAGCTGGCCTGGCTTCTCCTTTGCCCCATTTATATTGTGCCATCTTCAGGTTCCTTGATGTACCAGCACCACTTCTATTGGAAGGGGCTTCTTTTCCCCCAACACCTCCTCAAATCTCTCCTGATCTGCTTTTGCTAGAAAGAATATGAGAAAACTCCTTAAGGACTCTTCTGTTTCTCCTTTTTGTCCCTCATCTCGTTTTTGGAGCTCTCAGATCCGATGGACAGAATGTAGGGCTGCTACTCTACAATTCACATACATCTGGGCAAGTTACTTAATCTCTGTTTGCCTCTGTTTCCTCACCTGTAAAATGAGGATGATAATAGCATCTATTTCACAGGGTTGTTGTAAGGATCAAATGAAATAATAACTGTAATGTATCAGTACAACACCAAGCAGATACTAAGTGTTATAGAAAGTATTATCCTTTAATACTTGAAACAAATATTGAGTCTGTCCTATCAATACAGAGAGTACAACCTCTCTCAGTTTTAGTAAATGCTTTCATGAATTAGTGTCCTGATTTCAATGGGTTCTGTTTACTCTCCCAAAATCTTATCATTCATTGCATGGTGCTATTTAAAAGAGATCAGCAAGGAACAGGCATTATTCGCACACAACAGATGACAAAATGGAGATCCTGAAAAGTAAAGGCACTAATTGCTGGACAATTCAGCCTTATGTTACTTCTACTTGGCATAACCTTTCAAGACAAAACTCTGCCACTGGCTTCAATGCAATCAAGTATTAAGTGCCTCAAACATCTAAGACACAGTGCCAGATATGGAGCATACAAAAACAGAAATGGTTCTTTCCTTTAAGCAGCTTGCATTCTACACAACTACCAAAAACCCTAACATTTATGATTCCAGAAATCAGTGCTATGGAAATAAACTGGATTTAGAATCAGAAGAACTGGGTTCAAATCCTGAGAATGCTTCTTCCTATATGTATGATCTTGAGCAAGTCCCTTAACTTCTCTGAGCCTTAGTTTCCTCATCTGTAAAATGAAGTAAACAATTTCTGTCCTAAAATCTCAAGGAGTAATTTTGAAGCTCATGATGAAACTTCAAAGCTGGTAATACAGGTCCCTGTGCCACTGCCTCATGGGCACTTGTGCTACAGAGTACCCAAAGTCTCATAGAACATAAATTTAGGGCTAGAAGGGACCTTAGAGGTCATCTTTTCCAACTCCCTCATTTTACACAGAAGGAACCTAAAGGAAGCCTAGAGAGGTTAACTGCCTTGTCCAAGGTCACACAGTGAATGGCAAAGCTGACAGACAAACCTAGGTCTTTTGGCTCCAAATCTACCACTCTAGACACTTTATCACTCAGGGAAATATAGTCACCATCCTGAATCACTATCATTACTTCTTAAATTACTTTATGTTTATCACTCTGAAAACCTATCCTCTTTGAAAAATGCCACAGAAGATATAGTGAAGATTGAATTGAATCTGTTTTGATTTGAGGACACTGCATGCAAGTTATTTTCTTAGAAAACAATTCCTTGTGTGACCCTGTCATCTTCTCATTTGGTTTCCCCTAAATGCATGGTGGAAGAGCTGAATTCCCATTAAGGGTTATTATACCTAGTTGGTTTCCAGATAGTACCATTAGTTTAAGCATTCTTTCCAGTAAGACACAACATCATTCAATAATTTAAAGAACTGATTGGGTCTGAGACAGGCTAAATTACTTGTCTCTGTTCACAGAGCTTATAAGTGTAACAGGATAAATCTGAACCCAGATCTTCCTGCCTACAAAGCCAGCACTCTCTACACTATTGTACACTGTTTCATTATCATTATTTTATTGAAAATTATGTGCAAATGATATTGGGTTATGAAGGTCACCTTCATGTCTGGTGACACTCCTCTGGCAAATGTATGGAAGGACCTGGGCATGACTTGCACAATGAGAAACAGCTTGGTAAAGTTGAACAGAGCTCTGCAATGAGAAGGCCTGGGGCAGGGAAAGGGGAAGTCTTCTTCTGGCAACTAATTTCTGTGGCATCTTGGACAAGTTCAATTAATCTTTCTAAGACCTTAGGTTCCTCAACTGTAGAGGGAAGGCCTCCAATAACCCAATTCACCTCTAGTTCTAGGATTCAATGAGGATGGGAAGGTGTGGATGGGTTGGGCTCTGCATCATCACAGGGATCACTTACATTGATGAGATCACAGAGTAGAACATTATCCTTATATTCAACCAGTGTTTTATTTTCTCTTTGAGAACCTTTTTAATTTTTTTCTTTTGAGACTAGACCCCTCTATTTTGCTAGGACTGGAAGTACAGTGGTCGCTTCTATTGCTGATCAGTATAGAAGCTTTAACCTGATTTATTTATCTAACTGGGGGTCAATATGCCACCCCTCAGACACCCTGGCATACCTCTATTCCTGGGACCTCACCATCTGAGTGTTTTAACTTAGAGTGGCCTTTATCCATATTGAAGCCCAGAATGCTTGATTTCAAGAAATTCACCAGCCTTATCCTCCCTCTGAAGTGGAGATTGCAGGAATATGCAGCCTTCAGTAACACTAGTCCATAAATCATTTTCAAGTAAATTATATCACTCAAGAATTCTGCAAGATAGGGAGGAGGGCATTGGATTGTCTCTACCTTTCTTATTGAAGGTAAACTAGGAGAAGTGTCTTGCCTGGAGTCACACAGCCAATAAATGGAATAGCCAGGATTGTTTTACAACTGAATTTTGGTCAAATAGAGATTTTATGGACCTGCTTTTCTTCAGACTCTAGATGTTCACTGCAGTCAGATACATCAATCAAGGAATACATCGCAATGGTTCCTTAGGGTGACACAGACCCACTCAAATGTATGCACACTGATTCTGGCCCTGGTTCTGTTCAGTACGGTGAAGCCTCTCTCTCTTCCCCTGCGCCAGTTCCTAGGGGCACAAAGCCACGTGAATCAGATGCTACACATATGCCAAGACTTTTGTCATCATGATCTTGAAATGCTAGAATCATCATGGCTGCTGAGGACACTTTAAACTCACAGATTCTGTGAGTTTGTGACTCCATGGGGATCAGCATTAGCATGCAAGGTTTCTCAGCCTGTTGATGTGATTCAGGTAAGAGATTCCTGCCTCCATGAATGGTTTCAATTACAAACAGAGCCCACCTAAAAGGATCTTCCAGACAGCATACCTGAACAGCCCAGACACAGCTTCAAATTAGCTGGCCATCCAGTTAGCCAACACCCTACTCCAGTGGCACACAAAAAAGGAAACTCCCTTAGCTTCTATAGGGTCAGATCAGCTAAGAGTTCGTGTTCTTTCAAACCATATATGAGCCTCAGACTCAACTCTCAGTACGGTTAATAAGCAAGCATGTATTGAGCACCTCACTGTGCTGGGCATTGGGGAAAGTCAAAAATTAAACTGTCTCTAATCTCAAAAAGTTAACACTACAAGAAATCCCAGCATTAGCTTCTAACCATGCTTATTTCACTGATTACCAGGGTTAGAATGTGCTGGACACTCCAACTGGACACACTTATATTAAGGGCCTACTATATTCAAAGAACTCTGTAGATACAGGAGAAAATAAAAACAAAATAAAACAAAACAACAAAAACAACAACAAAGATCTCCGCCGTCCAACCCAAAAACCTTACAATCTAGTTGGGGGAGGGATAAGATAAGATATATACTTGGGAGAATAAAGCCTCAAGATAATATGAGAAGGCATTGGCCATTAACAACTGGAAGTGGAGAAGAGTCTTCACAATAGAGGGAATACCTGAGCTGAATCTAGGAGATGAGGATTTTGAGAAGAAAAGGTACGTTTCATTGCAGGTGTGAGAGGCAGTTTATAAAGAACAAAAGATGAGAGACTGACAGATGGAAGAGACCTTAGATATCAGAGAATCCAACCCTTTCACATTACATCAAAGGAATAAGCTCTGAAAACTTAAGGAACTTACCAAATCATGCAGTTAGTAGGAAGCACGGCTGGGATTTGAACTTAGATCCTTTTTACCCCAAATCCAGTGATCTTTCTAATATATTATGTCTCCCCCATGGTACAATCACTGTGGAGAGCTTTGAGCCCTCTTCACATCAGACAAGTAGGTTTCAGTCAACATCTATCTTTATCTGCATTCTTCTAATGTGAATGCAATGTTTGCATTTTTAAAAATAAAGTCTACTATACATAAATAATAAATCAATAATAATAAATATTGATAAATTAATAATAAATTAAACAATAAGCTAAATTAACCAACAAAGCAAAGTCCCACACATCTTCTACTCTAGGAGGAAAAAAAGAGGCTAAGATAATCAGTGAAGTATTTAGCATAACATAGTAGTTCTTAGAGCAGGAGGAGAGTGATCATAGAGAGCATTTAATCCTAGTAGGTACTGTTATTATTACTATTAATAGCTAAAATTTATATAGTATCTATTATAGGCTAGGTACTATATTGAGTGTTTTGCAAATACTATCTCATTTGATTTTCATAACAACTCAGGGGAGTGCTATTGTTATCCCATTTTACAGATTAAGAAATTGAGGCAAACAGAGGTTAAATAACTTGTATAGTTAGCGTCTGAGTCCAGATCTGAACTCAGGTTTTTCTGATTCCAGGCCTAGCACTCTATCCACTACACCATCTAGCTGTCCCAGATATATTGCTATAGGTAATACCCAATGAACTTATTTTATGTCAGGTACTATGAAGAATCTAAAAGGATAATAAAGTCCCTGCCCTCAGGGAACATATTATAGTCTTGACAAGGAAACATAATTTACATATAGGAAAAATATACTCTATATTATATCAGCAGATAATTATTTATGTATATATCTTTATAGTATATGTATATATCTATACAATATATACAATCAAGATGCATTATGTTTACATATACTTTGGTGTGGGTGTTATGTGTCTGTGTCTGTACATATATATATGTGTGTGTATATATATATGTATATGCATTCTGATTCTGTTAACCATTGTTTGAGCTATGTAGTCCAGCTTTGCACCCATTTGCATATATACTAAGTGTGCTAGCTCTGCTTTTTTCCAAGTAATTGACAACAGAACAGAACAGAACCCTGAAGGCACTCTGCTGGACCTCCTTGTACAATGAAGTTGACCCATTAATAACTACTCTTTGGGTCCAGTTGCTCAGTCAGTTACTGAACCTCACTATTACAGTCCACATCTTTTTTCTTTGATATTAAGGTTTGAAGTCTGTTATAGGTGCAACAGTGCTGTTAGGTAGAAAGTAGAGGCTTTTGGGGTCTGAAATAAATATGTATTATGCCTGACCTTAAGCAGCTAGGTGGCAGAATGGATTGAGAGCATCCTAGAGTCAGGAAAACCTGAGTTCAAAGATGGCCTTAGACATTTACTAACTGTGTGACCCTGGGCAAGTCACTTCACCCTGTTTGCCTCAGTATCCTCATCTATAAAATAATCTAGAGAAGGAAATGGCAAACCACTTCAGTATCTTTGCCAAGAAAACCCCAATTGGAATCAGGAAAAGCTGGACATGACAGAAACCACTGAACAATAACATGCCTAATTTCAGGCCATAAGAAGTGATGCTGCAGAGAGGTTCCTTATATCCCTGGTGATTAGCCTACAAATGGAAGAAGTCACCTCCTGCCCCTTACTAGGATTAGAATGATAGAATATTTGAGTGGGAAAAAAACAACTTGACATTATCAAGTTCAACTTCTTCATTTTACAGATGAGAAAAACTGAGGGCTAGTGAGAGGATAATTTAGTCAAGGACATGGACATAAAATTCACACTGACTAATGAGCCAAATATCTTCTCTGAAAATATCAAGTTAGACTTTCATAAAACATATATCTATTGAATCTAAGCTATTTTTTAAATGAGAAAATGTCCTGTTTTTAAATTGAATGTGATTATGATCAAATAAGCTTATGGGATTCAGATAAATCTATGACCTTGTATTTGACACCCATGCTAAGGTTCCTCAGGAGGAAAAGTATTTTGTGAAGTATGAAACTACTTTAGAGTTGCCCAAATATCCCCCGGTTACCTAGAATTTGATTATTGCCATTGTTTCTTCAACATATTGTATAATTTCCTTTTTCTTCATACCAGTGTTATTTTCAGTGCATACTTTCCCACTTTGGCCCTTGTGACAATCTGCTAATCCAATAATTTTTTATTCTGGACCTGAATATTATATCTTCCTTTTTGTTTAGGGGTTTATTCTTCCTCGCAATTCTTCCTGAATCCTAACTCCCTTGTATCAAGTGACAATGTCACATGATGCAATGAGCAATGGCTGGGAGTCTAGATAACTGGTTTCTAGTACCATTTTTGCCACTATCTAGGTGATCTTGTATAAGTCTCTTTGCACCTCAACGATATCAACTATAAAATAAGAATATGCAAATGAGTCCCTAACATCCCTCTCAGATCTGAAATCATATTTATTCTAATCCCTAAAAAGGAAATATTTGCTTGACTAGGAAGCTTACTAATAAAGAACACAAGAACTTAGAGCTAGAACTAGAAATCTCATCACCTAGCACACGAACAGTGGAGATGTGGAGTGTGCAGAAGACAATTCAACATTGGATGTATTCACTCTGGGGACATTAGTCAAGTCCTTGTCTCCATGGCCTCTGGAGAAGAATGCTAGCCTGGGAAAAGGGCATGACAAAGGGGTAGTGGTTATGCCATATGGTGGTGTGGAATAAAGCAGCACTAATACAGGAGCTATGGTCATCCCAGGTAGGAAGGATACTCCCTTCCCATCCCCGTACGCCTCATCCCTTGCTAGTTATGGCTCTGATGAAGCCCCATCCTAACATTCAATGAGTCTTTGATTCATATTCTCTTGTCAGAGGCCATGGTTATGTGATATATGAACATCTAGTTAATGCAATCAAAAATGTAGTTTTGTTGGCAAAACATGTAGACAGCACTAAACAACTAATTTCATTGAATTTACAGAATGGACCAAGTGTCTTCATGTCATGCAAACACAGATTGTTTATGTCACTTCTCATTTTTCTCATGTAAATCTCCAGATTTAATAATCAAGAAAGAACCAGAGCATCCATAGCAGCTCTGGAGTAATTCCACAACATGGATAAGATAAGGGAGTCTGGCCCAGGTCGTGGAGGAAGATTACAACATACCCATTCCTTGAGATATTAAAATATAGAGCATGCTTGCCTGTCAAGTATGATTTAACTACTTTCCTGAAAAGACCAAGGGATGAGTCAAATAAGCTCTTCCAGGTCCCTTCAGAGTAGAACCTGTGTTTTATCGCACAATTATTTTCAAAGTCTGTTGCTGTTAGCTAATCAGCATCTATTTTGACAAGGCAACAGGTGTACCTCAAAGAAGAATCATTCTGAGACATAAAAGGTAAATTATTCATAGCATTTTTTTCTCCCAGTCTTAACTACATTTGGTAACTTTCCCTTCTTAGCAGCTCAAAAGAATCCATCCTTCACCAGCAGTATATTTTCTGTCCAAACAAAGGAACTATCTTCATCCTTTGATGATATTATAACGAATAAACATATACATCAGGATATTTTCTAATATCCAAGCTATCAGACATAAACACGCAGAGTACAAAAGGTAAAAAGAATTCCAGATCTATAGGCAAGACATCTTGGGTTCCAATCCTGACTCTGGTGTTTACTGCCTATGAGAGTGGTTGGATTAGTTGATCGTAAAAGTCCCTTTCAGTTCTAGAGCTCTGATTCTTTGTTTCTTATGCAGAAGTTTTACAAATTAATAGATCTCTCAATGAAAATAAACCCAGTCAAATGGACCACACATCATACTATCGTATCATGATTCAGGATGCTACATGAGGGTGGACTGAGTGCAGTGGGGAACTGATAAGTGTTATCCTTCAGCGGAAAGGAGTCAAACATCACACAACAGAAGAACAAAGACAAACAAAAAACCAAATGCGCAGGTATCTATGCAAATGTGGACAAATCACTTCACTTGATTCCCTAACACCCTAGCACCACATATCTCTATTTCTATTGTTAGCCCCAATACCTTTCTAGGACCTCGGATTGTAATCTCAGAGTCACTGGCTCTTCCCTAAGCGTCACCCACAATTTCTGATTAATTGTCAAGTCCTGTCGATTCTCCAGAACATCTCTTACCTAGGTCCCATTTTCTCTGCTCCCATCTACATCTTCCAAGGTGGCTATTATATTAGTTTCCTAATTGGTCTCACTGCCTCTAGTCTCTCAGTTCTCTAGTCCATAACTTCCATAATTGCAAAATAATCATCCCAATGCTCAGGGCTGACTAGGGCATATCACTTTCCTTTTACTAGCTAGTATTTATATAGTGCTTTAAGGCTGGCAAATCGCTTCACCAATGTCATCTCATTTCATCATCACTACAACCATGAGAATTAGAGGATATTATTATCTCCATTTTACGCATGAGGAAATGGAGGCAGACTGAGCTTAAGTAACTTGCCCTGGTTCACATGGCTAGTAAGAGTCTGAGGCTGGATTTGAACATTGATCTTCCTGACTTGAGGTCTACGCTCTATCCATTGAAACACCCACTTGCCTTAAAAACATTCATTGGCTTCCTGTTGCCTCTAGGATAAAATACAAGTTCTTTAGTCTGGCATTTAAAGACCTCTCTTCTATGACTAGAGTCTCCTTTCCCAGATTTATTTTATGTGATCCTCCTTCCTGCACTGTACATTTCACCCAGTCTAGACTATTAGCTGTTCACGGATCTCTCCCTGCTCCCTCTTACCTCTATGCTTTGGAACAGGCTATTTGTCATACCTGGAATACATTCCTTTTTAATTGCTATTAAAATCTTTCTCATTTCAAGGTTAAGAAGAAATGCTGCTTCCTCCATAAAACCTTTCCCAATAATATCAGTTGAATTGATTTTCTCCCTCTAGGTTTGCCACTCTGGATTTCTCCTTTGTCTCTATCACACTCTGCATCATATCATACTGAAATGTAATATATCATTTCCCTACTATGGAAATCTAAGCATTCTGAGGGCATATGCTGTATCTTTTCCATTTCTGCATTCCCAGAGCTTCCACAGTACCTTACACATCTTAGGTAATGGATTTCATTAAATAAATATTTATCTCTGAGGAACCCTTCCCCATTTACTATTCTGCGATTCAAAGAAGAGGTCACAGTCGATCACAGACAATGTCAGTCAGTGGTGAGATAGTGAAGGAATTATAGAGGCAGCATGATAGCCCTAGTGGACAGAGGGGAAAAAGGAGAAGTTGTCCCTGTGATGCATACTGGCTGTATGACCCAGACCAAGTCAGTTAAGCTTGTGGTGCCCTGCATCACTATCTAAGAGTCTAAAATTGTCAGAAAATGTGCTGCCTATACCGACAGAGGGAATTTTTATCACCTGGGAGATCCCTATACTAAAGAAGTCACAGATCTAGTGCCAATCATTTAAGATTGCATAGCACATATATACATATATGTATGTATATACATTTGGGCAACGGGGTTAAGTGACTTGCCCAGGGTCACACAGCTAGTAAGTGTTATGTGTCTGAGGCCAGATTTGAACTCAGGTCCTCCTGAATCCAGAGTCAATGCTCTATCCACTATGCCCCCTAGCCGCCCTATAAGTAATTTTTGATGAAGCCCATTGCTGTTCACCACATACTACAGGCAACAAATAAGAAATGATCAGATTAGAATACACAAGAAGTTTTAGGCAAAATCAAGATGGCAGAATAGAGAAATTCATCAGTCTACCTCTCCCAAAATTTCCCTTCAGACAGCTTTAAAATAACAACTCACACTGATTTCTGGAGTGGCGGAGCCAATAAAGGTTTAGAGTGAGACAGTCTTCCAGCCCAAGACAACTTAAAAGGTCAGAAAGAGAGATCTCTGATTTGGGGTTGGAGGCTGCCCCAGAGCCCACATGGATGAAACACCAGTGGTGGCACTTGGTGGTAGCCATAGGGGCAGCCACAGTTTCAGGAGTTCTCAAGTCAGAGACAGCAAGGCAACCTGGTAACTGGTCAGAAAGAGAATATAAGAGACTCCTGATCTAGGCACTGGATGCAGGATCAAGTGCTTTTTGGCAAATCTATTGCCTATAAACACTTCTGGGTCATAGTTCAAAGTCAGAGATGAGTACTTTCAGTCAAAAGGGAGCAAAAATTCTGAAGGGCAATAACATTTTTGGTCACAAGGGATCAGAGCCCTGAGGAGCAGTATTGAATGAAATTCCAAGGCAGCAGGGGCCCTTCCTGACTAAGGAACAGAGTCCAGAACAGAAGAGCAGTGGCCACACCTCTTACCACATCAAACCAACTTGGAAGCACAAAACATTTTCAAACTCTCAGAACAAGCTCTGAGAACAACAGTGTGAAAAAGACTGAAACTTGAAACAGTGCCCCTCCTGCCTTTATGCTGGCAACAAAGCCCAACTTTAAAATGAAGTTCAAAATCAAGAAATAGTGTGAAAACTGATTGAACAACAAAAAGAACCTGATCATAAAAAGTTACTATAGTAACAAAGAAGATCAAGACACAAACTCATAAGACAAAGAAGTTGAGACAGCTGCATGCAAAGCTTCAGAGGAAAAAAAAAGTAAATTGAACACAAAGCCAACAAGAATTCTTGAAAGAACTAAAAAATGGTTTCTAAAATCAAATAAGAGTTGTAGAAGAGTCATTATTTAAAGAAATGGGAGCAAAAGAAGAAAATGATATTAAAAAAATTGACTAGTAAAAGAGGCACAAAAAATACTGAAGAAAATAACACTTTGAAAAAAGAATTGACCAAATGGAAAAAGAAGTACAAAAGTTCACTGAAGAAAAGAATTCTTTAAATATTAAAATTGGGCAACAGGAAGCTAATGATTCTATTACACAACAAGAAACAATAAAACAAAGTGTCTCATCAGAAGAACAACTGACCTGGAAAATGATGGAGGAAAAATCACTTAAAAATTATTTTACTACCTGAAAGCCATGATCAAAGAAAGAGCATAGACATCATATTTCAAGAAATTATCAAGGAAAACTGTCCTCATACCCTAGAACCAAAGGTTTAATAGAAACTGAAAGAATCCACTGATCAAGACCTGAAAGATATCCCAAAATGAAAAATCCTAGGAAAATTATAGCCAAATACCAAAGCTCTCAGGTTAAACAGAAACATATTTCAAGCAGCCAGAAGAAAACCATTCAAATACCAGAAAGCTACAATAAGGATATCACAAGATTTAGCAGCAATCACATTAAAAGAGCAGAGGCTTGGAATACAATATTTTGGAAGACAAAGGAACTGGAATTACAACTGAGAATAGCCTACCCAGAAAACCTGAGTAAAATCCTTCAAGGGAGAAAAATGATATTTAATGAAATAGAGGACTTTCAAGCATTCTTGATGAAAAGACCAGAACTGAACAGAAAATCTGACTTTTAAGTATAAGACATAAGAAAAGCATACAATGGTAAACATGAAAGAGAAATCATAAGGGACTTGATAAGGTTAAACTGTTTAACTTTATATATAGGAAAGTCATACATGAAACTTATAAAAATTTTATCATTATTAGGGCAGTTAGAAGGATTATACATAGAAAGAGGGCATGGGAGTAAGTCAGCTATGTTGGGATAATGTGAAAAAGTGGATAGGAGAGAAAGATGGATGCCCTGAAAAAGGGGAGAAGGGAAGAAAAGGATGAGAAAATTATTCCATGTAAAAGAGGTACACAAGGAAGAGCATTTACAGTGGAAGGAGAAATGGTGTGGGGGAGAGGCAATGATTGAACCCCACTCACATCCAAACTGGTTCAAAGAGGGAAATATATACATGCACACATACATGCATACGTGCATACATACATACATACATGCATACATACACACATACATACAACTGGTAATAGGAATTTATCTTACCAAAGAGGGAAGTAGGAGGGGAAGGTGAAAATAGAAAGGAAGGGTGATAAAAAGGAGGGAGGATAAAAGAGGTAAGTGGTCAGATCCAAAACACACTTTAGAGGAGGGATAGAAGAGAGAGAGACTGAGACCAAGACAGAGACAGAGAGACACAGTGACAGAGAGAGACATAGAGAGACAGAGAAGAAAATAGGATGGGTGGAAATACATAATTAATAATCATAACTATGAATGTGAATGGGATGAACTCATCCATAAGAGAGAAGCAGACACAAGAATGGGTTATAAATTAGAATCCAACAATATGTTATTTACAAAAAGCACACTTGAAACAGAGAGGCACACAGAGTTAAAATAAGGGGCTAGAGCAGAATCTATTATGCTTCAGACAAAGTAAAAAAACAAAAGAAAAAGAAGGGGTAGCAATCATGATATCAGTCAAAGCAAAAGCAAAAAATAAACCAAACTAAAAGAGACAAGCAGAGAAATAACATCTTGCTAAAAGCCACCATAGACAATGAAGTAATACCAATACCAAATATGCATGCACCAATAGCATAGCATACAAATTCTTAAAGAAAAAATTAAATTGATTATAGGAGGAAATAAAAAGTACAACTATAGTAGTGGGGCACCTCAACTTTCCCTCATTATCACCACTATTTTTAATATTGTATTAAAATAGTAGCTATAGCAATAAGATAAAAATGAAGGAATAAAAATAGTTAATGGGGAAACAAAACCATCATTCTTTGTAGATGATATGATAGTAAACTTAGAGAATCCTAGAGAATCAACTGAAAAACTAGTTGAAACAATTAAAAACTTTAGCAAAATTGAAAGATATAAAATGAACCTGCATAACTTGCCAGCATTTCTATATACTACCAACAAAACCCAGAAGGAAGAGACAGAAAGAGAAATTCAATTTAAAATAAATTCAGACATTATAAAATACTTGGAAATCTATCTGGCAAGACAAACCCAGCGATTACATGAACACAATTGCAAAGCACTTTTTATTCAAATAAAGACTGATCTAGACAATCAAAGAAATATTAATTTCTTATGGGTAGAATGAATCAATATCATAAAAAGATAATTTAATGTAAGCTAATTTATGTATTCAGTGCCATTCCAATCAAACTAACAAAGAATTACTTTATAGGGCTAGAGGAAAAACAAAAGGTCAAGAATATATAAGGAATCAATGAAAAAAAAAAAAGATCTGAAGGAAGGTGGTCTACCAGTATCAGATTTTAAACTGTTATTACAAAGTAGATCATCAAAACAATCTAGTATGGGCTAAGAAATAGAGTGGTAGGTCAGTGGAATAGGTTAGATACATAATACGTAGTAGTAAATGACCATAGTAATCTAGTGTTTAAAAAACCCCACATGACAAGCTTTGGGAGTAAGAACTCACCATTTAACAAAAATTGCTGGGAAAATTGAAAAGCAGTTTGGAAGAAATTAGACATATATCGACATCTCACAGCCTATGCCAAGATAAGGTCAAAATGGATAAGTTATTTAGATATGCAGGGTGATACAATGATTAAGGGAACATGAAAAAATGTACCTGTCAGATCTATAGATAAGGAAAGAGTTTATGACCAAACAAGAAATAGAAAGGACTATAAAAAGTAAAATGGATAATTTTGATTACATGAAAATCAAAATCTTTTGCACAAACAAAACTCATACAGCCAAAATTAGAAGGGAAACTAGGGGACAATATAGTAAGTTTCTCAGAAAAGGCCTCATTTCTCAAATATATATGGAATTGAGCCAAATTTATAAAAAAATAAAAGCCAAAGGATATGAACAGGAAGTTTTTTGAAGAAACCAAAGCTATCAATAGTCACAGGAAAAAAAGGCTATAAATCATACTGATTGGGGAAATGCAAATTAAAACAACTCTAAGATACTACCTTATAGCTATCACATTGCTAACATGAAAGAAAAGGAAAAAAGTGACAAATACTAGAGAGGATGGGGAAAAATGGGGACACTAAGGCACTGTTGGTGGAGTTGTAAACTAGTCCAACCATTCTGGAGAACAATTTGGAACTGTGCCCAAAGGGCTATAAAATCGTGCATAGCCTTTGACCAAGCAATACTACTACTAGGTCTTTATCTCAATGAGATAAAAGAAAAGGGAAAAGGACCTATTTATACAAAAAATATTTATAGCAGCTCTTTTTTTTGTAGTGGCAAAGAATCAGGAATCAATGGAATGCCCATCAACTGGAAATGGCTGAACAAGGTGTAATATAAGATTGTGATAGAATACTATTGTGCTATAGGAAAAGATAAGCAGTATGGTTTCAGAAAAATCTGTGAAGACATATGAATTCATGCAAAGTAAAATGAGAAGAATCAGTAGAACATTGTGCACACTAACAACAACATTGTAATGATGATAAATTATAAAATACTTAGCTACTCTGATAAAAACAATGACCTAAAACAATTCCAAATGACCCATGATGAAAAATGTTGTCTACCTCCAGAGAAAGAGAAATGATGAAATCTGAATGCAGATTGAAATATACTTTTTTTTACTTTATTTTTCTCCTTTTATTTATTGTGTTTTCTTTTGCAACATGGCTAATATGGAAATATGTTTTGCATGACTTCACGTGTGTAATTGATATCAAAAGGCTTGCTTCTCAATGAGGCGAGAGGGCAGGAAAGAGAAAGAGAATTTCAAATTCAATTTTTAAAATGAATATTAAAATATTTTACATGTAATTGAGAAATATTTAATGAAATAATATTTTGGGGGAGGCTAGGCAATGGAGTTAGGTGACTTGCCCAGGGTCACACAGCTAGTTAAGTGTTATGTGTATGAGGCTGGATTTGAATTCAGGTCTTCCTGAATCCAGGGCCGGTGCTCTATCCACTGCAACACCTAGCTGCCCCAAAATAATGTACTTTTAAAAAGAGGTTTTAGTTAGGCATTAAACACATAAGCATGGATGCGCACAAACAAACAGAGCGATTCCTGGAAAATGTGATAGGAGAAGGGAGCTTCAGAGGTCTATAGAATAATAGAACTAGAGACTACAATTCTTCTCATTTGATCCCGTCATTTTGAGGATGAGAAAACTAAAACCCAAGAGATATGAGGTGACTCTTCCAAAGCCACAAATAGACAGGACCAGGACTTAAGTCTTTTAAGATGAAGTAGCTAGGTCTATAGTAGATAGAGAGCTGAATTTGGAGTCAGGATGACCTGATTTCAAATCCTGACTCAGACACTTGTTAGCTTTGTGACCCTAGGAAAGTCACTTAATCTCCTTCTCCCTAAGTTTCTTCATCTGTAGAATAGAAATAATAACCTCAGCATTGCTGAGAATAAAGTTGAGATTAACATATGTAATGTACTCTGAAAACCATAAAGCACTAGGTTTACTATGAAATTTATAGTTATTATTTTAAGTACCAAATCATTCTGTGTCTAGTGATGTCAAGAATAGAAAAAAATACCTTTTCTCTTATTTAATATTTGTATTAAGTTTCTATTAGGTCCAAGTCACGGTGCTAGTTACTGTCTTTTTTAAAAGGTATAAACAACCACCTATCTGATAGAAAAGGGAAAGATAGAAAAGATGATCTGTTAACTTCTTTTTCAGCTCTAGGATTCAGTTTTGGTAATTCATGGCACCATTCTACTGTCCCTATTGCTTATGGCAGAAGAATATGGGGAAGGGAACATGCTATTTTAACGGCGGCGATGAGCTGGGAATGAGTCGTTCCAAAGTATTAGTAGCTTCCAACAATCAGGGCACCAAGTGGCTTTTATATACAGAGAGCCTGCCAGCCAGAGCATCCTAGAAGTCAGTGGGGTAAGCTGAGGTTGACAGAGGGTGAGCTCAAATGGAGCTGAAATGTCCTTGCATCAATTCAGTCATAATAAATAGGTAGAAAATAAAGACCTTGCTCCCTCTCACAATACACACATAGTTGTCACAGAAATGGTAGGATTGAACTTCAGACTACATATTGGTAATATATTATTATACATGCATGTATATAAGATATGTATACACATGTGTTGATTTTTTATAGATGCACATATATTTATACATATACATACCTATATGTACCTACATGTGTATACATAAGTGAGTATATACATATACATACATACATGAAATTAAGTAGTACTAAAGGGCAACAGCACAGTGGATAGAGTGCAGAAGATAGATGGGTTTGTAAAAACTGGAATTTAGAATCCCATTTCTATCACTCTGACACATCATTTAATTTCTCTGAGCCTCAGACAACTATTAAAAACAGTTGTTATTTTTGTTCCTGACAATCTTCTTTGTCATGAGAAATAGTGACAATGAATGTTTGTTTAAGTTGGTAATAGTCTGGAAGACTCAGGAGATTCATGCATGCACAGTTTTCCTTCAATAAAAGCAGTCTTTTTCAAATTTTTCAGCAAATTCAAGCTCTGATATGTTTTAAGATTAGTCAGGACATGTACTAGACCAGTTAGGTTGATTTTGTGAATACCATTCTTCCCAAACTATATATAGCTAGGTTCCAGAGAGCAGTGTACAGTATTTACCTATCAAGCCTGACATCTCTGCTTTTTATAGGATTCAAAGGTTTGGTCCTCTTCCCACTCTTTTAGGAATGGGCTAGGGCTATTTCCTCTCAATCTCAGTGGATTGTACAGAGTACTATTAAGGAATAGTGATATGGGTGTAATGTGATATATGATATGCACCTTGTTGCATACATGACATTTAATTCACAATAAATAACGTTTATATTAAACAATGTATTTATAAATGCTCTTTTCTTTGCAATAACCTAATATTCAAAATTTCACAGTACTACTAAGCAAAACTCATGCTCGCATGCCCCAGGACACATTTTGATAAGCATTGCTCTAACACTGTAAGTTGTAAACTGGTTGTGATGGAGTAGTAAATGAATAGAAAGTCTTAACAAAAATAAAATGAAAATTTAATGAGACATATCTGGATCCCAGAGATCTCTGTTTGCTAACTGTATTTACTTTGCCTCAACTCTAGAAGTACAGTACAATAGAAAAAAATAATGGATTGAGCCTCAGAGGAAATGACTGACCCAAGCTAACTGTGTGACTTTGGGCAACTCATTTGACCTCTTCAGACCTCAGTTTCTCATCTGCAAGATGAAAGTCAAGGGTGGACAAATGGTCTCTAAGGTTCTTTTCAGCTCTCAGTCTAGGATGAAATTTGTTAGATTCAGATAAAATATAGTAATAAGGCCACTTTCAAAGGTATGCTGGAGCCAGTTTGCACTAGATCTTGAAAGTTAATTATTAAATTTTCAAGGTAAGAATTTACCCCCTCAGAAATTGGCAAAAGTCACAAATTAGAGTTTGATTTATTGTTTTGTTAATTGTTTGACTTAGACAATGATAGACAAAATGTTAATAACATACATTTAACTTAAAAGTGTCTCATGTGTATATGTTCTTCCAAAAAGCGAGTGGTTAAACATTTATTATCATTCCCCTCTTCAAATTTCTTTCTGCCCTGTCAGACAGAAATTGCAAGTGTTTATCATCCATATTTTGTAAAGGAGGTCATTGAGGCTCAGAGAATTAAATTACCTGACCAAGGTCACCCAAGCAGTAAAGATCAGAGTCCAAGTCCACTCCTTTCCATCTGCTGCCCCTGTACCGCACGGCAATACCTCTACCAACCGTTGAGTGCCAAAGACCTTTCCACCTAGACTTTCTTCATTTTATCTTCATCCATCATTAGTCTGCTAATGAAAGCTCTGAATGCTTTCCTTTACTCTTTCCTTCAGCACTCAGATCCCAAGCTCTCATCCTTTATTATATCCCCCAGCAATTTCCAGATAGCAAAGGACATTATCCCTGAGATCCATAAAAAGAGTTGGAGTGACTGATGTCCAGGGAATCCAATGAACCTTTAAAAATTCCCCCTGCCTAGCAATGGGGTGGCTCCTTTCCCAATGTTAATGGTCTTTCTGGTAGTCTTACCTTATTGCAATGTTGGGATACAATATCTATTTTATTTTTTTAATAATTTTATTCATCTTTTAATTTTTATATCTCCTATATTTGCCAACGTATTTTTCCCATCCTGTTTCCAAAGAGCATTTTTTAAACAGAAGAAAAGAGAGAAACAATTCACCAAAATTAAACATATCATAAAAGTCTAATGTTATGTGTGGTGTTCCATTCCCCAATACCCTACCTCAGCAAAAGAAAGGGTGAGGGAGGAAGTGTACCTTCACATATCTCTTCTTTGAAGCCAAGCTCAGTTGTTATACTTTTTTGGCCTTCAGTTTTGATATTATTATTGTCATTTTTTTCCACATAAATTGCTTTTGTAGGCAACTACACGGCACGGGGGAGAAAGTGTTGCAATTGAAGTTAGGAACACCTTAGTTCAAATCCAGCCTCAAACTCTTAATAACTGTGTGCTCTGGGCAAGTCACTTACCTTTGTCTGCCTTAGTTTCCTCATCTGTAAAACGGAGATAATAACAGAACCTATCTGTCAAGATTGTGGTGAGAAAAAAATGTGATAGTATCTGTGAAGTATTTTGAAAACCTTAAAGTACTCTACAAATTGAAGATGCTTATTATTGTTGTAGCCATGGTGTTTATTATTTTCTGGTTCTGTTTAGTTCACTTTATATCAATTCACATGTGTTTTCCATGTGTCTTTGTACAAAACATATTTTAAACACGATTTAACACCTTTCAAAAAAAGTGCATCATTTTACCAGATAGGGTGCTCCCATAACCAATCAGAACCATTTGCCCTTTGTCAGTGGCTTTGTGCGTGGGTGCAACAAGAAAAAAATCATTAATTGATGCTCATTCTGCTAATAAAGTTTCAAAATACCTTGTTTACCTATTAAGGATGAAAATAAAAGAGTTTCATTGTGGATCTGAGTAGGCTTCAACACAATACTCCAAAGAATTATATGGGAGAAGTGGAGTTAAGAGTGGCATCAGAGAGATATATAACCAGAATAAAGCTAGTCTGGTCACAACATAAGAATAATGGATAATGGATGCATAGTACACATGTTCCTTAATACAACGTCAAGAGAAGTAAAAAAAACTACCCCAGGCACCCCATCATTGGTGGATGGACTCATTGTGGAGGACATGGGCAAGAGTGTTCACAAGATGGTCAGACATGGAAAGATCATGATCTGCACATTGACGAGATGAAAGTATCAAAGATATCCACTAACATTAAGGTAACTATTTAATAAGAAGAATATTTACTCTAAAAGAAATGACCTTACTTAGCCAGCTGAGGAGGGGAAACTGTGACTCAGGATATGCTTCGTGAATGCATCCATCTGAGAAAGCATTAATACTGTCACCAAAGTTTGCCATTCTCCATCCTGAGACAGTTGTTCATTTTACAGTTCATTTTGACATGTCATCTGGGGAAGTTTAAATCTATTTCATTACTATTTGCCCTTTCTAATATAAAAGCCAATAAGCTATTGAAGTAAAGCATCCCAAACAGTTTAGGAGAAAGCATAAAGGAAGTAGGTCAAGGATGACAGGGAAAATCATCGGCCAGAAGAAGCCAGCCTTAAGAAACTGAGCCACACTCCCTCCAGAACCAGCATTTTTGTTTGAAAGAACCTGAAAGTTTCATTATTTTCCTTTAATCCTAGATGAAACTAGATGATGTCGGATCCCCTCCAAATTGAACCTTTTTTTTTTGGTTAAAAAAGGGGGGGTCCCAATTCAACTTTCACTTCAACACAGAAAGATGGAAAAATGCTGGCTATTTCTGTATACCATGATGAGACATACTTTTATCCTTAGCACAGCATCTGTCAAAAACACTTTCCAGAATAGCAAAAATTTCATTCTAAAATCTAAAAGAACTTCAGAGACTGGGTACACCTACTATCTGTGGGTTGGCTTGGCCAAGAGGCCCACTAGAAATTAATTGAGCAGAAGTGAGCTAATGCCGCCTGCTAAGCTTAGTTGAAGAGAGCTCAGCTGAATGTGTTTTCTATTCTCTAGCATGTGAAGCTGCAGTTGGGCTGTGAACAGAAAAGGACTGCTTCCTCGGGAGGGGCAGGAAGAGGCAGGTTTATTAAATGGTTCAAAATTAAAAACCCAGTGCCTTTGGGGAAGAAAAAAAAAGCTATGTCCAAAAGTTTCAAAAAGCAAAATGTTCTTGGGAAAGAAGGTGCCTTTGACAAAAACCACACTGACTGTGCATTTATTTGACAGCTATTTCTTTAGAACAAGGTTACAAATTGCTTTAAAAAAACAAAACAACAAAACCAAACAGCTTTTCACTAGGCCTTAAGATTTTCATTTAATTTGCAAAATGGCATTTGTCTCACCTACATTTGTTAATGGCTGCCTCTCCCAGTCATTTGCACTTCATTCTATTGTTCCCTTTCTCAGAGGAACAGAAATATTCTACTGCTATGAATCTATCCATGGGGTCATTAATCTCGAGTCAGAAAGGACTACAGAGGAAATCTAATCCAACCCCTTTATTTTGTAGCTCAGGTCAAGAGAATAGCAAGTATCAGAGATGGAATCTGAACCAAGTTCCTCTGACTGACAAGCCAGTGTTCATTCTACCATATCATGCTTATTCTCAGAATTATTGTCATTGTTGTTTGCAAAGATCTACCTTTGTTTAAAAAATTCATAACATCATTATTATAACCCTAAGAAAAAATCAAACCCAGAAACACATCATGTGTCCAAAGAAAAATGACTGAGATAATAAGGCATAGTGGATTGAGGGTCAGCCTGGGAAGCATGAAGACATGGGTTTAACTCAAGGCTATAACACATATTACCTGGATAATCACTGAAATAACCCCATTATCACTCACCTAGATTATGGCAATAGTTTCCTAATAGGACTTCCTGACTCAACTCACTAGTACTTTCCAATCTGTTTTTTATTTTAAATGCTACAAGAATAATACACATATATAGAGAGAGCTACCAGAATAATGTGTGTATGTATATATACATATATGTATTTATATAATTATTATATATCATATATATTTATATTAATATATATTATTCTGATAGCATAGATCACATATAATATGCATAATGTTTATATATTATATAATATATACATACACATATATACTTAAATCACTTCACTGCTTAAAAACCTTCACTAACTCCTTACTACTTCCTGATAAAAGCTGAAACATTTTTGCTCTGCATTCACGTTCGTGAGAGTTACAATGTGGGGTGAAGTGATAAAACAGCTGGCCTTGGAACCAGGACAGACTGGCTTCAAGGACGCTTTCTGACACATACTGTCACGTGGGATCCTGTGTAAATGCCTCCATTTATGATGGACATCAGGCAACTGTCAAAATTAAAAGTGTAAGGTGAATCGCTGGTCTGAATAGGTGAAAGGAGTTTCTACACTGAGAGGCCCACACTGATTAAAAAAAAAAAAACATAGATCTGGATGAGAGAAAGAGGAGAGAGAGGGAGATAGAAATAAAGGAAGAAACACAGAAAGAGAAAGAGAAATAGAGAAAGACAGACGGAGACAAAGACAGAGAGACAAATAAAAATGTAGACACAGAGCAACAGACAGATGAACAGAGGCACAGACAGTGATACAAAGAGAGATAAAATCATCATATAAAGGTAATAGAACTGGGATAACATACACACATGATGGCAACTATGTAAATGACAACCAATAATAACCAAAACATCCAGGAAAAAATGAAGGGATCGTTAATGATATTTTATCATCTCATTATTTAATATATATGTTTATTTCTTTAAAAAAAAACTACTACAATTAACAGTTTATAGTTTCAAATGGGATCATGGGGGGGAATCTTCCTAGTGTTTTGAATGTTCTTGATGGTTATTTACATTTTGGTGGTTAATTGTAAACTTTCTTTTAAAAAAAAATAAAAGACTATGTTCAGAATCTCCAAGGGACCAGATTCATAGTAAAACAAAGAACGGAGAAAAGGAAATAGTTTAGTAGTCATTGGCTCCACCGACAGTATGTCACTACTTCCATGTTCCACATCTTATTCATAGTATTATTCATAATATTGTTGATTTACAAGACTGAGAAACAAGTCTCTCAGAAAATAAAAAACTTTTAAATATGGATGAGTGGTGAAGTATATTCCTTTGGCTCTTTAAATTGCCCCAGTGTGCACAGGGGCAAGCATTTGTTAAATGGTGTTCTAGTGACCTAAATTAGTGATTGTGCTTTCAGAATTTGCTCCCAGGGCATAATATGTGCCCTGGTAAATCTGGCTGGAAATTCAAAAGTATGTTTGGCCTAATGACAGGACTGAAATGATATGATTGGTCAAATATTTTCTGAGCTCAATATTGCTCAATAAAATAAATTCAGTCCATTGTTGTACATGAAACTACTTACCTTTGGGAGTATTTTGATTTTAGACACAGTTTTGTAATTAGACCAAAGCTATAATGCAAAAGCAGAATTGAATGCTAAGCATTTTGCTCATAAATTCTGACACTACAGGAAAACAAAACAGATCTTATGTTCCTTCAGTCAATTGGGTAATTCAAACAAAGCTTTAAGATCTAAGGACTGTTTTAGCCTAATATCAACCAGCAGAGCGACTATGAGGAATTCTGGGGGAAGAAATGGGGGTGGAAAACGGTTCTCAAGGGAGGGACAACACCTTCAGGGGTACAGCCTTGGTGCTAGTAGGCTAGTAGGGGACCAGGAGACATGGGATGGCAAGCTAGAGGATGGTAAGATGGGATGGCAATTTGGAGAACCTTCCCATTGACAGATGTGTGTGTACATGTGCATGTGCGTGTGTGTGTGTGTGTGTGTGTGTGTGTGTGTGTGTACTCTGCTATATAGGACATGACAAATGACAAACGTGCATTGGATTAAAGCCCTAGTCTCAACCATAGTTTTTACTCTAATGATGTTTGGGTATCAATTATACCCCAAATGAAGTCTGCCTATGGAAAAAGAAAAAAAGTCAGAATACTTTCAGGAAGCAATCAAACTGGTTTTCTGGGCCACAGATATCAAGATAGCCATATACATAAAACACTTGTTTAACTTGCCGATTCTTTTTTTTTTTTGTCTGTGTAGACGGAAGTTCGTTTTTGTCACGGACTCCTTTGGTAATCTATTTAAGCCCATAGTGCACTTCTGAGAACAACATTCTTAAATGAATAAAATAAAAGACATAGGATTACAAGGGAAATTATATTGAAATAGAATTACATATATATACATGTAGATATATTTGTATATACACCTGTCTATGCATAAATATGTCGAGACACATGTACATACATATACACATATTTGTATATATGTATGTGTATATACACAAGATCCAAGGGCTCCAAGTTAAGAACCACTGATACAGAAAGAACATGAAGTTAAAAACTGTGACTATAAGGCATTGTGGAGCTCAGAAACTTGATCTAGGAGTCAGGAATACCTGGGTTTAAATCCTACTATGACACATTTCTGACTGCATGGCCATGGGTGAGTCACAATTTCTCAGTGCTCCAGAAAACTCTACAAAATTAATAAAATTCTGGTCCACAGGCATTGAAGCAGTTCCTCTCTGGTTGTTACTTTGCACTAATGAAATCATAGGTCTGGTCAAAACCTATAAATGAGCATGTACCTCTATATTGTCAAAACAGCTTATTTAGTCTACCCTTTCTTCCACTAAGTTCACCTTTTTGGGGTGAACACCGAGCTGAAAGGCACAGTCCCTTAAAGCTGTTTCTAAGTGACCTATTTACTTCTCAAATAGTACCTTGAGATCCTCACCTCCTATTTCCACTTCCCTGTGATCAAACTTCTGCTGTTTCTACCCCACCATAGTAACAGCTCCTCAATTACCTTTTCCTATACAGACAAAAGGGTCTATGATTACTATTATTAGTTATGTTTTCTTAACCTTTCTTTCGTGTCAAGCTCTATTGACCCCTCCTTGGGACACTTCTTTTCAGTCACACACAACCACTTTCTGCTAAAAGACCAAACACAAAACCTTAGAATTATTTTTCATGAAAACTCTTCTCTTTGGTCTCCATAGCCAGTGAGCTTTCTTAGTCCTTATTTATCCATATCCATTGCTGTATGATTCAGAATTGAAAGAAACTTGAAGTTCATATAATGCATCCCTTCATTCTAAAAGTAAGGAAACTCAGCCTCAACGGAGAAGTAGCATGTCCAAAGTCACACAAGAGCTAAGTAACAGCCAGATTTTGAACCCAGATCACTGGACTACAGTAACAGTGGTCTTTATGTTACACCACTTAACAAGTAATCATAGAATGCATTATGCCATTAAGTCTCCATGTGTATGTCAATTCTGTGTATGTGTACTTTATGTGTATGTCAAGTACCAGGCCTAGAATCAGGGAAACTTATCTTCCTGAGTTCAAATCCAGCCTCAGACACTAGCTGTGGGACTCTAGGCAAGTCACTTAACCCTGTTTGGCTCAGTTCCCTATCTGTAAAATGAGCTGGAGAAGAAATGGCAAACCACTCCAGTATCTTTGCCAAGAAAACACCAAATGAGGTCATAAAAAATCAGGAACAACTAAAAGCAAATGAACAACAGCAACAAAAACTACCCCTTTGACTACTCAGTTTTGTTGGCTTCTCTTCTTATGTTAAACTTCCCATAGTTCCTCCCAGTTGTCAATGTTCTTTCTTTCTTTTTTTTAAATGCATATTTTGAATTTATTTTTTTCTTTTTTAGCTTTAAACAAGTAGTAAAACAAACACATAAGAAAAGAAGAAGAAACATTATAAACTTAAATATTAAACGTAAAATATTAAATTAGAAAAGAAAAAAATGTTATGTGCACAGCAGAACTTAGGAGAGGATTCAGAATATACAGCAATAACTTTCCATTTCAAAAGAGCCTATATATTAAATGCTATGCATTATGTTGAAAGTTGTCCATCTTTTCTTTGCTTCCTTATAGGTTTTCTTTTGTTCTCTACTGTACATTTTTTACTTTGTTCATTTTTCCTCCTTGCTCACCCCTCCCACCCAGGCTACAATTAATTGTGGATATATTTATATATAGACATTGATACATACATACATACATATATAAACATATACTTTCCCTAAGATTTTCTACTCCTAATTTGGGTTATTATGTTTGTGCATATTTCCTTTTTTCCTATTTTTCTAATTCCTCTACCTTACTTCTACTCATTACCTTGCCCTCCTATTACTTAACCTATTCTCCCTACAACAATCCCTCCCTTATCCCCCCTTCCCGTAAATCAGAATACCCTTTTGTACATCCCTTTGACCTATTCCCTCACCCTCCCCTCTAAAGATCCCTCCCTTATTCTCCCCAAAACCCCTCCCTCTCATTCCCATTGATCTAAGCACCCTTCTATACCCCCTTTTAACCTATTGCCTCACACTCTCCTCTAAAGAGCCCTCCTTATCTTCTGCCCTTAGAGTTTTATTTCTTTCTAAATTTAGAAGACTTTTGTACTCTTCCAAATATATATGTATGTGTATTTGTCCCTCTTGAACTCATTCCCAGTGAAAGGAAGTTTCTAGAACTAATTGCCCCCCATCTGCTTCCTCTGCATTCGCTCTTCCTCTTGCACCTCATTTGTATAAGATAATTGCTCTTTTAGCTGCTCTTGAATGGTTTTACTTTTTGATGTCATATCATACTCAGGTCTACCCCAACCTTTTTTATAAGCTACCTAATCACTAATAACAATCTTAGACATAGATTTTACATTTTACATAGATAAAAGGTAAACAGTTTATCCTTATTGAGTCCCTTGTAATTGGTCATTAGTATGTACCTTATATTTCTCTTGGCTCTTGGATGTCAAATCTTCTATTAAGTTCAGGGGTTTTTTGTTTGTGTGTTTGTTTTTTGTTTTGTGTTTACCAAAGTCCTGAAAGTCTGACAGTTCATTAAACATCCATTTTTTTTAAAATTCAGAATTATGCTTAGCTTTGCTGGGTATGATACTTTTGGCCAGAAGCCCAGTTCTTTTGCTCTTCTATATATAGTGTTTCGAGACTTGCAATCTTTTAGTGTTAGCACTGCTAGGTCTTGTGTGATTCTAATTGTGGTACTGCCATACGCAAATTGTTTTTTTTTTCCTTGTTGCCTGTAATATTTTGTACTTGAGCTAGGAGTTCTGGGATTTGACTGTACTATTCCTCAGTGTTTTCCTTGTAGGATCTCTTTCAGGTAGTGATTAGTGGATGTTTTCTATTTCTACTTTCCCCACTTGTTCTAATGCTTAGGGATAATTTTCTTTAATTATTTCTTGTATTATTGTATCGATTCTTTTTTTAATCATAGCTTTCAGGTAGTCTGATTATTCTTATGTTTTCTCTTCTTGATCTGTTTTCCAAATCAGTTGTTTTTCTTATGAGGTATTGCACATTCTCTTCTATTTTTCGATTCTTTATATTTTGCTTTTTTACTTCTTGATTTCTTATAACTTCACTGGCTTGCCCTTGCCCAATTCTGGTTTTCAAGGAGTTATTTGCTTCCTTAACATTCTGGATCTCCTTTTCTATTTCTTTTCATAATCTTCTTGTTTTTTTTTTTGGATTATTCTTATTTTTTGTTTTAGTTTTTTCTCTATCTGTCTCATTCGATTGTTAAAGTCTTTTTTAATTTGTTCAAAGAGTTCTTTTTGGGCAGGTGACTATTTGACATAACTCTTTGGGTAGAAGAAGTTTTTTGTTTTTTGTTTTTTTTGTTTTTTGCTTCAGTATCCTCCTCTGAAGATAAACCCCGGTCTTCTCTATTCCCATAGTAGCTCTCTATGTTTGGATTCTGTCTCTTTTGCATGTGTGTGTGTGTGTGTGTGTGTGTGTGTGTGTGTGTGTGTGTATGTTTGTAATAGTTTAATTTTTATAATCACTTCTAGTCCTGGGATATGGGAGATGGTGCCTCTGGTCTCAGATCCTCTTCAGTTCTCCCCTCTGACCTTGAACTCAAACCAAGACCTCTAGCCTCCTGCAAGTGCCCACAGCCAACAGTGTTCTGCACTCACTGGGTGGCTGTGTGCTGGTTCCTTCTCACCCCCACCATGTCTCTGCAGCACAGCTGGATCTGGCACTCCTTGTCAGCAGAAGTTCCCTAGATCTTCCCCAGCTCAGATGACCGCCTCTCCTCACTGTCCCAAGAGTAAAACTTCCTGTGGCTGAGGCCAAGGCAGCCTCCCAACCCAGCCAACCCCAGCCCTTACAGTTTGTTGTTTAAGAGTTCCTTAGCCTGCAGGTGTTTACTCTTCACAGAAAGGAAACCTCATACTGGAATTTTTCTTCAGATCTTCTCCAATTGCATCAGGAGGACCCCAGTTCTGCCCCTACTCTTATTTATTTTCACTGCTCTATGTTCACCCTGAGGTGCTATTTTATCTCTTTTGTAGAGGAAAATTTTGAGGCTTGAAATTTTCTGACCTACTCTGCCATCTTCCCAGAATCCTCTGTTCTTTCTTTCTTCAAATTATTTATATTTTTAAATATATCATTATATTTATTTGTCATTGAGCATTTATTTATCATGTTATATCCCCTACCCCAGAATAAACTAAACTTCTTCAGGGCAATGGCTATATCATTTTTAGTATTATGTGCCCCATGCCTAGCACCATGCTCCCTATGAAAAGAGACTATTTCATTCATTGAATTTGTATCCCCAGTGCCTCTCTGAGCACAATGCCTGGTTTATTATAGATATTTAATAAAACTCATTGGTTGGTTGATTGATTGCTTAGAAAGCCTAACAAATGTTCCTTGAATTAAATGGTTCAGATTAACTGAAAATCTAGTAACTGTGGGTGTTCCCAAGATTCAGCCCTTGCTATTCTACTCAATAATAGAGGTTTTGATATTTTGATGGATCTGTGATACTTCCTTTGCAGATGGAGATTGTAAACCCTTCCTGTCTCATCTTATGTGAGTCTTTTTCCATACTTTTCTATAAATCCTTTATGGAATATACATTCCGAGCATCGGTTGCTACTCTTTGGTTCTTTTAGTATCTTGTGGTGTACCCATAGAGCATTCATGGCATACATTTGTCATCACCATTCTTAATAAATGATCAACCTACTTCCTTTTATGGTCATGTATTACTTTGATGGTGTATTTTATACCACATCATCATGGGTAATACGCTGGAGCCTATGTACTCTCACCATATATCATGTTATATAGCTTTTTGCATTACTTGTAGTTTTCATTATTCCGAGATCATGGTGTTTCATGATGGATACCCCTATAACATTACTGGAAAATATATGTTTTAAATATGTAGGCTACTGGGGATAGTGGACAGTTTGAGGTCATCAAAAATAGCTTTCTTTCCCAAGTTCAACCTAACCCAACCTCGATTTCCTATTCAATTCTGTACTCACATCATTTTTCATATGTCATGCATATTTACTATAGAGAATCTGAAGGACTAACACAATTGGGTATCCATCCAATGATATTTCTCACCTGGCTGCCCTCTTCCCCTTAGGAAATTCATCCTTCTGCAAAATCACACAAACTCTGATATTCACTCTTTATCAATACCCTCTGTCTCTGGAGGCCCTCTAATTGGAAGGCAGAGCAGAAAGATCCTCCAAAATCTCCATTTAAGGACAGTGCCCAGGCCAGCCTTTCTTCATTTCCCAGACTGTTATCCTCCTTTGGACTTCTCCATTCTGCCCCTCAATGGGTATCTTCCCTTCTGCCCATCCCAGCACCACCATCCTACTTTTAAGCTCCCTTTTCTGTGTTCTCTTCCCTCTTAAGCTTCTTAAGGGCAACGACTATCTTTGCTTGTGTTTGTATCGTCAGTGGTTGGCACAGTGCCTAGAACACAGAAGGAGCTTAACAAATGTTTAATTACTGACTGACTACATGTTACATTCTAGTTGTATTTTTTCATCTACTTCATTTTTCTTCTGTCAATGGTTGGACCAATTTCTTTTCTATTACTGTGAATTTCACTGAGAAAGTTTTGCAGAAACAAGGCTAAAGGGAATCAGATGATAGTCAACTGTGAAGAGAAATATTTGGAGAACTTTACCATAGGTAGATGATTCTGTCTGTGCTAGGACTCTGTTATACAGGGAGAGCATCTTAGCATATGTCTCCCTGCTTCACAATCAACAATGTGTTGTTCTCAATAGATCTTTATAGGAGTGCATTTGTTATAAAGTTTCATACAATTTTAATATATACATGGTAGACAAATAATTGCAGGAAGTTGGGAGAAGGGAACTTCAGAGCCTCCCTCCTAGTCCAACTTGTACCTGTAGAAAAAAATCCATCGACAATGTTAAGAGGGGTAGCTAGGTGGCTCGGGGGATGAGCACCAGGTCTGGAATCAGGAAGACTCATCTTTGTGAGTTCAAATATGGTCTCAGACACTTACTAGCTGTGTGACCCTGGACAAGTCACTTAACCATGTTTGCCTTAGTTTCCTCATCTACAGATTAGCTGAAGAAGGAAATGGCAAACCACTGCAATATCACTGCCAAGAAAACCCTAAATGGGGTCAGGAAGAGTCAGACACAACTGAAATGACTCAACAACAACAACAACAACAAAAACAACATTAAGAAACTCCAGTGGGAGAGGAAGAAACAAAAACAAAAAAACTCACTACCTACTGGTGCAGTCTGTTCTACTTTGGGACAGTGCTAACTGCTGGAAAAGCATTTTTGGTTGATTTTTTGTTTGTTTGTTTGTTTTAACATCAATCGTAAATTTTCCTCTTTCCATCTGACTCTACCTGGTATTCAAAGTTTTGCCCTCCGGGACCAAGCAGACCACACCCAATTCTTCTCCATCGGACAGCACCTCAAAAACTTAAAGACAATTCTCTCTTCAACAAATCATGGACAGAGATCTGATATTCTCTTATTGTTCAATCAGTTGTTTTATAATAAGAAAACTAATTAACAAGAATTCATTGATTGAGCAATTTATATTTTACAAAGTGTGTTCTTTACAACAGAAGCACATCTTGATAGTTAACACAAATATTCAACATCATTTTATATATGAGGAAACTAGGGCTCAGAGTGATTAAATGGTCATAGGTCAGAAGTGTGAGAGACTGGCTTTAACTCAGCCTATTATATTCCAAATCAAATACTCTTTCTACAACATAACAGCTTTACATTTTCTATGATAACAATAGGCATTCTTCACCTAACATGCAAGATCCTCCACAAACTTCTGGAATGTCATCACTCACCTCCAAATAAGTCTCTAACCCAGGGGTGGGGAACCTGTGGCTTCAAAGCCACGTATGGACCTCTAGGTCCTCAAGTGTAGCCCTTTGACTGAATACAAACTTCACAGAACAAATCATTTTATTAAGGATTAGAGTCTACAGTCGTCTCTCGTTACTTCCCAATTCACTCTGCCCAAATCAACCATGCCATTCTCCAAACTGAAATTCTGTTCTTCCAACCACACACATCCCCCATGGCACCTTTCATTCATTCATTCATTTCATTCATTGCCTTCTCTAAAACTCAGTTCAAACTCACAGGTTTCCAGCTTACTCTGTATTTGAGTCTTTATAATTTGATGTGTATGATATTACTTAATTTTGTTGATGTAGGACTTTATAGATGTTTTTTTGTGATCAGTTCAGTTCCATCCAATTCAGATGTTTATTAATTGCCTACTGTGTGTCAGTGCCTGTGATAGGTGCTAAGGTACAAATAACAACTTCAAGACTTGCAAAGCACTTTACATATATTATCTCATTTGGTCCTCACAAGCACCCTGTGATGTAGTCACTATCATTTCAATTTTTCAAATAAGGAATTTAAAGCTAAAAGTGGTAAATGACTCGCTTAGGGTGCCACACAGCTACTAAATTTCTGACACAGGATATGAACTCAGGTCTTCCTGAATCCAGGTCAGACACTCTATCCACTGTGCTACCTCACCTTCTCTATAAAAACAAAAAGTGGGGGGCAGAGCCAAGATGAGGGGCGAAAGCAGTGACTTGCTAGAGCTCTCCCCAAAACCCCTCCAAATCCTATAAAAAATGTCTCTAAACAAATTCTAAAGCAGCAGAACCCATAAAAAAACTGAGTAAAACAAATTTCCAGCCCAAGACAACCTGGATGGCTGATTGGAAAGGTATATTGCGCCGGGCGGGGAGAGGAGTGCAGTTTGGCATGGGCGCAGTGACCCTGGAGCAGGCCTCAGAGGACTGAATTGCGGGTAGCTGTGGCGGTTTCCAGACTTCTCAACCCACGAACACCAAAGACAACTTAGAAGGTTAGTGAGAAAAGTCTGTGACTGCAGTGAGAGAAGTAGCTAGGTCTCAGCCACAAGTCCAGAGCATGCCCTCGGGGCAACGGCTACATCCTGAGCTTCCGGCCCACAGACTGATCTAGTGGCTGACCAGAGGTGGATTCTAAGGATCTCTTTGCCAGGGCTGAGGCAGGAATCTTTTGCTTTGTCCATGCTTGGATCTAAGTCACAGTTCTGAGGGACGGTCCTGGGGCAAGGAGGAGTGCTGGCGTGGTGGAGCATGTTGTGGGGGTGAAGAGGAAACACCTCGCCCTTTATCATAGCACCTTGGAAGAACTGACACTTTTCAGGTCCCTAGAAGTATCTCTGAAAACAGTTGTACAAACCCCGGAAGCTTGGGACAGTACATTCTCCACATTGGAAACAGACTCTTACCTTAACAAAGAGTTTAAAACTCAAGTAATTGGTTGGGATCATGAGTAAGCAGTGCAAAAAGAGTCAGACTATATTATCTTACTTTGGTGACAAAGAAAATCAAAACATACAACCAGAAGAAGAAAACAAAGTCAAACCTCCAACATCCAAAACTTCCAATAAAAATATGAATCAGTCCCAGGCCTTGAAAGAGCTCAAAAGGGATTTTGAGAAGCAAGTAAGAGAAGTAGAGGAAAAACTGGGAAGAGAAATGAGAGTGATGCAAGAAAATCATGAAAAGCAAGTTAACAGCTTGTCAAAGGAGACCCAAAAAAATACTGAAGAAAATAACACCTTAAAAAAATAGCCTAACCCAAATGGCAAAAGAGGTCCAAAAAGCCAATGAAGAGAAGAATGCCCTAAAGAACAAAATTGGCCAAATGGAAAAGGAAGTCCAAAAGATTACTGAAGAAAATACTTCCTTCATAATTAGAATAGAGCAATTGGAAGCTAGTGACTTTATGAGAAATCAAGACACTGTAAAACAAATCCAAAAGAATGAAAAATTAGAAAATAATGTGAAATATCTCATTGGAAAAACAACTGACCTGGAAAATAGATCCAGGAGAGAGAATTTAAAAATCATTGGACTATATGAAAGCCATGATCAAAAAAAGAGCCTAGGCATCATCTTTCAAGAAATGATAAAGGAAAACTGCCTTGAAATTTTAGAACCAGAGGGCAAAATAGAAATTGAAAGAATCCCCCAATCTCCTCCTGAAAGAGATCCCCAAAGGAAAACTCCTAGGAATATTGTAGCCAAATTCCAGAGCTCCCAGGTCAAGAAGAAAATATTACAAGAAGCCAGAAAGAAACAATTTAAGTATTGTGGAAACACAATCAGGATAACACAAGATTTAGCAGCTTCTACCTTAAGGGACCACAGGGCATGGAATATAATATTCCGGAGGGCAAAGGAGATAGGATTACAACCAAGAATCACCTACCCAGCAAAACTGAGTATAATCCTTCAGGGGAAAAAATGGTCATTCAGTGAAATAGAGGACTTTCAAGCATTCTTGATGAAAAGACCAGAACTGAATAGAAAATTTGACTTTCCAGTATAAGACTCAAGTGGAACATGAAGAGGTAAACAGGAAAGAGAAATCATAAGAGACTTATTAAGGTTGAACTGTTTACATTCCTGCATGCAAAGATGATATTTGTAACTCATGAGACCTTTGTCAGCATTAGGGTAGTTGGAGGGAAAAAATTATATGATGTATGTATATAGATAGATAGATAGGCAGATAGATAGATAGATAGATAGATAGATAGATAGATAGATAGATAGATAGATAGATAGATGATAGATAGATAGAGGGCACAGGGTGAGTTGAAGATGAAAGGGTCATATCTGGAGAATAAAATTAAGGGGTGAGAGAGGATTATACTAGGAGAAGGAGAAAGGGAAAGGTAGAATGGGGTAAATTATCTCACAAAAAAAAACAGAAAAGAACAGGCTCTTGCAGTGGAGGGGAAACGGGGAAGGTGAGAGGGAATGAGTGAATCTTATTCTCATAGGATTTGACTTAATGAGGGAATAACATACACAATGGAGTATAGAAATCTACCTTACCCTATGGGAAAATAGGAGGGGAAGGGGACAAGAGAGTAGGAGGATGATAGAGAGGAGGGCAGATTGAGAAAGGGGGTGATCAGAAGCAAATACTTCTGAGGAGGGGCAGGGTCAAAAGGAAGAATAGAATAAATGGGGGGGTGGGATAGGATTAAGGGAAATAGAGTTAGTTTTTCACAGCATGTCTGCTATGGAAGTATTTTGCATAACTGCACATGTATAGCTTGCCTTTTCAATGAGGGTGGGTGGGGAAGGAGGAAGGGAGAAAATTTGGAACCCAAAGTTTTAAAAACACATGTTTAAAAAAATGTTTTTACATGCAACTGGGAAATAAGAAATACAGGAAATGGGGTACAGAAATCTATCCTGCCCTATGGGAAAATAGAAGGGGAAGGGGGGGGAGAGATAGCAGGGAAAGCAGACTAGGGGAAGGGGTATTCAGAATGCATGCCATCTTGGGGTGGGGGGAGGGGCAAGATGGGGTAAAAATTTGGAACTCAAAATCTTGTGGAAGTAAATGTTGAAAACTAAAAAAAATGGGCTGAACTGAATTTTAGTTCAAAATCTATGATTGTCTGACAATACAGAGAATAAAAAAGAGGACTTGAAAAAAATAAATAAAATTAAAAAATAAATAAAACAAAAGCAAAAAGTGAAAAATAAAGAATTAATTATTAAGAATTAAAGTCTTCCTATTCTGTTGTAAGGAAGAAGGGAGAATGACAAAAATTTAAAGTATTTTGGAGCAAGTGAGTGCTATGTACTTGGGGAATCTGGAAGGGCCTCATGTGGGTAATTGCATTTGAGTTGATATTTGAATGGAATTGGAGGCTGAGGTGAAGAGGAAGGACTTGAAGGTGTAAAGGATGACCAGTACAAAGCAAAGGCTAGAGATGGAATGGAAGGAACCACAAGGGGATCAGTTTAACTAAAATCCAGTGGGTTTAAAAGGTAATTAGGTGAAATAAACTTAGAAACAGGCTGGATACATATTTGAAGGCTTTTCAACACTGAGACCAAGGAACTAGACTTCCTCCTAGAAACAGTAGCAAGCTGCCAGAGTTTTAGTTTCATGGAATATGTTGGCAAGAGCCATTTAATTCAATTTAACCAATACTTCCTGAGAATCTACTATGATTTGGACCCTGGGCCAGAAGCTGCAGATACCAGGACAAAAATGACTCGGTCTCTGTCCTCAAAAAGCTTATGTTTTACTGGGGAACCATAGCTTTAATTCTTTCATATCCCCCTCCCCCACTGTAGTATCCAATGCAAGCATCTGCTTGAGGAATGCTTAACTCTAAGGTAAACAATATGGCCAGTTCCAATTAAGGGTCCTCTTTTTCACCTGAGTTTTCATCTGCAACCTCTCTAGACTGTAATGAGATTTATTCTGCAGGACTAGCATCTTCAAAAGCAAGATGTTATCATGATGGTATTTGTATATCTTACATAACCTTTTGCAAAAAGCAACCACCACACAATCCTTGTACTAGCAGAGCCCTGAACTCGAAACAAAGTTAAAGGGTATTAGATTGCATTCACAGAAATAGTTGGCAAGCATATTGATCTGACAGCAAGCAATGTGTTAGATAGATTGGTCACCCAATATGACAATGGGAACTGCAATAAGGGATAATAAATTTTCTATGAGAAGGGAAAATTACATGGGAGAGAAAAGCAATGATTTGCCTTGTAAATATCAACATATGTTTCTAAAAGACTTTCTCTTTCCCCTAGAAACAAATGCTTTCTCTTTCTCATCCTTAACAACAAAGATAAGGTGATTTCATACAGATGAGAATCATAGGAACAGAGAATTAGAGCTGGGAGGGAGTTCAGCAATCATCTAGCACAATTTCTTTGTTTTAAAAACATCCATAAAGACTAGACAACATGCTCAAGGTCACATCGCTACTCAGGGTCAGGTCCAAGATAGCACTCAAGGTTCAGTGCTCTTCCTACTATATATCACTTCAGAGTAGCTACGTAGTGCAGTGGATAGAATGCTGGGCATGAAGTCAGAAGACTCACCTCCCTGAGTTCAAATCTGGCTTCAGACATGTACTAGGTGTGTGACCCTGGGGAAATTACTTAACCCTGTTTACCTCAGTTTTCTCATCTGTAAAAGGAACTGGAGAAGGAAATGGCAAACCATTCTAATATCTTTGCCAAGAAAACCCCAAATGGGGTCACAAAGAGTCAGACGTGACTGAAATGACTCAACAACAACAACATGCCCTCCTCCGATTATCAATAAAGTTATTTCTTTACATATAGTACACAGTCAATTTCTATTCTGACTAAAAGTGATAGACTTCAAGTATAGTATAGTAGGCTCTATGACTATTGCCCAAGGGCCAATCTGATTAAGTTTGGAGTTTATCACCAGAATGTCTGATACCCAGGTGACCTTACAGTCACATATAATAACTATAATAAGGAAAGGGATATATGTGGGGGAAAGTGGTTACTGTCTGTCAGTAGTAAACTAATGAAATCATGTATCCTCAAAATATGTAAATATACGGGGTGTACCAAATATTTTAGTTCAGTTTTAAGCTTTGATGGCTTAATAGCTTAAATTTAAGCTTTTCTATTTTATATTTAATTTAAATTTATTTATTTTTAGTTTTCAACATTCACTTCTATAAGATTTTGAGTTTTAAATTTTCTTCCCCTCTCATTTCTTCCCCACCTCCCCCAGACGGCGTACAATTCGATACAGGCTCTACATATACATTCATGTTAAGTATATCTTCCTTTAGTAGAACAATTAGAAGTAACGGGAGGACTCACGAGAATGAAGCAATAAAACAAAACAACAAAAGAAAAAGAGAGCAAATAATATGCTTCCATCTGCATTCAGGCTCCATATTTCTTACTCTGGGTGTGGATAGCAATTTCCATCATGATTCTTTTGGAGTTGTCTTAGATTCTTGTGTTCCTGTGAAGAGTCAAGTCTATCAAAGTCAGCCAGCACACAATGTGGCTGTTACTGTGTACAGTGTTCTCCTGGTTCTGCTCATTTCACTCTGCATCAGTTCATGTAAGTCTTTCCAAGTTTTTTTGAAGTCTGCCTGCTCATCATTTCTGATAGCACAACAGTATTCTATTACATTCGTATACCACAACTTGTTTAGCCATTCCCCAGTTGATGGACATCCCCTCAATTTCCAATTCTTTGCCACCACAAAAAGAGCTGCTATAAATATTTTTGTCCATGTGAGTATTTTTTTCATTTTTATGATCTCTTTGGGATACAGATCTAGAAGTGGTATTGCTGGGTCAAAGGAAATTTAAGCTTTAATAGCTTAAAATTGCATTATGACTTTTGGGACACCCTGCATATGTAACTATGCATATATATGTGTGTGTGCACATGTGTGCATAAACACATATAAGCTCTAACCTCCCTTTCCAGGATGATTTTATATTTTCCCTTTCATGATCCCTATGTTCCAGACAAAATGAACTACTAGGTGGTCTCTAAACTTGGTCTTCTATCTCCTGCTTCCATGTTTGAGCACATGTTGTACATTCTCTATACTTACAATGCACTTTGTTTTCACAGCTTCAGCTTTGGTTTCCCCTAATTTGTGAAGCCTTATCTGACCTCCTGTACTCTGGCTAAATGAAAGCATTCCTTGCATCCCCACATTTTCCTAGAGCACTTTGTCTAGCTCTTTCCCTGGACCACATCACTGACTGCCATGTATTACATTTATCTGTGTACATGTAGTAGCATCTGCAATACAGCGTAAGCTCCTTGAGGGCAAGGACTGTGCCATTTTTCACCTTTATATCCCCAGCACCTTGTTTAGTGCTTTATAACTAGCAGGTATTTAAGCAATGCTTCTTCCATATTATTTCTCATGTATCACAAGCTCTTTGGATGGCATATGTTAGACACAGTATAAAATTAGTACATTACCTGCTGAATCAAAATGTAAAAACACAACTATCATAACAAAAATTTACCTGCTGTTATCTTGAAGTGTCACACACAGATACATGGGGGAACAGGCAACATGGTTCAGTGGAAAGTATATTGGTTCTAGAGAGGACCTGAATTTTAAAAAAAGTTTTATAAAACCTTTATGGCTTAAGCAAATCATTTCATTTCCCTAAGCTTTGCTTAACACAAATGTAAAATAGGGGTGGGGTGGGGGGCTGGGGGCTTGACTAAAGAACAGAAGGCTTCTGAAGTACCCTTTCAATTCTACCTCTGATCTACCATAAGAGTATTGATCCTATAAGTCAGGAAACATGACTTCTAGTCTCCACTTTGCTTCTGTGGTCTGTCCTGCATTCATTGTGAGACCAAAGACAAGTCACTTTCCCTATCTGATCAGAGATCTTCTAATCTGTAAAATCTGTAAAATAATGAAGTTTGAACAAAAAGAATAAAAAATTAAGTTCCCTTCAGTTCTAACATCTATGATAATGAGAAATGGGAATGAGAAAAAATAGAAAATGAGAAAAGAGTAAGGGTGTAGACTACAAGTGTGTTCATTCTCTTCATTAGCTATTTCTTAGTTAATTCCTATCAACCCCCCCATAGAAGTCTTTGCATTTTGGATGTTTCAAAAGTGCTTCTCAGGTTCTCTGACCACTGGAGACTATGGCCATTTATTCCACTGAGATAAACCCCACTGAAATACCCAGTAAATAAAAATTAATACAGAAAACACATTAATTAGTAGAAATAACACTGGATTTGGAGCCAGAAGACCTGCTATACTATCTGAGTGACCCTAGGCAAATAACTTAAACTCTCTGAGCCTCACTTTCCTCCTCTGTCAAATGAGAGGATTGAAAAGGATGACCCTTAAAGCCCCTTCCAGCTATAAATCCTATGATTCTATGATGGACTGGTGATAATTATTTTGCATGTGTCTTATTATATTTTGCATAATATGGGAGCTCAGGTAGTGATTGTCTGTGGAGAAACTCTCATGACTTCATTTTCCCAGGGCACAGTGTGCTTGGAGGCAAAAGGATGGTATTCACAGGCACAGACTCTGATAGGACATGAGACATTTGTGGGAAAATGGAGGAAGCATTCATGGTGATGCCCAAAACAAGATGATTATGGGAAAGAGATGGTTGGGTTTTCAAAAGTGAGTCAAAGAGCCTGGGAAGCTACTTATTGGCTGCTGAGAATAAACTATGGGAAAAAGAGATTAAGAGATGGCCTCCTGCTATGACTGGGATGACATTGTTGGTGGTCCCAAATGAAAGACTCTGGATTGTCCCCTATTGTCTGGCCTTGACAAACAGTTTCTTCTTTGGGGAAATGAATATTCTTGAAGATTATTTTTCCAGAGTTTCCTCACACCCTGGAGTGTGTATCTGAAGGTTGTTTGTTCAATTTCATTGTCAATTGTTTAAACTGTAATTGAATATTTTATTTTGAAAATGTATGCTTTTGGTTGGTGGTCTACTAGCTTGAGGCAGAATGCAGATGGTTTTAGAGGTGACCTAGTCATCTGGCTAGGCTCTTCAGCAAATTGAAGTATAATAATTTCCTGAAATATCCCATCTTAAAGCTAAGAATTCATGAGAATTTTAAAGTGAAGTGAAGAGGGTTGTACATGTATTTATCTTAATACAGATGACTCTCAAATCTATATATCCGGCCCAAATTTTCCTCCTGAAACTCTGGTCTTGCATTGTCAGCTGCATGATGATAACTATTTGGCACAGTGCCAGTCACATAGCTTCCTTCCTTCTTTCCCTTCTTTCTTTCTTCCTTTATTCCTTCCTCCTTCCTTTTTTCCCTTATTTCCTTCCTTGATTACTTCCTCTGAAAGAAATAATTTTGAAGCAACTGTTTCCAAACCTTAAAGACAAGCTCTAGGGAATGAATAAAAAGGCCTTTGCTTCAGACATGAAGATTGTTTCTGGAGTCTTTTTTTGACATATTTCAGCTCACAGAAGAGACACTCAATTTCATAACCCTCATGTCCAGACAAGAATCCTGATTGCCTGAACTTTAAAAAAAAAAAGGGGGTAGCCAAATTCCTGAGAAGCAAAGTGATGGAGATTTCTGCCCATACAGTGAAATTGAGGTTCTGGTGACTTACGACTCACTTTTCTTCAAAATGAGCCTGTTCAAATATTCCCTCACAAGCTCAATTATGTGGCAGAAAGATGAACTCCTTTAATGCCCAGTATCAGAAAGTTAAACATATCATAAGCACTAGCAAAAGGTGTGATGACCCCAAGCCTCAGCCTGCACTAGGTATTTGAAGTTAGCCTGATGAAATAGGAAGGTTATGAAAATCATCTCAGAGGGTCCCCAAGATCAGTAGGTAAGAACAAAGTATGTCAGGTAATCTTCTCTGATTTCCTCCTGAGTCAGGAGGTCATCATACCTTTTGCTGTCTTGTAATGCAAAAGGGGAAAAGATGGTGGAGAAGATTTATTTTTTTTTTTAAAACTCTGACTTGACATTTCAAGTCAATGTTTATTTATTTAGTATTGATTTGTTTGAGTATCTGTGGTCAAGGCTGGACCCATTTTAAGTAAGCTCCATGTGAGCTTTTTTTATATTTTGACTTCCCCAGTGTCTAGCACAAGTGCTAGCAAAGAGTAAATGGTGAATTTTTGCTTGTTGATTGGTTATGTAGGAATTCTTTCTCCTTTTCTGTTCACAAAGAACTGGGTATTAACTTTTATAAATAAGTCTTCTAAAATAAATATTATAAAATATAATTAATTCAGATGTCATTCATCCAGATGGAGGCTGAAAGTTATCTTTAGATCTCCCAAAAGGAAAAAAAAAAACACTGAGGTTAAAGACTTGCCAAAAGTCCCAAAAGTAGTAAGTACCAGTGCTGAGATTTGGACCCGAGTCTTCCAACTCTACATAAGGGCGCTGTTCCTGGTACAACATGCTGCCTTCATGTAAGAGTTGATGAAACTGAAATCCAGGAAAGGTAAGAGAATTACCTATATAATGATAGTAGGAAGAACATTATTTGGACGCACGCACTCTCATTAGTAAAAGCCTTATTGAGAAGGTGGCCTTTGAGCTGAGCTCTGAAGGAATTTAGGGACTGTATAATGGTTATGGTAGGAGTTGTGCAGAGCAAAAGTAGAATTAGCCCATGAAAAATACATGAGCGATAAATCCAAAGTGATATTATAAAGGGACATTATATGTTTCCATCATCCTAAAAACACTGGGGATATGTACCTAATATAATGGACGGTAACTGCTAGAGTTTTCCTCTGAAAATAATTGATGACACTATCCAATAGGATACTAGACAGAATAGACTACCAGTCAGAGCCTGGAAGATGTTACTTTAGTGATAGAGTAATCAGGGAAACAAGTGGAAGGATCTTGCTTAAGGCATAAAATTATCCCTATATACTGCCCCCACTCCATACCTTTGTACATTTTTGTTTATTATTAATTTGTTAAAAGCAAAATTCAAATCATATATACTTAGGGATACACATATTTATTTATCTGTTTATTTGTGGGTGTGTGTATATAATGTGTTTGTGTGTATATGCACACATACATACATTATATATGTGTGACATTTTGATGGTTAGAGCAATTCCCCCTAATGATTTACTATTTTGTTAAGTTGAAGATCTGACACCAATACTGAGAGAAGTAAAGTCCTCCCTTTTGGCACAAAGAATTAAAAATTAATTCCCATAAATATTTTTAACAGCTTAGAGTTAATTAGATTAAGTCCATTTAGGGTCTAAGCTATTAAATGAAGTTACCTATTGATTTAGAGATTATAGGCTGATCTAGTAGGTCAACATCCTTTCCTATTGTTATTATCCTGGTTGAAAGCTTTAAAAAAATTATTGTTGTATCTGAAATCAATATAAGCCATTGCAGAAAATAAGAAATAGCTATGCTTCTAAACTTACAATTTAGGTTCTTAAATTCATCGGAAGTCTAAAAAATGGAAATCAATAATTTTGCTAATAATATAAACATATATTTCCTAAATTGCGAACCCCTATCATAGATTTTCACCATGTACCTTTATTTTTTTGGCTTAAAATAAAACAACTATAACACATACAAATATTTTTATCTTCCTTTATTGAAGTATGGAGTAGCAAAAATGGTGTTGGACATGAGAACAGAAGATCTTGACACAAATTCTCCTACAGATCCTTTTTTAGTTGTTCAATCACTGGGGAGTCACTTAATTTCATATAACATCAATTTGCTTTATTGAAAAACATGAACTACCTACCACACAGGACTACTTTGAGGAATATATATATACGTCAACTTGAAAATGATACTGAAAGGTATGTTGCACAACTATTTTTAAATATGCCAGAGGAAGGAGTATTTATATGGGCATCACAGGTCACTCAAATTATTGGAGTTCCATATAATTTTTGGTTTTACATATTTTTAAAAGCCTATTATACATTTTACCAAGAAAAATTATGAAAAAAGCTAAAAAATTAAAAAAGCAATGAAAATTATATTAGTGACAAAAGTAACAAAATGCAATATTAGCTCAACAGCAAATATTTTAGGAACTGTGTAGCACTCTTTAGGTTAAAATACTAAGCAAACAGGAATAAAAAGGCTTTTGCTTAATATAACCAAAAGTATAAAAATAGGTACCATTATTTGTAAGAGAGAAACACTAGACTTTTCCCAAATTGGATCAGTTATAAAATAAAAATGCTTATTATCTATACACACACACACACACACACACACACACATACATACTGCCTATAGATATGAAATGAAAATGAATTAAGGAAATAAACATAAGGAACTAGGTGGTAAATGATCTCTATTTTTAGGTGACATGATGATTTACTCAGGGAGCAAAAAATGATTATAAAAATAAGTCATTATGATAAAGATTATTAATGCATTTAATAAAGTAATACCATAGAAAATAAAGCCACAAAAATCATCTTTATTTTATATTTTTAACAAAACTAAAGAGGAAAAGATAGTAAGAAATTTCTTTCAACATAACAATAACATTTATTAGATATGTCAGAATTAGCCTACTAAAATATATTAAATACTTATGAAAATAACATTTGCCAGTATATATATATATATACATATGTTAAATTATTACCCTGATCAAATAATTCTATAGATATGGTGATAAACCAATAAGATTAACAAAGGGATGTTTTAGAATGGCAAAATATTTTTAATCATTTCAAGGAATATAAAGTTAAAAATATCAAGAAATGCATTTGAAAAAAAGGTAATTTAAAAACTAGCTTAGTCTATTAGATCTCCAATTATACCACAAGTAAGTAATCATGTATTGGGTACTGTACAAAAAGTTAAAAATAAATCAGTCGAATCAAATAGATAAGCTAGACACAGGAATAAATATAGCCATCTAATGTTAAAAACCCAAGGAACAAAATCAACTGTGATAATTTACTCTTTTATTATACAAAAACTGAATTGCTTGGGAAAAGGAAAGCATCCTGGTTTCATATGTGTGTATGTGTGTATGATATGTAGGTGTAATATACAAATTCATGTTATATGTAATATGAACATATTGAACATATATATATATATATATATATATGGAGAGACAGACAGAGACAGGGAGACACACAGAGAGAGAAACAGTTCCAAATGGCTATATGACCTAATGTAAAAAGTCATCCCACAAAAGAGAGGAATAAAATCTCTAACCTAATGGACAAAACAAACAGCCTTAGTTATATAAAACTTTAAAATGCTTGCACAAATATAATCAATGTAGTTAGAATGAGAAGAAAAGATATGGACTTGGAAAAAAAAGAAAATTAATTATCTATTGTAGAAGGTTAACACCTGAAATATATAGGAAAGTGACAGGAATACATAAAATCAAGTCATTTGCCAGTATCCAAAACAAGTCAAAATTAAAAAAAAAAGAAATATAAATCATCAATAATTACCTCAAAATGTCCAATGTCACTAACGATGAAGAAATATAAATTACACTAATTCTGAGGTATTAATCCATACCCATTAAACTAACAAAAATAAGACAACCTGAAACAAAGATAGAAAAATTCATTGCCGGGGAGGCTCTGGGAAGACAAACTTGTTAATTCACTGCTAGTAGAATTATGAATTAGTTCAACCATCTGGAGTGTGATTTGGAATTATATACAACATGGTCAACTGTTCATACTCTTTGACTTTATTAATAGGACCCATTTCGTCCAAATTTTCTATTATAGCTGAGATAAGGTCATGCAATATTAACCTTATTTTTTTTTAAATATGGTTACTAGACTGACAGAGCAAGAAGATTCTGTAGGGAGAGGTAAGATGGAGGATAATTTAGTCCTGGGAATATGGAACTGACTGAATGACCACACATAATGGTTCAAAGATAGCTTAGAGAAAGACCAGACTGGCCCATGGGATCTGGGCTACTTAACACAGGATCATAGATTCAGATCTGGGATATCAGAGGTCATCTAGTCCAGGCTCCTAATTTTACAGATGATGTTTAAGGGACTTGCTCAAAGTGACAGAATTAAGTAGCACTGGCAGGATTTAAATGCATGTCCACTTACTCCAAATCTAATATACTTTTCATTGTACCACACTGACATCAAGAGCTTGGATAAAGGCAGAAACAACTTACTTAGTAAATCTATAAATGAAAATAAGCTAAGAAGGGTAGCCAACATGTTAGATGACAGAGTCAGGATTCAAAAAGACCTGGAAAGGCTGGGACTTTCATTTAAATCTAATTAGAAGGAATTAAATCAGAATTCATGTAAAGTCCTACACTTTCTTTCAAAACATCAGCTTCATTAGATATCATAAGTTAGGATGTGGATGACTAGGAGTTCACCTGACTAGGAGCTTAATACAAGACAATAACATGATTTGGCAATTTAAAAAATATCCAGTGCAATATTAAACTGCATTAAGAGATACAATGGCCCCATTGCCCTCTGATCTGATCTGATCCTATCTGGAATATTGTGTTCAGTTCAGGGAGTTCATTTCAGTTCATTTCAGGGAGAGTATTGGTAAGAGCAAGAGCATTCAAAGGATGGCACAGGTTAGTGAAAGGCTTTAACTTGGCTCAAAAGGTTCCTTTAAATCTATCTTATCCTACAGGAAAACAGGGAGGAAAGGGATAAGAGAGCAGGCGTATGAGAGAGGAGAGGGCAGATGGGGGGGTAATCAGAAGCAAACACTTCTAAGGAGAAACAGGGTCAAAAGAGAGAATAGAATAAACTGAGGGGTGCAGGATGAAGGGAACTATAGTTAGTTTTTCACAATATGACTACTATGGAAGTGTTTTGCATGACTGCACATGTATAACCTGTATCGAGTTACTTGCCTTCTCAATGAGGGTGGGTGAGGAAGCAGGAAGGGAGAAAATTGGGAACCCAAAGTTTTAAAAACAAATGTTAAAAATTGTTTTCACATGCAATTGGGAAATAAGATATACAGGTGATGGGGTATAGAAATCTATCCTGCCCTACAGGAAAATAGAAGAGGAAAGGGATAAGAGAAAGGGGGAAAGACAGAAGGGAGGGCAGATTAGGGGAAGAGGTATTCAGAATGCATGCCATCTTGGGGTGGGGGGAGGGACAAGATAGGAAGAAAATTTGGAACTCAAAATCTTGTGGAAGTAAATGTTGAAAACTAAAATATAAATTTTAAAAAGGTTTCTTTGAAAAAACAAATAAACAAACAAACCTAGGGCTTTTTAGCCTGGAGACTGATAGAATTACAGAATGTCAGGGGTAGAAAGAACCTTGATGATCATCTAGTTATCCAGTGTAACCCATACTTGGGGAAAAATCCAGTCTTTGCTTGAAGACCGCTAATAAAGGAGAAACATAATACTTCCAAAGACAGCCCATTTAACTTTGAGGTTAGTCTAATTGTTAAGACTTTTCTCCTTTCATCAAAACTAAATTTAAAAAGTGGTAGTGAGGATCTATTACAACCATCTTCATGTAACTGTGAGGGCATCTTGATTGAAGAGGGATAAAATTTCTTCTGTTCTACCCAGGAGGCAGAACCAGAAGGGAATGAACAGAATTCACCAAGGGGCAGATTACTAATCAATGTCAGAGAAAACCTCTTAACAATTAGAGATATCTAAAAGTAGTGGGTTTCACATGACTAAAGATAGTGCAGTAAAAGTTAAATCATCATTTGATGAAAATGGTGTAGAAGAATTTTTAGGCAGCTACATGGGTTAGACTGGATGGATTTTAAGATCCCTTCCCACTCAGACACTCTTTGGATTCTCTGAAAGTGAGAGACCAAGAAGCTAAGCAATATATCAAAGATCATCCAGCTAATAAGTGGAAAAAAAAAACATGCCTCTCTTACTCAGGGGGTGATAATCCAAACAAAACTGGAGCCAAGGAAGGTTCATAAAAACAACCACCTCAGAACTATCAAGAACCAACACACAATATCTGTCACCATCCATGCAGCCAAACCTTCTTGCATAGAAGTAGAGATTGCTTCTGCCCCTCCCCAATTTATCTACTGCCTCTTACCCAGTGTCTACCCACAAATATGCCTAGATTGCTTCCAACCTTAGGTAAAGAAGATAAACAAACAAAAATAGTATTCACTTGACTTCTGTTATCATTCAAAGATTGGAGAAGTCCTTTATCTGCCCATGCCAAACTCCTAGAAAAAGCTGCTGCCTGGACTTCTTCACTGCTATCACCATCTCAATCCAGGGCAATCAAGCCTGTGATTCCATACTTTCCTGAAACTGTACAGTTTACCCATGATCTCAACTGCTAAAGTCAACAGTCCTCCTCATCCTCCTTGACCTCTCATCAGCTTATAACACTATTAGAGACATTTGCTTACTTGATAATCTCTCCTGTTTCTCCTCCTTCTTGTTGAATCACTCTCAATCAGTTTTCTTTGCTAAATAACCGACCATTTGCTACCCCCTAAGGATGGATACACTCTCCCTACCCAAATGCATACATCTAGCCCAGATTTTTCTCTTTAACTGTGGTTGCACATCTCTAAAGGTTTGTTATACCATACATTTCAATTTGGATATCACATTAGTATCTCAAGCTCGGAGTAGAATTCATCATATTCTTGCTTAAACTATCCAAATTTCCTTATTTCTTTTGAGCATACTACCACACAACCATATAGGTTTATGACTTTGAAGTCATCTTTAATTCTTCAAAACTCCAATTAAATGTCACCTCCTATTACTTCCACCTCAACAACAGCTTCATTTTTCCATACACATGACTACCACCTAGTTCAGACTCTTATCATTCCACTCCCAGACTACTACAATAGACCTCTAACTTGTATTTTTCCTCTATTCTTTCCCCTCTCCAAAGCATCCTATATAGAGTGAGCAAAATAATCCTCCTAAAACATAGGCATAACCACCCAAAACCTTCAGTGGCTCCCTACTGCAGTATGATTAGATTTCTCAACTTGACATTTTATACATCCCCCCTCCTGCCTCTGCCACACACAAACATATGCATCTGGAACCAGCCTACCTTTCCAGGCTTGCTTACATACACACACACACACACACACACACACACACACACACACGCACATGTTCACACACCCACACAGACACTATATTCTACCCAAACAGTACTAGTATCTGTTCCTTTGACATTCCATAACATGCACAGAAGTGGATCCATCCATTTCCCTCCTTCCATCTCACCCCTGTATCTGAAATGTTCTTCCCTCTACTTTTCAGCAACCTTTTCTTCATTTGAGACGTAATTCAGGTTTCACTTTTTGTGCAGAGCTTCCATTGATGGACCCCACAGCTATTGTTAGAATCCTCTTCTCCCACAAATTACCTATTTACTTACCTATGTACAAGATGCATGCATGCAAGCACATATAAGTGTATGCCTATCTGAATTGCATGGGCAACATACAGCACACTATGATTTAAAGGTAATAGGTCCCTCGTGTCACAAAATGGTTGGACAGTAAAATAGGTTCCTGAAAAACCTCAAATCAGCAAATGTTCTATAGGTATGAATGTTCTAAACATTCAATGAATCTTAGAGATGAGGGGAGCCCTAGAGATTATCTGGTCCACTATATAAACAAGGAAGTTGAGGCCAGGAAAGGCGAGATGACTTAGTCCATTTCACTTAGTATCACGATTCTCATCTTGTGACTCTCAGGCCGACATGCTTCTGACTATGCTACAGTAACTCCTTCATCAACCTTCAATTTCTGGGTACCCAAATGGAAGCAACAGAATCATGCATAGGGAAATACAAAATGTTTCTAAGTGTATAAACTCTAGTTCTTCCTAATTAATAGGCCTAATAGCCTAATTAATAGCTATTTTAAAATAATCATCTTATCAAAAAAATGCAAATTCTTTAAAATTAATTCTTTTTAATAATTATAGTGTACATACTTTGGCCCCAGCATTTAACCCATCTCAACATACGGAACTGATCTCACATGGGCACTATAAATATAGAGAGTAGTGAAAGAAACAAGAGTGAATAATCTGAGTGCAGACTCCTCTGACATTAGATATTAGCCCCACTCCTACCTACTACTGCGTTGTAAGATGGCAAAAAAGCCAATGACTCATTCCTTCTGGGAACATAAGGGTGAAAAATTTGAATGTAATCTGTTATTTTGCCTCTCTCTTGTGCTTGACGATGTCAGAGATAATTAAAAATATAGGAAATCAAACTCTGGTAGAGGGCTTTAATATTCCAAGAACTGGATTCGTGAATTCTACTGTGCTCCATTTCAATGTGCTGTTGAACTCAACATAAGTTTCATTAATTACTTTCTAGTCAAAGGAAGTTACTTAATATCAAATACTCTACATTACCAATATGGATCATCAAGAAAGTATAACCGAAATGCCAAGGGTCTGATTCACATTGAGGAAGTAGAGAATTGGACGTTTCTTCAAGATTTCCAAAATAATTATGGACAATTTCAAGGGAAAAAAAAAAGAAAGAAAACACGAAATTTGCAACGGAAGACATATCCTTTAAAAATACACTCAAATTTTCTTATTACTTTGTCTCCAGGTTCCATACAAGGGACTACTGTCAAATAGTTCTGACTGACTGACAAATGGGAAAACCTGTTATAATGAAGTCTTTGTGGCTCAGATAGGGGGCTGTGATATAAAGGGAAGAGAATGGGATCCAGAATCAAGTCTTAACTTTGCCTCTTACTACATACATGATGCTGCGTCCCAGTCAACCTAACTATAAAATGAGCATGATAATGAATAGCTGTGCTTCCAACCCTCAGAGGGCTGCTAGAACCCTTAATCAATCAGTCAAGGAGCTTTCCCTAAGTACCCTCAGCTGTGTGATGGGGACATAGAGTCAGATGATATAGTCTTGACTTTCAAAGAGATTGCATTCTATGGCAGGAGCAGGGGATTAACATGTACACATAGAAGTATATATGTGGTAGTTAATTTGGGTAAGTCACTCAACATCTGAATGCCTCAGTTTCTTCATCCATAAATAAGGATAATGACACAACTCCCAGAGTTGTTGTGAGGATAAAATGATAAAGTGTTTGCAAAGTACTTTGTAAACCTTATAGCACTACATAAACGTTAGCTGCTATCATTGTCCTCCTCCTCCTCCTTCTTATCACCTATTTCACAGGGTGAAAATCAAATGAAGTAATATGTATAAAACATTTTGTAAACTATTAAGGGTTAAATAACTCTTAGCTATCCCTATTGTTGCCTTGGATAATGGGTCCAAGAATAGTGACTCGCATTTAAATAGTACTTTAAGAATTTTTGTTGTTGTTCAGTCATTTTCCAGTTGTGTCCAACTCATGACCACATTTGGGGTTTTCTTAGCAAAGATACTGGATAGGTTTGCCATCTCCTTCTCCAGCTCATTTTACAGATGAGGAAACTGAGGGAAACTGGGTTAAGTGACTTGCCCAGGGGCATACAGCTAGTGACTGTCTGAGACGGATTCAGGCCTAGCACCCTACTCACTGTGCTACCTAGCTGCCTTGCTTCAAGGACAACAAAGTATTTTTCCTCACAATAGTCCTGAGAATTAGGTACTACAAGAATCATTCTGGCCATTTACAAGTTTTTAATTGGACTTTTCTAAGTCGGTAAAATGAGGTTAAGATAGGTTCAGTCACTAGCCAGTCATTATACACCCTGTAAGTGTTGCATCAAAGATCCAGGTCTTTGCTGACTCCAAGTCCAACCACCTTGGCATTATATTAATGCAATGTGAAATTCCATCTCATAACAGGTCTTTTAACAATAGGCTCCACAGAACCAAGGCAGGAGAACAAACCACCCACTTGTTACATTTGCAGTTTGCTCCTAACCTTTCTTCCCAGAACATATGGGAATGATACATAATAGGGATGTAATGAATCTGGGGGGAAAATGAGGTTAAATGATTGCTAAGTGCCAGGCACTGTGAAAGGTTCTAGCAATATAAATAAAAAAAGTGATATAGTCCCTGCACTCGTGAAAATTACTTTCTCCTGGGGAATGTACAGCATACACAAACATATGTAAAATCTCTCCAATATAGTTATATATATGTAGGTATGTATGTTTATATGTGTATACATATATGAATATACACATGTATAATATATATACTTTATAAATATATATTTCATATATAATTTTGGTGTATGTGTGTATACAAGAGGGGGGAGGGGAGAGACAGAGACAGAGACAGAGAGAGAAAGACAGAGAGCACTAGAGTGTTAATGTTCTACATGTCCACAAGTGTGGGATAATACTACTCAGGGGATTCATTTTCTCTATGCTTTCCTCTTATAGCTATATTTTGATCAAATAAACTATATGACCCAAAGAAAGGTTAATTCTCTGCTACCCACCTCCAAAAGAGAGGTGACTTACCCAAAGTGTAGGATGATAAATATTTTCTAAGTATGGCTAATGTGGATTTATTTTACTTGGCTATATTTATTTATTATTTTTTTCCTTTTGGGGTAAAAATGCCAAAAAAAAAAAAGAAACAAGATCATTGAAACATCTTTTAAAATGCACAGAAGAGGACATGAAATAAACAAGATAATTTTGAAAGTAACATGTTGAATTTATAACATATTTTAATCATTAAATATAATCTCAGCTTTGTTCCTTATATAAGGAGTTGTACTCTTGGAGAAGTTTAAGCTCAGATTTTTTTTTCTTATTGCAGCATAAGTTAAAAATGTTTATTTAGTGTGAAGATAGAGAGAATAATTTATTATGTTGTACTTTGATCAATTCAATGGCTAGGCTGTCACACATAAATACCTTTATTTTAGAACAAAATATATCTACAAAAAAAAAGGTTAATTCTCAGGCCAACTCTCTAAACCTTGGTAATTTGAATCCAGCCTTTCCTCCCTCTTTCTAATGATTTGGGTAGTTCTAGTCTTTCTTTCATCCCTCATTGTTCCCCTGGTTTCCTCTAGGAAAATGGCCCTTCTTACTAGTGAAGTATTAATAATTGTCTTCTTTAGAGCAATGATTACTGAAGGTACTTGTTAAATGCTTGTTGGTTGATCATCTTAATAATACAAAAACTGTCTGTTATTATTATGTGGAAATTGTTTTAAAATTCAAAATGTGGATTCCCAAAGGGATTGGACTCCTCTTGGGGGTGAATGAGAGGCATCTGAGAAATGAATGATCAGTGATAACTAGGGGAAATGGAAAGCTTCCTTAACTTGAATGAGAGGAAAAGCTCTGCTAATGAAAACGCAGGGTTCCTGTGAATTCTTTGGATTCTGGAACTCCTGTGGTACTGGAAGCTTTTTTAATGCTACCAAACCCAAACCATATTTCCCTTTAGCATTGTACTTTATACTATTTTTTTCCTGCCCAATATACTTTCCATTAGTATGTGTTAGAGATTTAAGGCCAATTTGTTTGTTACTAATTATCTACATGGAAGTTTTTGTTTTCCACTGAGGGAGAGCCATTTTGTTTTTACATACTGTCTTTGTACATCATGTGAAGAAGCACCATAGTGAGTGGCAAAGTGTGCTTTACAAGGTGTTCAAATCCTGCCTCTGTCTCTAAAACTATGATTATTGAAAAATAACATCTTCTCATAACCTCATCCTGTAAAATGGTGATGATGCTACCAGAGGTCCCTCCCTCACAGGGCTGTTCTGAGAGTAACATAAGATAATTCATTTAAAACACTTTGCAAATTTTAAAGCTTTTTCCATTGCTTGATAAGATATATATGGGTTCTTGGGAATCATTACCTTAGTATCCACTAGCACAGCCCAAATTAGCTTATCATTTAGGTATCAGCAAGCAGCATCTGAAGGTCTGGGATGCCAGATGGATTACTTCATTATTGAATTAACTACCTGTTACTATGGAAAGCAAACACAAGGCCCTAGAGTGATGGGTCACAAGACAGGGATTTTTCTTTAACGGATTGAGATGAGAAGCCTAGAATGTGGGATCCTTGCCTGGGTTGGGAAACTTGGGGAATCTGGGACAGCAAAAGAGCAGCTCTGTACCTCTTAGGAAATGCCAACAAGAAGAAAGATCCAAACACAAATCTCTCTTACAATCTCATCTTGCTGAGAATCAGTCCATTACAAAGATCATGGATATCCTAAAGGGGTCTATAAGAGCTGGAGCCTGTCCATGCCCAGTTAGTTTCTTTGTACAATCCTCATTCAAAGCAAAACAAAAACATAACTGCTGAGCATACTTCTGAGTGATCTCTGAGTGCAGTGAGGGACCAATGAGCTGTCTAAGAATGGAATAAGCAGCTAATTCAGAAGTAAGTTCTCCATCACAAGAGGTCTTCAGGCAGAGAGTGGATAATCACTCATCAGTAAGGCTTAAAGAAGATTCCTAAGCAGATAGGAGACATATTGAATGACCTCTATTATACCTCTTACCTCAGATTCTATAATTCTGTAATGGAGAATGGTGATAACAAGAAAAATGCCTAAACCAAGAGACGTGGGGAAAGACTGGCCTGGGGGAGTAGGACCTGGGAGCATCGTGGAGATACTAGACAAGGTGGCAGAATTACAGAATTTGGGAGCTGGAAGATACCATTATGACATTCCTGGCAAGTAGTTTTTTAATATCTGCTTGAAGACCTCAGAAAGGGGGAACCAACCAACTCTCAAGGCAGCTCATTTCACTTTTGGACAACTGTGAATTGTTAGGAAGTTTTCCTTTCATCCAGCCTAAATCTGCCTCTATGACTTTCCCCACTGCTCCTGATTCTGTCCTCTGGGGTAAAAATAATATGCCAGATCTATTTTCCATATGACAGTCCTTCAGATGATTTAAGGCAGCTATAAAATCCATCCCTCCCCCCCTGCCCCAGCTCCCCAGTCCATTTTTTTCCACCCAGACTAAATATCCTCTGTTTCTTCAGTCAATCTACATATGACATGGACTCAAAGACCTTCACAATCCTGGATGCCCCCTTCTGGATATTTTCCTGCTCGTCAATTTCCTTCTTAAGCCATGATGCCCAGAACAGAATACAGAAAAATAAGGGAGAACAAATGTTGGTTATGTTGCATTTTTGCCTAGAGCCAGTCTTGGCAGGCCAACCTTCCTGGGCTTAAAGAACACTATAGGCTTAGAAATATCAGAGACAGAGTCAAAAATCTAGACATACTGCTCTGAAAATATGTTCTAAAGGATCAAGTTAAATAACAAATATTCATTTAATAGAATCAAGATTTGAAAATGACCTGAGAAACCATCTAGTGGCACCAGCCTCGGGGCCACATGGGGCCCTCTAGGTCCTCAAGTATGACCCTTTGACTGAATACAAACTTCACAGAACAAATCCTTTTATTAAGGGGATTTGTTCTGTAAAACTTGAACTCAGTCAAAAGACCACACCTGAGGACCTAGAAGGCTCCATGTGGCCTCCAGGCCACAGGCTGCCCACCTCTGATTCTGGTCCAATACCTTTGTCTTAATGATGAGGAAGATGAAGCTGAGAGGTTAAATGTTTTTTCCTAAGCCCATGAATGCAATAATAATTCATATTGATGTATTGCTTTCAATGTACAAAACATTATCCTTACAACAACCCTATTTCTGTGATCCCAATATTATAGATGAGTCAAGTAAGGCTAAGAGAGGATAAACAGCCTTCATAATCACTCAGTAGTACAGTGGAAAAGCAAGGATTGAATCTTTATGGTAGGCAGTGTGTTAGAGTGGAGAAAACATTTTATCTGGAGTCAGTGGATGGGTTTAAACATGCCTCTGATCTTTATTACTTTGGTGGACTTATGCAAGTCACTAAGCTTCTCCAGACCTCGATTTTATCATTTATGAAATGAGGGGCTCCTTTACTATCCTGTTTTTCATCCTCTGGGCATTCTAAAGTTTATTATTATCCTTGGTACAATGTGATACCCAAAACTGAACACAGTTCTCCAGATGTGACCTAGTCAAGACAAGTCACGGTGGGACACTAGCCCTTCTTCTCACTCCACTTTGAAAGAGTTTTTTGTATCCTTCTACTTAGCCAACCCATTCCAAGAATCACACTTTCCTGGAAATAAAATTAAGCTTTGCAGTGATTGACATTTTAAATATTACTCTGGAAATTATGCTCATGTGTACTGCTTTACATCATTATAGATCATTCCATATCATACATGGAACATGCATTTCCTATAATGCCATCTTTCAAACTAAAATGAAACCCACAAAGATGTATTAGCATACACATTACCCCAATCCATTGAAAAGGAAAAGGCTGTCACTAACGCTTGGGATAAGAGAGCATTTTCCTTCACTTCAGTGCACTTCATTGAGGAAATAAAGACTTAAATGGCATTTTTAATCCAAATAATACCTGTCACCAAACATAAAAAGTTCCTCATTTAGAACTAAATCAATTTTATTTATGCATCCTGCCTGCAAGTTTGGTTAGGTTGCAAAGCAGTCTACTACAGGGGAACAGGTCTCCCATTCCTGACTCAGTTCCTTCTGGCTGTTTTTCCTCACTTAAATAAAATCATGTTAATCCAAAAGACCACATGCCTCTAATGCTGAAAAGCAATGGGGACTGAAAGAAATCCAGTAGGCTCTGCCAGTGGCAAGTTGCCAAAATGTACACATTCAAAGTGAAGGAATCCCGAGAATAACTGAGAGTGAGAAGGAAGAAGGGTCCCTCCTATCTTCCAATGATTTTGTTATTATAACAAAAAAATTACAAGCAATCATTGTGGGTGATTGAGTGGAGGACAGTTGATGAAACAAACGATAGTGTTTATATGCTATGCTGTATTTCCCCTGTCCCTCCCTTAGGGAATTCTTAGTTCACTCTTTCCCAATCATGTCCCTAATTCGTCACCACAGCAAAACTTAAACTCCAATTCAGACAGCATTTATTAAACTACTCTAGGAAAAGCAAACATACACCTCTCTTTTGTTTGATATTGATAAACAGAAGACCATGGAACAAGGTAATCTTTATTGTTATATTTTCCAAGTGATTGCATAGTTCTGTTGTGTGCATGGGGTACAGTTTTATGGAGAATCTTTGAGGCTACATCTTGCTCTACCAAAGTATATGTCCTTTTATAGTTAACAGTAAGTACAGTCAAATCTTGTTCTGTTAGTATCTTCTGATCAATTATATGGTGCATTAGATAGAGCACTGGACTTGGAGCAAAGAAGGCCTGAGTTTAAATGCTGCTTCAGACATTTATTAGCTTTGTAACCCAGGGTAAATCACTTAATATCTATTTGCCTCTGTTTCCTCATGTGTAAAATGGGGATAATAGCATCTACATCCCAGAGTTGTCATGATCAAATGAGATGATATTTGTAAAATATTCTGCAAGGCTAAAAGCATTATATAAATGCTATTTTTATTATTAATATCATTGTCATAATTTACTATTGAATATCACGAGTAGAAGGGTGTCTTTTCTATTCGAATACACTCATCAAGGAACTACAATATTCTCATTTTAAAAAAGTAAATTGGGAAAATAGGCATGAAGGGTGCTGATTATTAATATTCTCTGGATAACTTCAAAAAAATTAATAGTAAGCATCTGGACATTGACCTGGGCCCAGAACTGAACAAGAGGAAGAGATTAGACTGCCTTAAGGAAAATGAAAAGTTATTTAAATAACTTCAAGGTTTTGGTATCTTCCATTGCTCCACATACTTGTTTCAGAACACCATAGAGCCTTCTAGATGAGGTTCATGATTACCCAAAAGAGTTTTATGTAGCTGTTCACACAGGAAAAAAAATAACGGTTGAAGAAAGTTTATTGTCCAACTTTTGATGTGTGGATGTATAGAACTTATGCATCAGTATATACATCTTGGACAGACCTTACAGTTGGATAATTAACTGTGCCCAGAGTTGAACAGCAGAAGAAGAATGGTCTGGATTAACTTAAGGAAACCAAAAATGTTATGTTAATGGACCTAAGAATCTCCCTGAAACAAAGGCCTATCATTAAATTTCAATATTCTACTGATTTTATATGTAATATACGACATGATTTATATGTGAGTGAATCACAGAGCACCATGGTCTCAGAAGAATTTAAGTTGATCTTCCAAAGGAGAGACACTAGGTAGACATGGGAAAAAAAGCATATCACTATCAAGGAATTATATGAGAAAAGGTGGTGTAAAGGAAGTTATAAAAAATGGATGGTTTAAAAAATGGGCTAATCATTCCCCAATTGATAAATGGTCAAAGGATATGAGCAAACAGTTTTTAGATGCAGTAATAAAAGCTATTTATAGCCATATGAAAAAATGCTCTAAATCACTACTGATCAGAAAAACACAAATTAAAACAGTTCTGAGGTACCACCTCATACCTATCAGACTGGCTAATATAACAGAAAAGGAAAATAACAAATGTTGAAGGGCATATGGGAAAATCAAAACACTAATGTACTGTTGGCGGAATTGTGACCTGATTCAACAATTTGGTAGTACAATTTGGAACTATGGCCAAAGGGCTATAAAACCATGCATACTTTTTGACGCAGCAATACCACCACTAGGTCTGTATTCCAAAGAGATCAAAAACAAAAAGGAAAAGAACATATATATACAAACATATTTATATCAATTCTTTTCTGGTGGCAAAGAAATGGAAATTGAGGGGATGCCCATCAATTGGAGAATAGCTAAATAAATCATGGTATATGATTGTGATGGAATACTATTGTGCTATAAGAAATGATGAACAGGATACTCTCAGAAAAACCTGACAAGTCTTACACGAACTGATGCAAAGTGAAATGAGCAGAACCAGGAGAACATTGTACACAGGAACATCAGTACTGTAGGATGATCAACTGTGAATGGCACCTATCTTCGGCAACACAATAATCCAAGATAATTCTGAAGAACTTCTGATGAAAAATGCTATTCATCCCCAGAGAAAGAAGTGATGGCACGTGAATGCAGATAAAAGCATACTTTTTTCCCTTAAACTTTATTGTTCTTGGTTTTTTTTTTTCCTGTACTCTATGTTTTCTTTCACTAATGACTAATATGGAAATGCATTGTGCATGACTATATATGTATAGCTTATATCAAATTGCTTGCCTTCTCAATGAGGGGGTTGGGGAAGGAGGGAGAGAATTTGGAACTCAAAATTTAAAAAAAAATGTTAAAATTGTTTTTACATGTAATTGGGGAAAAAATTAAATACTAAATAAAAAGGCCAATAATTTAGGGAGGTCAAATAATAGCCAATGGACAACCTGTCTGTACAATGAATCTTCACAATCTGAAGAGATTACAACAAAGGCCACCAGCCTTTGGATGGACTCCTTGTTTTGAACTTCTTAGAGGGCATGGATAAGAGTCATTGAGGATGGGCAAGCATGGATCCATTAAAATCAGCATTTCTGGAAGAAAAATCCACATTGCTGAGATTATAGATTTATCATATTTTTTTAATACTGGAATATGAGCAAGAGGTTGTAGAAGAGTCCGAAAATACAAAGACAGACCAAACACATTTAAATAACAGCATATTCCATCAGCGATCTTATGTTTTATTTTGTTTAATTTTGTTTCTTGGGGGACATCCATTTTAATTTATAAATAGAATATAATCTGAGGAAGAAGAGAAAAATAAACAACTTCCAGGTTCAAGAAAAGCTTTAAGTAGGGGGTAATAACTGAATTGAGTATGAAGAAAGCTAAGGAATTCTCAGATGTGTAGATGAGGAAGGACTGACTGCATTCAATGCATGGGGGAAAGTCTGTACAAAAGGAAAAAAAACAGAAGATAGGATGCATAGTTCAAGAAACAGTAAACAGAGCAGTTTGGCTAAAATTAAGATTTTGTAAGGAGATTAATGTGCAATAAGACTAGAGCCTGGATGAAGTCTGATGGTGAAGGGCTTTAAATACCATGCTGAAGAATTGATACTTTATCCTAAACTAATAGGAAGCCAATGAAGTTTCTTGAGCAGGGGAGTGACAAGGTGCAGCCTTGTACATAAGCAAGATTATTATGGCTTATGAGTCTTGGCCTTTCCATTATCTGTCCATGTTTCACATATATAAAACACTTTTACATCTTAAAGCACTATATAAATGCTAGTCATTATTATTATTTTCATTACATTAGGCTTCTTTGAGCCCAGAGAATGAACAGAAAATAACTGGACATAGTAAAGGAGTGAGGTAAGCATGGCAAATATTTTACAGATGTCTATTTTTTTTTCTATAACTCTGTAGATTTTCTTAAAGTCCATTTGTAATGTTCTCGCCACATCACCTGATCTAGAGAATGGAGTTTGGTCCCACATCATAAAAGGAGCATGCATGAGTCCTAACGAAGGGTGTTCAGATGCCAGGGGTTTAGATGACAACATTCTGAAGGATGTCACTGGAACACAATGCCCCATTCAATGGAGGGGTCAGGGCAAGATTCCAATGGTTTGGTACATCATTTATTTCTGCCAGTGAACTGAAAACTTTGATGAACATGACTGCTCTTTTTGTTTACTGGAACTATTACATTACATTATGATAATCCAACAGAGATAATAAAAAGCTGGATAGCTCTTTAATATGGATGACAATTAGACTTCCTTTAAATTAGTATAGCCAAGGCCTGACGCTTTATGCTTAGAATGTATTTTCATGTTTATGAGTTGTCTGTTTATTATTTAATAACTAGAGACTTGGAAGTCTGCTTACTGTATAATTTCCCTTTTGTGGTTTCTATGACTACTCTTCCTTTTATTTTGATGACTACATTGTAGTCAGGTTTGATGCTGTTACCCCAGTAACCGCTTTTTTCTCCTTTTCTTGTGGAAATTCAGAATATTCTACCAAAAGCACAACCCTCCAACCCCCAACTTGGTTCCTGCAGGCATTCAAAGCAGTATCACATGTATAGCATGCTCGTTAGTCCCTTCTTTCATGCACATTTGATGTGTTTTTAATGATCCTTCAAGTTTGTTTAAAAGCAATAGAAAAATGTGACAAATATATAGAGACTCTCAGACCCAAATAAAAGTAATAAAGAGAGAATGTTCTTGATTAATTTATACAATAGTTATACATCAATATGTTGTACGTAGTTTTAATTAAGATGAAGGTAATACAAATCCTCCTGGAATTCATTTAAGTTGTCCTCAGCTCATCAACTATAATCATCAAAACTTTTCTGAAGGTCTCATGCAACTATACCAATATTTGGGCAGACCCATCCACTGTAGGTATTTTGAAGTAAGATGTTAAGCACCCATGGAGGTTTATGAATCGTCAAACTAATAGGCTAGCCACATTATATGGTCCAAAGAATGTAGGATTTATCAAGGATATGAACAGTCAGTTCCTGCTATTATCAACACACATAAAATGCTCCAAATCACTAATAAAAGAGAAATACACACTAAAACCTCTCTGAGGTTCCACCTCTCACCCATGAGATTGGTAAAAATAACATAAAAGGAACACTAAAAATTGTTGGTGTGCTGTGGCACATTAATTGATTTTTGGTGAAATGGTCCAGGCATTTTGGAAAGTAATTAGGAACTATGCCTCAAAAGTCACTAAACCATGCAGACACTGACCAAGCCACACTACTGCTAGGCTTATACCTCATAAGCAATGAAGAAAAGAGAAAAAGGAGTCATACATACAAAACTATTTATAGCAGCTCTTTTTGTAGTGGCAAAGAACTGGAAACTAAAGGGAAGGCCATCCGTAGGGGATAACTAAACAAATTATGATAGGTAAATTCAATCAAGTATTACTGAATTGTAAATAATTTTGAAAGAGATAGTTTCAGAGAAACCTGGGAAGAGATATATAAACTGATGCAGAATCAAGTGGGCAGAACCCAGTGAGATGCATACAAAAACAGCAACATTGTAAAGAAAAAAAAATTAGAAAGACTTAAAAAAATTCCAAGGGTAGCCTGTATCAGATTATGCATCATCTTGGGGAGGGTGGTGGGGATAAAGGGGGAGAAAAATTTTAAACTCAAAAGCATATGGAAGTTATTATTGATAAATCAAAATAAATTAATAAAAAATAAAAATTAAAAAAAATTCCAAAGGGCTGGTGATGTAACATGCTACCCATATACTGACAAAGAGATCATGAATTCAAAGTGCAGAACAAGAGATACATTTATAGTCATGACCAATATAAGGATTTGTGTTTCATGACTATTCATATCTGATAGAAGAATCTTATTCTTCTTTGTTTCAAATGGGAAAGGAGAACATGGGGGTAGAGAATCTAGCAATAGGGTTACCAAAATGAAAAAGAAAAAAAGAAAAGTAAGTCAATGAAGTCTTTTAAAATGCAGAGAATGAAATGAAAGAGGACAGCTTTAAAATTAACATATTAAATTTGTTAAAATTAACATGTTAATTAAAGCAAGCTATCATCATACAGATTTGCAGTTTCACATTTACCCCTTTTTTCTATTCTATTTTGTAAATGGAAGTGCTCATCTTTTGTAGTGTTGGTTAAGTTCAGAATTTTAAAAAAGAAAAAGGGAAATCTAATACAGTTCTAAAAGGACAGAGGGGAGGGGTGATTTGTGGTCAGAGGACTTGGATTTGAATCCTGTCTCTAACCTCACAAATGCCTCTATTTCCTCATTTATAAAGTGAAAGGGTAGGGTTAGATGGCTTTTGAGAGCCCTTCCAACATTGAATCTACTCTTCTGTTTAATGTCACTGAATCAAAGGTGCCATGCTTATCTTGTGAAGGCAATTAGAGGTTAATATGAGTTAAGCTCACGGGTTTCCTCCAAAACAGGTCTTCAAGAAAAGGCTGGTTGATCACTTATGGATGTATTAAAAAAAAGGCATGGGGTGGTGGTTTTTGTTTGATTTTTTGGTAAAGGCAAGAAATCAGATGGGACATAAAACTGAACATGACTACATGACTCCAGGCTTGCTATAACTGTAGTATACTTTTGTACCAAAATGGGAAAATTATTAAATCTGAAAATAAAATTTTGAAATAGATGGTCAATGATGAACCTTCTACCTCTGAGGACAGATGTAAACTGCATGTGTGCATTTAGTACGTGAAGAACCCTATAAAAAAGGAAAGATGCACAGATCCTAAGTCTTATCCAGAACTAATAGGTAGATAAAAATGGAGTAGTAGAAAGAGTCCTAGATTTGAAGTCAGAGAAACTGAGTTTAAATCCCAGCTTTGCCATTTACTAGAAGCTGTGTGAGCTTGGGCAAATCATTCAACCTCCCAGAATCTCAGTTTTCCCCTTTGTTAAATTCTGGAAATGAAGCTTACATGCACACCTCAGGTGGCTGTTAGGAGAAAGGTGCACTGTAAAACATAAAGCATGTTAGAAATAGGAGCTTTTGATGCTGTTTGTTCTTCCCTTCCTTCCCCTTTTCTCCCTGCCCCCTTATATTTTAAAATCAATGGGGTTCAGACAGAAATGGCTTCTTCTTTTTCTTTTGTACTTAATTTTAATTTTGGATGGGCTGACAGATAAATGGCATGGTGGACAGAGTTGCCGGGCTTAGAGCCAGGAAGATTTATCTTCCTGAGTTCAAATCTGGCCTCAGATGCTTACTAGCTGAGTGACCTTGGGCAACTCACTTTATCCTGTTTGCCTCAGTTTCCTCATCTGTAAAATGAACTGGAGAAGGAAATGGAAAACTCACTCCAGTATCTTTGCCAAGATAACCCCAAATGTGGTCACAAAGAGTTAGACATGACTGAACAGTAACAAACTGCAGAGGCTGATAAAAATGACTTCTTTTGCCTTATTTCTCTAACCCAAACAAAAGTTTTGGCATATTAACTCATTTTTTTGTTGGCATGATGAAAGGAAACATCAGGATAATTCCAATACTAGTCAAGGGAAGAGGGAATATAGTTACTTCATCCTATTTCCATTTGATTTTTGATTTCTCCTGTTAGATCAAAATTCTGCTTTTCCTTCAATATTCAATGGTCTTTGGAGGTATGAGTATTCATTCTGGTGACTTCTATGAAGACACTGTTTTTGGATTTTTATAGGCCTGGGTCATGTCAAGGGGATGGTAAGTATTTTTATGTGGTGATAATGGCTCCAGCTCCACTACAATTTATTCATTTAATTCTCAAGGATATTTTAGAATTTAATTTATTGTTTTCATTTTGAATTTAACAAACACCAAATAAAAAATTCCATATATATAATAAAACACAGGGAAAGAAGATTGTACATGAAACTGTGAATGTCTATTATGAATGGCTTGTTTTTCTTTTAAAATATATAATAAATTTAACATGCAGTTTTCAAAGCTGGTTCGTAATTCTTTCTGGCTTTCAGTTCTCTTTTCTGCATTAATAACAGACAGCATTTATAAGGTACTTTAGAGGCTAAATATATAAATGTGAGAATCATTTGATCCTCACAACAACCCTGTACGATAGGGGCTATTATTATTCTTATTTTACCAATCAGAAAACAGAGGCTGACTGAGGGTAAGTGACTTGCCCAGGGTCTTACAACTAGTAAATATCTGAGACAGGACTTGAACTAAAGTTTTCTTAAGTCCAGGTGTAGTACTCTATCCATTTTGCCTCTTAAAAATGTTCACTGAACCTTTTTCTTTTCTTTCTGTTTTGTTTTTTGTTTTTTTGGAGCGGGGAGGTGCTCTATTCCCATCTCCCTGTCAACGTCTCACTGCCCCACTCCCTGCCAAGGTGGGAAAAAAAGTTATATAAAGGTATATATATTCATGCAAAACAAATTCCTACATTGGTCATATCTAAAAATACATCTTATTCTGCATCTTCATCTGTCATCTCTCTGTCAAGAGGCAGGTAGTATATTTCATCAGTAACCCTCTAGAATTTTGATTAACTATCATAATTCTTTTTTTTTCTCATTTTAAAAATTCTAAACTTAAGAAACACCAAATTTCCATAGATGTTTCAAAACAGTCATACATAAACCTATGAATCTCTATTGTGTATAATTTGCTTTTCTTTTGAAGTATATTATAAATTTAGCATGTAAATTTCAAACCCGCCCTGCTTGTCGTGATTCCTTCAGGTCTTCCTTCTCTTCTCTTCTCTTCTCTTCTCTCTTCTCTTCTCTCTTCTCTTCTCTTCTCTTCTCTTCTCTTCTCTTCTCTTCTCTTCTCACTTTTTCCCCTTTGGAAATTTTATTCTAGTTCTCCTCTTTTACCTCACTCTCCCTGAGCCCCATGGGAAAAGAAAAAAGAAAAGAAGATCCCTTGTAACAAATAAATATTGGCCATGTCCAAAAATGTATGCCTCATTCCACATTTTGAGTCTATCAGTTTCATCATCAGTACTCTGGAGTCATAATAGGTCATTATATTGATCAGAGTTCTTAAGTCTCTCAAAGTTTTTTTTTTCAAATCATATTCTTGTTATTGCATAAGTCATTATTCTGGTTCTACTTACTTCACTCTGCATCAGTTCACAGAAATCTTCCCAGGAGCCTCTGAAAATATTACTATAATTTCTTACTATGCAATAATATTCCATTACAATTATGTGGCTTATTTGGTTCTTCCATTCTCTAACTGATGGACACCTCTTTAATTTCAATTCTTTGCCACAAATTATCTTCTTTATTTTTCATAATTATTGCTCCTTTTCCTCTTTCCTCCATCTCTTTGAGGTAATAGGCCTAATAGTGGTGTTATGTAGACAAAATTTAAGCACAGTGTAGTGCTTTTTTGAGCGTGGTTCCTATTTGCTTTCCTGAATGGCCAGACAAGTTCACAGCTCCATTAGTTGGGCTTTGCATTAATGCAGGCTCCTTCCTCTGCATCCTTTTCAGCAACTATCACTGTACTATTTGGTTTTCTTTGCCAATTTGAAGGGTACAAGATGAAACCATAGAGTCTCTTTAAATTGCATTTCTTTAATTCTCAGTCATTTAGGGCATTTTTATTTGGTTGTTGATAGCTTGAATTTCTTCCTTTGAAAACTGCCTATTCATATTTCAATAATGTTTTGGAATTCTTCTTTGTAATACAGGGATTTCTAATAATTTATAGAGTTGTTATCAATATGATTATCTCATTCTCACATTTTTCAATTGGATTTAGAAAGAAACAGTCCTAGGACAAGTCACTTTACTGCTATTATTCTTTTGTACTTAATATTGTAAGAACTAGTATTTTTGCAACGGGATAAAATAACTTGTTTTGATGGTGATGGCAGCAGTGCTGGTGGCTGCAGAAGCAGTGATGGTGTTGGTCACTTAGTTGGCAAAGTAAATAGAGTGTTGGATACAGGGCCAGGAGAACCTGAGTTCAAATTCCTTCTCTGCTATCTATTACCCTTGTGACCTTGGGAAGTCACTAGACCTCTCAAGTCTCAGTTTCCTCATCTGTACAAAGTTTGGTTAGCTGTCTTCCAATGTCTCTCCCAGTTGTAAATCTATGAACCTACTGTTATTATTATATTATTTTTCAATCACTCTCCCAAGTCTTTGGATGAGGAGTCTCTAAACAGGAGAGGATTTGGGGGAAATAGTCATTAAATGGGGTGGGGAGAATTTTGAAAGACAAGATATGATAGGAGACTGAAAATTACTACAGACCTTTCACAATCATAGCACAACTTGGAGCCTCAGAGGGAAGGTTACTACGATATTTGAAAATTAAATTTTGAAGTATCCATGCTCATTAAACAAAAGAAAATATCACCACATAAAAAACCCTGTTTATAGTTCAATTAGCTGCTCATTGAATTGTAATTGCTTTTGTGCTGATTTTTCCTCTATGGATAACATTTTTGGGTGAATGAGATATCATGATTTTATATGAACAAGATGTCTTGTTAACCTGGTGTTTTCATTTTCTTCCTGGAGATGTCTTCCTTCATTTCCCTTCCCATATTTTTAAATCAATATTGTCATCATTATAAAGAAATCAAACTGTATAAGGAGGAATATTATCTCTCAACAGGCCAGAAATCACAACTTCACTTCCAACAAACAATTTGCTATAGTTTTTGTTTGTTTTTTGTTAGTGCATGACTGAATTTTCTTTGGGTCACTATCCCATTACTCTTGGAACTTCCAAAGGTAACTGTCATTCAGAATTGCTACCTCTTAAATTTAAAATGAGTATACTTTTAACATAAGCAAAGGAACCTCTCTATTCATCCTACACTCCACCCCAAGTCACCTAGAACATGCTTACCTCTCCCTCAGGTGCCTGGGACTCAATCCTGTTTGTGAGAAACTAGAAGGCTCTCCTTCCCTGTTGTTTTCCAAGGATGCTTGAGGTATCTAGTCTCCTGGTAGTAAGGCAAGGGATTTATCTAAAACATGTCCTCTCAACTCTTCCTCCTCTTCCTCCTCAGTTTTCAATGCCTTCTTTTTAGGAAGCCAAGGCCTAGATCTGTTTCTCAAGAACACCTGGCACCTCAATCTCTTTAGATGCCTTATTTCCATGAAACTCTCTCTTCATCAACACATGTTGTCTTCGTGCAAAGGAAGACGCATTTCTATGCAGGGAACAGGATCTCCCTAGGGCTTCAACGAATGCAGACGCTTACTCTGAACCAGAATTCTGAACACATCCTGTTCAGTGAACACACACTGCCCTTTTCCCTAATGCATCAATCCCATTTGACACTTTATCTATGCCCATATTAGCCTTTCCACATACATGTCCTTTTTCTTTTTCTTTCTTTTTTTTAGAAAGAATACAGAATTAGAGTCTAGAGAGCAAGATTTAAATCATGCCTCAGTGTTGGACAGAAGTGGAGAGAGACAAGTCAGGGAAACCAATCAGGAAAAAAAAAAGAACATCATGCTTCATTGTCATGGAATGAACTGCCAAACCCTGGCCCATCACTTTGCAAATGTACACCTTTTTTATCTCCAGAGAAAACAAAGTAGAGATGACTCAGTCGCAAGCTCTTTGAGGCTGCCAATTTCTGATCTATCCACATATCTCCCCTAGCACACAGGGACAGTGCATTACATGTGGTAGGAAAATTCACGGATATTTAACGAATGAATGAACTCACTGCAACATATAATATATATAATATATAACAAGGTAGGGGGAGAGGTCCTAACCTCAGAAGGCAGGAGGCATCACTTGTTTCCTGGGATCAGAGGAAGGATGAAAGAATGGGTGATTCCGAGAAATGTGGAGAAAGATATCCCTAGAGTCTTCTCCAAGTTTTAGATTCGATGACTTCTATGGTTTTTGTTTTTCTTTGTACCCTTAGCTTGGAATACGACCTTGGGACAAAAGGAGTATTTAGTAAATACATCTTGACCAAACTGAATGTTTGTCCTCTAAAGCACACTGTCAACATACTTAATGTATGTTGGGCAGATTTCTTTCCTCCTTCCTCCCCCAGTTGATGTAAGAACAAAATGAAATAGAATATATAAAGTGTTTTGTAAACCTAAAGCACTTTATAAATTCTAGCTATAAATACAACAACTACTACCTACTACTACTACTACTACTACTACTACTACTACTACTACTACTACTACTACTATTATGATTTGTAGACTATTCATCCTAAGGCAACTTGTAGTAAGATATTTTAAAATTGAGGAAGATAGTTGGCTTTATCTCTAATTACACTTCACTTTTCCATGCTTGATAGAATAAGCACTTCATAAAAGTTTATCAATGGATTATCATCTTTGGGGATGAGAGCTGTCTGGAATAGCACTGAAACAGGTGATGATGTAGAATTACCTAATCTGAACTTAGCATATACAATGCAACATCCTTGAAGATAGGGACTATTTCTTTTTTGTTTGTTTGTTTCTATACCTAATCAAAAAAAAAAAAGGAGGGAAGAGAGAGAGACAGAGAGAAACAGAGAGAGACAGAGAGAGAGAAGGAAGGAGACAGGGAAGAAGGAAAGAAAGAAAGAAGGAAAGAAGGAAGGAAGGAAGGAAGAAAGAAAGAAAGAAAGGAAGAAAGAAAGAAAGAAAGTTTCTATCCTCAAAGACTCTATTCTATCATCTTCCTGAGTTCAAATCTGACCTCTTACACTTACTAGCTATGTGACCCTAGGCAAGTCACTTAACTCTGTCTGCCTCAGTTCCTCATCTGTAAAATGAACTGGAGAAGTAATTGACAAACTGCTCCAGTGTCTTTGCCAAGAAAACCCCAAATTGGGTCATGAAGAGTTGGAAATGACTGAAATGACTAAACAACAACCAATTCCTAGCAAAGTACATTATATATAGTTAGTACTTGTTAAATGTTTGATGAATTGAATTAATCAAAATTTATCAAAAGACAAATGTGAAAACCTTTTGGAACAGTTTGAGCAGAAAGTCATTTTTTGCTTCAATCCAATCCACATAATCCGCCATGAATCCAGCATAAAGTAGGTACTGCACTGAGCAGCAGAAGGCCCGCACACATTTTAGAAAAGTAAAACCATTATTTTAAATACTGTAACATATTGTCCTACAAGCTGGCTCACCAAATGAACTTGACTGATGACTGAAATATATGCAAGATGCTTTGCTATATTTTAAGAATTTGGATGCTTAAAATTTTATTTTCATCTTGAAGTTCTCCCCTCACCACATGGAAACACTGAATACAGATTCCCTGGGGCCCTTGATCAACTCCTGTTTATAGATATTGTATAGAAAATAATTTCAGTGAGCATACTTGCTAATCTCTCCATTTCTTGCTCCCTTAAATTATTTCCTGCTAAAGGAAGGAAAGATTTCCACTTGGTCTTATGTTTCTTTCTGCAATGATCCAAAAAGTTTCAACTTTTAATTGTACTTGACTCTCAATCCCTTTGTGCTAAATAATAGATGCAAGACAATTATATGCTAGATGTATTAATTATTCATTTGGATAATTTGAATTGATTTAAAATACATAATATTATTTTCTATTAAATTTCAATAAGACTGCCAGAATTCCATTAAATGCCAAATCATGATCATAAATTTTCATTGAGATACTTATGCAGGAAATATAAATCTCTCTTGAAGTCAGTGATTTACATCATCCATTTGCATGAGTGGCTGTGAACGTGGTTATTATGCCCATCACTCCTATTACCTATGAGATCTATTAATACTGAGTCATCTGACTGCCTTATCCTACCTACACATCTCCGCTTTGATACTGTTTAATATAAGTGGGAAGGAGAGACATGATACTATCGAATATATCTGTTTGTTGAGTTAAAGGACCTGGTTCTGATTCAAGATCTGTGATTCATTCTCATATAACCTTAGTGAAGCCACCTGCTCTTTCTGAAATGTCCTCACTTTCCTGATCTATAAAATAAGTAGCCAGCCAAGTAGGAAGAGAGGAATACACCCAATAGACTGTCTATGTGTTCCACTGATGTTTTCAATATCTCAAGAGAACTAAAGGTGGGGGGCAAGCATAGCAAGTGAATCCCTTATGGTGAGCTTAGGGGAGGATGTGTACATAGGATGGATTGGCATGGGTGAGTTGTGATGTTCAGCATCGGATGCAGTACCCTACTGAAGAGGTTATCAAGTATTGTATAGTCTTGGGACAAAGTAGGGGGAGTCTTAGACTAGACAGTTTCTAAAGTCTTCCTGTTCTAAATCCTATTACTATTGACTCAAATATTATTTGATCCAGACTTTTACATTGTAAACTATGGCTAGATTCAAAATCAAACCGCCCCACCCCACCCCTAGTGAAGAACTGAATACCTACTCTTGACAGATTTGCGGGACACAAAGAATTGTATAGCATGGTCCCTCTCCTAAAGTTGCTTATAATCTATGACAAGTTAAATAATACTTAAATAATACTTAATACTTTAATAATACTTAAAGAGTTAAAATACAACAAAATAGTATATAAAAGATATAGCCAGGGAGTACATAATTAATAGATCCATTAGGACATAGGGGAGGCCATGTGTTAGTATTTGACATTAGAAGACTTAGATTCAAAGCCTAGCCGAGATTCTTGTATCACTGTGTGATCTTGGACAAGTTATTTAATTTTTCTGGACCTCAGTTTCCTCATTTGTAAAAGGCAGGGCAAGATGGTCTCGTTTTCATCTCTAAACTATACTAAATGCTTTGAATTCAGATAAATTAAAGCTATCACATTGATCTGGGGAGACTTCATGGAAGAAGCCTTCTTTTCCTCTACTCTTTATCCTCTCCATGTAAGTAGGCCATTTTTACTTATATATGCACACTACAAAGGAACAAATATTTTAAAGCAGGAAATATGAAGTCTCCTTTCAAGGACGTAACATGGAAGAATCCTGAAGTTAGAAAAGTCTTTGAACTTCGAGCACTGAGAGTCCTTTCCTACTGACAGATCCTTTAAAGAGAATATGACAGAAATGGAGCAAAGAAATGTTGATCCAGGCATTCAGCCATCCTCCTGATTTAATTCAGAAGACTAATGATATTCACTTGATGCCATTTCTTCAAAATGCCTGAGATTTGTTGAGTGATTGGCCTGGATTAATCCTAGTCTGAGAGAACACAGGGAGCCTACCAGCTTGCGGAAAGCACTGATGTGCTAACTCTATTCAGGCAGTAAAACAGTCCCTCCACATACCTTCAGTTTTGTCTTATCAGTCTGATGCTGCGTGAGTTGTACTCTGTTCTGCCAAGCCCCATCATGCCCCATTGGATGACTTACCACACAAAAGAATCCACAGTCACCTTAAGTGTTTGGAAGTGTAAAGGAGTAGGTCATCAATGGTGAAATATTAGCAGCTTCATCATGATAAATAGGCACAAATGGTACCAGTTACATTCATATGACCTAATATGGTTACGTGTGTGTGTTTGTCATTAAACTTAACATATGTCAGTATGTGAGAGCATTAACTTCTAGACTGGGAATTTGAGGGAAAACTTACATCTCAACAATGTGTCTATAAGAGGTAGGATAGTCACCTTTAAGATAGTGTGAATATCCTTTTCTCTTGCTACAATCTTCTAACAGTGCCTCTGGATTAAAAGCCTTCTAAAATATCTCAGAAAGATAACATTAGAATAGTATGCAAAGCAAATAGGCAAGTGAAAGACACAGAGAGAACACCTGAGAGAAACAGAGGGAGTGAGGTAAGTCTAATGATTTTTTTTTCTTACAATGTGACTAATAATCATCAAACAACAATAACAATCTTCTGCGGAGGATCTATAGAAAGACACAGACAGGAATCATGCAGGATAAGAAGACATGGAGGGAAGCTAATCTGTCTCCATAGAGGGAACATCTCAGTTGATGACCTCACAGATCCATCAAGATATATAGGAATAATAAGGTAATGAACACTGGAAGCTGAGAGCTGGAAGGCACCTTAGGCATCACAGCACCACATAACTACAGCAGAAAGGGACCACAGAGGCCATGCTGTTTTTACCCATGAGGAAAGTGAAGCCCAAAGGCATTAACTCAGATAACTTCTCTGGGTCATAGGCTCATAGATCTAGAATTGGAAGGACCCGGGGAGGCCTGTAACCCATTCTCCCCCTTTCACAAATGGAAAACAAACAAACACAACTTTGGCCCAGAAAAATGAAGTGACTTTCCCTGAACATTTGAACCCAGGTCTTCTCATTCCTGATGCAATTCTTTCACTGAAACAAACTGTAACATTTAGCCCACTCTCTCCTTATTGGACCAAAGAGAAAACAGAGACATGGAGCAGGAACATGACTTTTCTAAAGTTACAAAATTTCCAAGTATAAAAGTAAGAGAACTCTAACTTCTTACTTTTGGTCACAGAATCATAAAATCTCAGTCAGAGAGCACCTCAGTAGCTAGAGAGTCTGAGTACTTCTCATACTTGTTTGTCTCAAGACCTCTCTACATTATTAAAATTGAGGACCCCTTCCCCAAAGAGTTCCTGTTTATTTGGGTTAGATCTAGTGGCATATATTTAGCATATTTGAAGTTAAAATATCTTAATATTATTATGAAAATAGTTTTGACCTCACAGGCTCCCTGAAAGTATCTCAGGGATCCCACATTCACATTTTGAGAATTGTCAGTCTAGAGGTTCTGCTTCCGGGAGCCAAGGTGATGGAGTAAGAAGTAAGTCGTTCTCACTGTCCCTAGAACAGCTGAACCAGCAGAAAGACAGTACAATAGTCCTAGCCCAGGTAGCTTGAGGGATTGAAAGGAAAGGCCCCTCTTGCCCTGGGGGAAGGGGAGCAGTACAGAACTGGAGGCATCCCAGCGAGCTAGCAGAAAGCCCCTCCTCAGCATACCGGGGGAGATCCTGAACCCCAAGTGGTGAAGCAGGCATATACCAACACTAGGACCCCTGAGTGCCTCAATGAGGCAGGAGAACCAATGGAAACCTGCTCAAAAAAACACCACCTGCCTTGGTGTTCTATGGCAACCAAGTCTCCCAGTGCCTCAGCAAAACTCTGGAAAGTTCTCCAAGGGTTTCCTCCAGGTGGAGAAACATCCCATAGCAGCAAAACATCCATCTGAAAGGAGCCAAAGAAAGTGAAAGGAAGGAAAGGCCCAGGTGAGCAGGCAACCTCCAGGGGCCAGACTACCCATTCCTATCCTTAGAGTTCCAATGTTGCTGATTCTAGCCCAATACTGGGTAACCTGCCAGAACACTACAGCCCCCAACGGCCAGCATCGGAGGCCCCAGCACACAAAGCCAGTGACCAGGCCCCAGGCTCCCAACACAAGAAGCTTGGGCCAGTGCCCTCTGCTCCCCAGCAGGAAAGCTCAATCTTTTTAAAGGCCAGGAAATAAGCAAACACCATGAGCAAAAAGAAACATACTTAGATTTTTATTATGGGAATAGTGAAGATCAAGGCAGAAATTCTGAAGAGGACAACATTGTCAACAGACTCACACCTAGAACCTCAAAAGGGAATATGAATTGGTCTGATGCCCAAAAAGTCTTCTTGGAAGAGCTCAAGAAGGATTTTAAAAGTCAAATAAGCGAATTTCCTGTCTAACTTATACTTGAAAAATAATTTCCACTATAATAATCCTGGTAGCTTTTCTTCCAGTTTCGGCTTGAAGACCTCCAAGGAGCGGGAGCCTGATTGACTCCTGAAGCAGCATCTGAAGCAGCAGTCCTACTTTGGGATAGCTCTGATTGTTGGAAGTTGCCTAAATTTGCCTCATTGTAACTGTCACCTATTGCTCCTAGTTCTGTAGAAGTCTAATCCTTCTTCTGCATGAAGCCCTCTAAATACTTATTAGCTATTATTAAAAAGTCTGAAATATCAGCCAGGTCCTAGAATGGTATTTTCATATGGTTACATCATAAATTCAGAATTACTCATTCAATCAGTTCTTTTTCCATGTACAAATTGAAAAGTGCTTCTGTCTCTGATGAATGGAGGTAAAAATGAAAAAAATAAAATACTCATATTTAAAATGGCTGTCATGACCCACTTTCTCTTTTACAAGCTAAAGATTCTAAGCAAGATGCTTTTTTCCCCCAGAATTATTGAATTCATTTTTAGATGTAAAGGATTACAACAATAATAATTAATAATAATAATATCACTTATATAGTGCTTTAAGGTTTTCAAAGCACTTTACAAATCTTATTTTATTTAATCCTCACAACCTTGGAAAATAGGTACTATCTTTAACCCCATTTTATAGATGAGGAAACTGAAACTTAGAGTCGTTATTTGCCCACGGTCACAAAGCTTTTTTTGAGACAGCATTTGAACACAAGTCTTCTTCATTCCAGGTTCAACTCTCTATCTACTATGCCACCCACTTGTCTTAGATCACTAAATGACCTTTCAAGGTCTTCCCCAGGCTTATGAATCAGGTAAGTCATCTCTCTCAGTTTAAGCATGTAGCTTTCACAGTTCTTCCTATTACCTTACCTGCTTATCTTTAGCTTATATCCTAAAACTCACATACCCATGAGCTTTGTGTATGATGGGGTGGAGATAATATTAGACAGACTGTGTCCCAGCATGAAGAGCAGGTTTTTTTTTATTTTTATGAAAAGTAGATTAAAAAGTCATTAAAATAAGATCAAAAGTGAATGCAATGTATTGGAATGGCTTCTAAAAGACATAAAAGAACTTCTCTATTCACGTGCGCAAAGTGACAAATAGGTGTTAAATAACTATTATGTGTGAGGCACTGAGAAATACAAAGAGAAGAAAGGCAATAATCCCTACCATGAAGGCAGCCTATATCCTACTGGGGGTTACAGAAGCCCTACAGTATGTGAAAAGCCAAGTAATGACCAGCCAATTTGAAGAAGTGGAGTATTATGAACTGTCATCAACTAGCACCAGAAGGATGGGCATCAGCAAATGCTTCATGTAGTAGAAGGTCCCTGGGTTGTACCTTTAAAGGAACAATGGATTCTAAGGGGTGGAAGTGAGAATAGAATGCATCCTAGTGTGCTGGGACCTGTGTTACTTTTCTGGGGGGGCAGGAAAAGGAGGTGCTGTCACTAAGCACAAGTGAATGCTAGTTTGCCTTTGCATAGCGGCAAGTAGGATTGTATTTATGTTTTGGGCACTTTACAGAGGTATTTATTTGTCTCCTTATGGGAAAATCTGCAATTGTATCTTTTTAAATATCAAATTATCTTTGATATTTAAGTAATGTATACCCAATGGAGCATTCAGTTTACATAAAGCTTTGCACGAATATATACCTACTGCATGAAATGAGATGCACTTGTATGTCTGTCATCCGTTTTGCCATGTTGGAAAAAGGAAAATAAAAGAAACACATACATGCACTAGGTGAGAAGGAGGAGACAGGAACACAAGACCACTGAACACATGGGTCTCAGTAGGACCGGATATGACATCTTCCTGAAAAGGAATGAGCCAGGTCCACTGAGGAAGTTACTTTCCCAGAGTCACAAAGCATCTGTTAGTCCTCCAAAGGATGATAATGTTGAGTTGGCAAGAACCTTCAACTAAGAGACAGTTCAACGAGGGTCAGAAACAGAGGAAATTAGTAGAGGTGGATAGTAAGTGAGAAGCCTATTAATTGACCTGATAATAAATACAGAGAGGTCCGCTGTCTTTCTGGGGTATATATGTGTAACAGCAATACATAGAGAATCTCACAAGACATGTTAAAATGGATGACTGCCATCCACTTTAAGAGATTCCCATGGATATAACTGATATTGCCAGAAGGAATCTAAAAAGCATAACTAAGGGTCTTGAGGCCTTGATCAAGAAACTTCAGATCTTCCATGCAGATGTGTTATTTTCTTCAATGAAGCAAGGATTCAATAGCCCTGCTGTTCAAAAGCAAAGAGTACCCTTTGTCCCAGCAACACCACTTCTACGTCTGTATCCCAAAGAGATCATAAAAACGGGAAAAAGACCCACATGTACAAAAATATTTATACCAGCTCTTTTCATGGTGGCCAAGAATTGGAAATTGAGGGGATGCCCATCAACTGGAGAATGGCTGAACAAGTTGTGGCATATAAATGTAATGGAATACTATGGTGCTATAAGAATTGATGAGCAGGTAGACTTCAAACAAAACCTGGAAAGACTTACATGAACTGATGCAGAGTAAAATGAGCAGAACCAGGAGAACACTGTACACAGTAACAGCCACATTGTGTGATGACTGACTTTAATAGACTTAGCTCTTCTCAGCAGTGCAAGAATCTAAAACAACTCCAAAAGACTCATGATGGAAACTGCTATCCACATCCAGAGAAATAACTATAGAATCTTAATACACATAGAAGCATACTATTGGCTCTCCTTTTCCTTTGTTGTTTTGTTTTATTGCTTCATTCTCATGGTTCCTCCCATTAGTTCAAATTGTTTTTTACATCATGAGTAATGGGAAAATATGCTTAATATGAATGTACAAGTAGAGCCTATATCAGATTGCATGCTGTCTTGGGGTGAGCAGAAGTGGGAGAGGGAGAAAACTTAAAACTCAAAATCTTATGGAAGTAAATGTTGAAAACTAAAAATAAATTAATTATAAAAAAAAAACAAAGGGCAGATGTCCAAAGTGAACAGCTGACTCAAAGGATGGTGTCTAAATAGGGCATTCACAATGAAAAACAATTAAAAAATCAAGAGAATAAAAGGACCTTTCCATTATACTAGAAATTTTCCCAACAATGGTGGTAAATCAAATATGTTCATTGTCCCTGTTATATGACATAGTACTAGATATACTGATTATAGCAATAATTCAAGAAAACATAAATTAAGGGAATAACCATAGGTGAGCAGGAGGCAAAATTATCCTTATTTAAAATTGATATAATAGTTTACTTGGAGTTTTAAACATTCAATAAAACATTGAAACACTTTTTATCTTCAGTAAAGTAGCAGGATATTTAAATAAAACCACAAAAATCATGATTGTTTCTATAATTACTAACAAAGCACAGTAGGAGCTAAAGAAATGCCATTTGCAATAGTTAACAAAATGTATGCAATATTTGTGTATTAGTCCTAAGGATTCTAAGAGATAGAGATGAGCATGGAGTACATAGTAGGCACGCAATATAGCTTATACAAAGGACTAGAGGCTGGAGATAGAATGCTGACTCTGAAGAACAGGAAGTAGGCCAGTGTGGCTGGAAAGGAGAGAGTGCATGAAAGAGAGTAAGGGAATAAGTCTGGAAGAGGAGCGCTGGAGCCAGATTGTGAAGGGCTTTAAACGCCAATGTGAGGCACTCATAATCAGGAGTCACTGATGATTCTCCAACCACCTTGGATTCATCCAGCCCTGAGCTTCAATCATTCTATGTCTAAACAGCTCCTTTTTCTATAAGTTCATTTAGCATTTATTCAACATAACACCCTTTGTGGGCTCATGATTACTTGCTACTTCACAGGATCCACTATGGAATAAGGTTCTACAGAGTAGTAACTATGCCTTATAATATTCTCTTCGGCCTGTTATGTTTATACAGAGGAGAAACTTCATTTATAAATAACTCAAATATAAGTGCTTAATAAATGCTTGCTGATTGAGTGATTGAACTAAGGGAGAAAAACATTATCATATATGTATGATGTTTTGTATGTTTATGTATATGTATATGTATATGTTTTGCATGATCACTTTCTATTAGACTGAAAAATATACGAGGACATTACGATGTAGCTTTTGTCACTGGCAAACTTATGGGAGGAGATAGACAAGAACTGCACGACATGGGCAAGGATGTGATACCAGTGGGGAAAAAGGTCCAATGGGAATATGGTATGACATTACCAGAAGACATCAATAGTCCTTCAGTAACAGAGGTGTGAATTACCTCTCCATGCATGTACCCCGACCACACAAGTCCTCTACTTTTCAACCCCCCTACTTCTGTTCCTGGGATCAGCTAGATAGAGGTAGATAGGTATAATGGCTAGAGTGCCAGGCCTGGAGTCAGGAAGATGCCTCTTCCTGAGTTAAATCTGGCCTCAGTCACTTACTAGCTGTGTGACTCTGGGCAAATCACTTAATCCTGCTTACCTTAGTTTCCTCATCTATAAAATGAGCTGGAGAAGGAAATGGCAAATCACTCCAGTATCTTTGACAAGAAAGCTCTAAATGGGGTCACAGAGAGTTGGACACAACTGAAAGACTGAACAACAAATCTGTTCCTGAGGTGTTTGCTCTCTTCCTCTTAATATTTATTTGTGAAAGAGAATAGGTCCTAGACCTGTGATTTCACTGGCATACAGAACTCCTAGGCACTTTTTCTGAAACCTGTGATCTTTGTGAGTTGCCTAGAGCAGCAAGAGGGTAACTAGACTGCCAAAGACCACACAGCCAGTGTGTGTCAGAGGCAGGAATCCAACACAGATCTTCCTGGCTCCTAAGCTGATTCTCTAACCACTACTCAGTGCTACCTCTGAATGAGAGGATGTCCTGGGCCTACTAGGCAAATGTTTTATCGCTACTTTTCTGACTGAGAAATTCATTCAATAATTTTGCTTTGAGCAAAATCTCAGTCTCTTCTGACTGACTAGCAAAAAGTAAACCCATAAGCATGGGCCTGAGAACTATGATTTTTAAGTGGACAGTTCCTGTAGATAACATTGAAATGTAAGCAACTTTGTTAAAAGTAAGAAACCCATGTGCAAGATGGTGGAGTTCATCCTCTTTTTAGGGATGAGGACACAAACCCTAAGAGATGAAGTGACATATCTAGGATCACTCAGCTAGGCGGGACCTGAAGGGCAATCTGAACTCCTATCTCCTCACTCTAAATCCAAAGCCCTTTCCACTCTGCCATACTACATTTACTGAATTTTTACTCAATCTACATTTACATTTTATTATATCTGGGCTCATTTGTAAGGCAGTAAGGTACTAAAACAGAAATAAATTGAGGGACTATCTAAAGTTTCAACTGACATAAACTGTCTTGGCTGTCTAGAAGTGACATCTTATCCAAATCATAAGGGGAGAGGCGAACAAAGGCATAAAACAGTGGGGGTATCATTAGTTTCACTAGACTTGGCTTCATTCACCAAAGACAGAAGCACTGTTCAACTTGTACCTGAAGGAAGAATGAAATGAATGCTGAATTCTGATTATATGATGTACTTGTGCAGAAATGATTTGTTCAGCCTGCTGGGGGCTTGCCAATAATCTGAGATTTATATTAACATTAGTCTCTGATCTCCCCTAGGTATGGAAAGAACATATTCACACATTATGGCATAACTTAAGGGATTATGAAGTCTGCTGATTAAGGAACTTGCAAAATAACCTACAACTCTTGCCATTCCTTCCTAGTTCACAGATTTGTTCCTATTGCAAGTCAAGTTAATGTTGGTCTTATTCTGGAAGATTTACCAGATCTCTCTTTCCTAAGAACTCATATGTTTTAGTCCATGACATGGGGCTAGTTTTGACCATTGGTGCTGACATCATCATGTCATTTTGGAGTTCTATTCTAGTGCCCCCCAAAAGATGAAACAACTTCACAGAATCATAGAGTCAGAGATAGAAAGGACCTTTCTTAATGGTTATCTGGTCCACCCATTTATTTTACAGATGATCAAACTGAGGCCCAGAGAACTTAAGAGTCTTGCCCAGCACCACACAGCTATTAAGTGGCAGAGCCACAATCCTAAATTAGGCCACCTGAGTCAAAAACCAGAGCTCTTTCCAATATATGAGGCATCTGTCTAGTAACCTGAGGCATTCAAGAGCTCCAATTTATATATATTCTTTTCAAGGGTAATTCAAAAGCATTATTTTATAAGGAAACTCTTTTCTCTGAAATCTCATTTGCAAGACAAAAGACTGAATAAAAATGAGGTACAGATACCCAAATGGTAGATGTGCTATTTCTCCTGGTTTTGTTGAAAACTGCATATAAAATGCTACCTTTCCATCTGTCTCCATTCTAAATTCACTTCATATTATAGGTTTACTTGTTAATCCTCCCAGACAACAGGAAAAAAATAATCTTGTTGCAGTTGAGATCATATTAAAAGGCACTGGAAAACAAAGTAGTACTAAAGAAAAGCTTCACAGGGCAACTTGCCCATTGGCCGGGTCACCACTGCCACCTGCAATACACTCCTTGCTTATCTGTACCTCTCATATCCCTTGTCCTCCTTCAAGGCTCATCTTTCTGATCAACTCCTCTATGTGACCTTCTGTTCTCCCATTTGTCAGGGACAGCAGTTCTGCCTCCCTTTAAATGACCCTGTACCACACATTTAAAAATTTAAGGTCCATGAAGGCAGGGACAATGAGTTTCTATTCCCAGTGTGTTAGCACAGGGCCTTGGGCACCTCATGGTAAAGCCTTCTCTTATCCTCTCAGTCTCTCAAATAATACTGTATTTTAACAAACTATTTGAGCCACAAGATTTGGGTTCAAATCCTAGTTCTATTACCTGTGTGACCCTGGATGAGTCACTTGATATCTTTGTGTGTCAGCTGTAAAATGAGGGGATTGGACTATAGGGCTTTTAAAGATTCCCTCCATGGCTAAATCTGTAATCCTACTGGCATTTTGCCCCTAACTTGTGGGGATGGCCTGTCCAGCTGACAGTAGCCTCTCTCTGCCACCCCCCCCCAAATCATTCTATTTCTTTTGTCAATACTTTGCATATATTTAAATCTGTACATGTTGTTTCTTCCAATAGAATGTATGGACTTTAAGGATGAGGACTATCTCCTCTGTCTTTGAAGCTCCATTGCCTGGAACTGCCCCTGGAACACTGTAGGCATTTAATAAATTCTTCATTGCTTAATTGATTGCAGTCTTCTATTAACCAATTATGATTCCCCATTATTCACACAGTCTAGCTCTGGGGACTAAAAATTTCTTTTTCTGTCACCAGGTTTTCTTTCCATTGTCAGTCAATTATAGAAACAACTTCTTGGTTTTATTTAATGGTTTCCATTTTAGCAGTCACAGATTTTGCCAGGCTAAAATCACTGCCATGAAGTGATGTCTATGGAAATGGAAGCAGAAGATAATTACCATGGCCATACACACTGCATTGGGTGAAAACTGCATCCAAAGGCTCAAGCACAGATTGTCCTCAGCTCTGATAAGGAATAACAAGGGGGGGGAAGGAAAGAAAAACAGAAGACACAGGAAATTCCGACTTTCTCAGTGAGACACTGACATTAACATCATAGAGTCAACCTACTATTTCAGGAAAGGCTTTGGCATAAAGAAGACAAATTGGAAGATGAGGATGGGTATGACATTTTATTTTTGCTTTAAATTTGGGTAAGTAAAACAAAGGAGAAATATGGAGTAGGGGGTAGGGGTTGATCTCAGCACCAGGAAAACTTGCATTCAAATCCTATTTATGACCTGTTGGCTCCATGACCTTGGGCAAGTCTCTTAACTTCTCTGAACTCCAAGCAGCTCTCTAAGACCTTAGGTTGTTAATACTCAATGATAAGAGGAAAATCACAGTTTCCATCCCATCTCAATACAATCGTCCCTCCCCTTCTTCCCCCTGAAAAAAGTTGTCCTTTTATTTCAGTGGGTGGATCTCTCAAAATATCTGCAAGTTTTCCTATGTATTACAAGGATTTTATACTCAAAAAATGTTTTGGATCAGCTATTTATGAGATCAGAGGGGCTTATGTAGGCCCTCCCAGCCAACACACGATCTCCCCATTATTTATCGTATTCTGCATTTTGAGATGCAGGTCTTTCGGTATTGAAGACTTTTTGGTCTATTAAAATGGAAATATTCTTGGGAAAGGTGGCAGGTCAGGAGTATAATAAACTTTGAAGTCCTTGAGGAGATGGACAGTTTCATTTTGGTCTTCTTAGTGCTTCACCTAGAATAGTGTCTTGCATATGAATGAATTAGCAAATGAATGAAAAGGCATTTATTAATCACTTACAATGGGCTAAACTAATGATATAAACTAATCACTGTATTAAACTAATGATACAAATACAAAAGTGAGATAGTCTCTCCCCTCAGGGAGCTTACATTCTAATGGTAGAAGGCATCTTCTATATACAGACTGTTCTCACTTCAAGTAAATTCAGCTTTACTTTAGAAATTCATATTCAGAGAAAAATGTAAACTTTAATGTACAATGGTGAATTCACTCTGCTCCTGCCCTTCTGCTTAGAAATCCTTGGCCTCCCATCCCCTACTAAAAAACAAAACAAAACAAAACCTTCCAACTCAATGCAGAACGAGGAACATGTGGGGAGAATGGCACCACGACCATTAGATCAGAGACTTGGCTTGAGACCTCAGATGCCAAGAGAGGAGATTTTGCCCGGTTCCACCCACCCACTTCAGGCTCCTTCCTGTCTGTCATCCCTCCCTCTGAGCGGGAGTACCTGGTGTCTGTCCACATCACCTGTCTTCTCCTCTGTCCAGCCTCCACGAGTCTACCCCTACCCCGCTTCTTCCTGGCTGGCTGGGTTCCCACGTGATTGTACCCAGCTTCACTTTTTTTACATCCCCTTGAACCACGTGCCGACCCACTCCCTCCATGGGCTCAGGACCCTTTTCCTGCTTTCCCCCTTCCTATCTTTTCTTTAGGTAGAGGTCGCTGGACTACTAGAGTAAGAATTGTCTGGTTAGGGGAATGGTGGCCAGGAAAAGACTTTGGTCTAAGAATTCACATTCACATGTGCCTTTTCCAGAGATAATGGTAGGGTTGATTTGATTATTGTTCTTAGAGTAAGAGAAGCAAGGGAAAGGAAAGGTGAAGGAAAGGTACAGTTATTAAGCACCTACTATGTGCCAAGTACTGTCCTAGGCATAACACAAATATTATCTCAAAAATAATCCTGTGAGATAGATGCTATTATTATCCCCATATTATAGATGAGGAAAAAGGCATAGAGAGGTTAAGTGAGATGCCCACAGAGTCACAGAGCTAATATGTGTCTGAGCCTGGATTTGAACTTAGGTCTTTCCAACTATAGCACAGAGGCAGTGCAGAAAATGGCCAGTGGGAAGGTGATAATGCATGAATCCATGGAATCCAATGTCCTACAGGCATGACAGTTCCTGGAAGTCAGCTTTGGAAGGTGGACCAGCAGAAGGGGAGAAAATATCTGAGGTGACTAGGAAGATACTTAATCTACTGGGTACCTAATTATCTCCCCGGGTTGTTGGGAAGCTCAAATGATATATGAAGAGCTTTACAAACTTTACTTTGCAAAAATCACTATACAAATATCCTTTATTATTCTTGCCTATCCCTCTGACTGAGATCTGTGGCTGCTATCCAAAGTTCCTCAACTTTTTGCAGTTTTGTATCTTGCCAAAATTCAGTTAGTGAACAACCATTTATTAAGCACTTAATATTAAGCAATAAACTAAGCATCATCAATGCTGTTATTTTTTAAACAAAATTGTGATTCTCATTTTAAACAACTATTCTAAGTAGATTTTCCAGTAGTGAATTTGTCTGATTCCTCACTGATTGAAAACATAAGGTGCTTACTTAATGCATTTCATTGTTTGCTCCAGGATGGTTACATAAACAGTCAGACTATTACACTGAACTTCCTACTGAAATGCTTTATTCACCTGATAGTATTGACACATACCCCTCTAAATGGTCCATTGTGGTGTCCAAAGTAATCTCCTAAGATCACTAGTGAGATGCCTACCCCATCTGTTGCATAGGAACTGAAGGTGCAATTTCATTGATAAAAAGGACTGGATGAAGAAAATTCTCAACAAATACAACTTACAATATTTTCTAGAAAAGTAACTGGTTAAGTTACTTGTCCAGGGTCTCTATTTACTACTGATCACACAATAGGAACTTAATAAATGCTTCTTGAATGATTGTAACTTGATGTTTTAATGGCACACTTAAGAAAAGCATATAGCATTGAAACCAAACCCTTCAAATGGGAATGGATGGAAAACACTGATAATGTGCCCTGGGACACTTTCTAGCCTCATCTGTGGAAGTATATTTACATTTAATTAAAGAAACTCTCCTGAATGAGAAGAAAGTGCTGTCTGGGAATCCTCAATTGTTTGAGAATTTGAATTGGTTGCAACAGACAAACAAAAGAAAACAAAACAAAATCCAAGTCTTGTTGGGAAAGGGATTTGTAAAAAGAATTTTTATCTAGGTGAGGATTTTTTCTCTCAAGTAGATCTAAGTCTGTCATTTTGGACTAAATGTTCAGAGCCACTGCTTTATAATAGGTTCTTAATTTTCTGCGTCTTCCACAGTCGGTGAAACCCACAGATCTCATCATGAAATAATGTTTTTAAATGCATAAAATACAAAGGTTTATAAAAGAAGCCAATTATACCAAAACAGTTATCAAAACATTAAAAAAAAGTTCACAGATGGCAGCTTAAGAACCTCTGCTTTATAAGAGCCTTAAGCCTTAAAGGGTCCCTATGAGCTGAGTTCAGACAATGCTTACAAATGAATATCTACATATTTTTTTTTAAAACATGGAGAAATGGATTCCAAAGTTCCTTCAAAATAGCTCCCATCAAAAGAAGGTGATACTTATTCCTAATGCAAGTATCTAGTACTTCTGTTCAATTCCATTTTTAACCCATATTCTACCATAGATGCAACATGGTGCAATGAATGAAGTGCCAACCTTAGATTGAGGAATATTTGGATTCCAACTCAGCTTCTCACACTGATTAGCTGTTCAATCCCAGGGAACTCATTTAGTTACTATAGACCCAATTTATTATTCTGTAAAATCGAGGTTGTTATAAATGGTTCAAATGAGAAAATGTATGCAGAACACTGCAAATCTTCAATTCCTATACAAATGTGAGCTACTAATACTCATTCCTTCAAGATGCAGCTAGCACATGCAAACTTGGAGGATTAAGGGTCACTGAATGATATAAAAAGTTTAGATAAAATATCTACCCTACCCTTATGAAGCTTACATTCTAGTAAGCGATAAGACAGCAACATAGATTAGTTATGATTCATATTTTTTTTTAATTTTTGTTTTGGTCCAAGTCTGTGATTTCATTGGTTTAGAGAACTGCCGGTGAGGAAATCCCCTCTCCCACTGCAGATCAGCCATTTCTTTACAACTTAGCATCTTAACAAAATGGGGGAACAGAGGTTAAATGAGTTGTCTAGAGCCACGCAAACAGTATTCAGGCAGAGAATCCGTGTATTCTTGATTCTGAGGCCTTCTATCCACCACCACATACCTACTTCTACAATACATAATTAATATAAAAGTAAGTGCATTAGAGAAATATAAAGTGCCTTGTGATCTTCATTGCATCATGGTATCATAGATATGAAACAGAAAGCTACCTCAGAGGTCATATAATCCAACTAACTCCCTCCTTCTTTCCTTCATTCCATCCTTCCTACTCAACAAGCTCGCTAATATACCACAGTACAAATAGCAAGCCTCTCCTACGTCACTGATTTTTTTTTTGCTTTGTCTTTTTTTCTTTTCTTTTTTTTTCATATCTGGTTGGCAATAGGGTAATCAACACCAAAATATTTTTTAAAATAAAAGAAAGTTCAATTCATAAGCAAAAAAGCACCTGACTTTTGTGATAAAATGCAACCTAAGAATAACTACTGACAAGCCTGAGATGAAGGTACATGGATTATACCCATTTTGCCAATGAGGAAACTCCTGCTTAGAAGGGTCTAGCACCTTGTGTGCAGCACACAGTTATCAAATGTCAGAAAGTAGATTTGATTGCACATCTTCCTGACTCCAATCTGGCACTCTTTTCATTGCACATTACCACTTTTTCTCCAAGCTGGCCAAACACCCTTCTGTTGGCAACAATTATTTCAGAATCATTATTATCATAACATTTAGAAATGGAAGGGATGGTAGAGTTAATCTATTTCAAGCCCTTCATTTTGTAGACTAATATGAGGCCCCAGAAGTTGTAGTGACTCGCCTAAAATCACATAGGAAATGATCCTAGCTAGGCAACATAATTGTTCCACCTCTCAGTCTAGAAACATAAAATAAGGCATTTATGTAAATGGGACACTTTCAGGCCTTAGCACACCAAAATCCAGTCAATCATGGAAGCCAACTGCTACCTGCCCCTTCCCACCTTCTCCTCTGCCGTCAATCAGATCCTGAAGGCCTGTGTTCTTATTAATTAATATTGAATTCTAGCAAACATATTCATATGGCATGGCTTGGATCCAGTTGGTAAGTCCTTTAATGTGTCAAGGAGCTGTGATGTCATCTGGGTGTGCTCTCATGCCACAGACACAAATCCCAGCCCTTCTATCCTTAGTAGAAAATCTCTGAGAAAGGCCAAGGCTGAACAATCTCTCACCCTTCAGGCAACACAATGAGAGCTATATTCAACTCTTGATTTTTAAGAGCCTATTGAACAGTGCCTTAAGAAACATCCTCAGAATAGGTACTTAGGCTGTTAGGTCTAGAAGTAATTCATTTGAAATTGTCTGCTTTCTGATAAGGGAGAACAATGAACTCTCTGGAAAGTTTCATTTCAGGCCACCAGGTTCCGCTACGTGTAACGGCTCAGGAACTAGTAAATGGCAAAGTACACTGTGTTCTCACAACCTCCGAATTGTTTTACACTACAGTGTGACAAAGGCTCACTGGATCAGGCATTCCTGGTTTCAGAGGGGATAGCTGGCATCTCCATTTTCTGAAAAAGAAACCAATTCTTGGGGAGTTACACAGTACTTTACTATTAACAAGAAACTTCCTATAACATCCCTAAAAGGATGAGAGTACAAGTATTATCATTCCCATTTAAAAGATATGGAAACTGAGGCTCAAAGCAGTTCAGAATCATCAGAGTTATCATGCCTTTGTACAGGCATTCCCCCCATGCCTGGAAAGCACTCCTCATTCACCTTTAACTCAAAGAATTGCTAGCACCCTTCAAAGCTCACTTGATGCATTACACCTTTCATGACTTCCCTACTGCCATTCCTTTCACCCCAATAACCTGTACATTCTGTATCTTCAATGGAATGTAAACTGCTTGAGGTATCAGATTGTTTTATTTTCATCTTTGAATCTCTAATGTGTAGCACAGGGCATGACACATTTTGTTGTTGTTCAGTCATTTTTCGGTTGTGTCCAACTCATGACCACATTTGGGGTTTCTTGGCAAAGATGCCGGAGTGGTTTACCATTTCCTTATCCAGCTCATTTTATAAATGAGGAAACCGAGGCAAACAGAATGAAGTGACTTACCCAGGGTCACACAGCTAGTAAGTGTCTGAGGTCAGATTTCAACTCAGGAAGATGAATCTTCCTGACTCCAGGCCTGGCACTCTATCCACTTGGCCACTTAGCTGCCCATGACACATAGCAGAGCCTTAATAAATAAAAAAAAAAAAAAAAAATGCTGGTTTGCTGACAAAGCTAAAAAGTGGTATTAGCAGGATTCCTGACTCTAACTTCTTAATTCACGTCTAGCACTGTTTCATTATAGTATGATTCTATAAGGTAGGTCACCAGTGACAATCTACCCGAGTAACAAGAACACAATCTCTAATTTCTCTAGCCTGACATTATGTGGATAGCTTCCCAATGAAGGATTTCAATCTACTCTGGCCACATATACAGAGCAACCAAAATACTTACTGAATTTTAGTATAATTGAATTTAAGGCAAAACTGTTACAGTAATTTTCCCAAAGTCCAGATCTGGCCATGTAACTCCCTATACTGTTCTAGTGGTTTCCCACTCCCACTAGGATAAAATAGAACCTCCTCTATTTAGCATTTAAAGCTCTACGTAACTTGGGCCCAACTTGTATTTCCAACCTCTCTAGACATTACTCCTCCTCTCACATTCTTCATTCTACCCAAAGAGGCAGTTTCTCACAGAGGTCCCTCCATCTTGACTCTGTGTATCTTGGCACTGGCCTTTCCCAATTCCCGTGTCTGGAATACACTGTCCCTTAAGTCCCATTTCAACAGTCCCTCTTTCTCCTTTAAGAAGAAGTTTAGCCATCATCTTCTGCAAGAAGCCTTTCCTGATTCCCTTCCACCCCACCACCCTCCAGCGTTAGTATCTTCCCTCCCAAAATACTTTAGAGAGAAAAATAAACAAAAAAACTTGAAAAGTTATCTTTTCATTCTTACTTGAACCCTTATGAAGTCCCCTTTTCTGGGGTCACTAGTCTTATGCCATTGCTTCTGTGGACTGACCTTCCTAAGTCCCCAGAGTCCAGAATCTTGCCAGTTTCTAGGTTTCACAGGTCACCGGCAACATTCATTAAAATCACAGCAGCTGCTGAAGTCTACCCACAGTCAGGCAGCCATGAGCATTCCTTCAACCCCAACTTAAGTAGGGCTTTTATGTTTCAGTAATTTAGGCATCTTCTTGATTGCACTGGGCCAAAGTCTGGGAGGGTCTTGTGGAAGATCCGCTCATAATCACAAAGCCATCCATACATTCTTAAGTTCCCCAAGCCTGGATCACACAAATGTGTCCTGTGTTTTCTTGCCTCAAGGAACATGCCAAGAAAGCTCCATCTGGCTTCCACGTGACCGGAAGTGAAGAAATTCACCACACAGGAAGTTGCGGACTGAACCACTACCTGGGGGGTGGGGGGTGTCCAGGCATGAGAAAGGTCACAGACGGGCAAGCACAGATCCCAGTAGGATTATCCCGGCTCTACCCCTCTTCTCTCCAGTACCCCTCTTCTCAGTGGAGCAACCTGCTCCACAGTGGAGGCAAGGCTAAGGTCAAGTGGGAGGTCAGCTCTGAGCCTGTACTGAAGGCAAGCCAGTGGAAGGAAGAAAACTGCCTTTGCGCCTGCGCCCGTAGCAAAGGTGAAGGCCAAGCATGTGAGCCTGTGCCACTGTGGAGGCGAGGCCAAGGTACAGGCAGGAGGCTGACTGTGCGCCTGCGTGGCCCCGCAGATCTCTATACTTGCCTTCCAGAGCCTGTGAGAGCCACTGGAGCACCTGGGGCCGTTGACTCAGCCCTGGGGAGGAGACAGCCTCTAAAGCCACCATGGAAACCCTAGCCAGACCCCACCACGACCCAGGACCCCTAACTACTTTGCTTATATCGGTATTTATTCACTTTTTATATATGCTGTACATATTCTTATGTGCACTTAATAACAGCTAGCATTTCTAAAGCGCTTTGAGGTTTGCAAAGCACATTGCGATTACGTCATTTGATCCTTACAACAACCTTGAACTGTAGGTGATGATAGTAACACATGAGTGACACCTTTTTTGCGTCTGGCCATTCAAGCAATTGCAGATCTACATGGAAGTGAGTTTCCCCATACCCTTCTAGTGAAGTACAGGGTGGAGGGAGCAGGGGAAGCCTGATTTAGCCTCAAAACGTAATAATACTAATTTTAAATGTTTTTATTGGGTTTAAAAAAATGTGTCCAAAGAAAATTAAGTTAATTTTAAAACTATGGACTTAATCTTGTTAAAAAAAATAATAATTCAAATGAATGGCCACTCTTTCCATTCCCCAAACAGTGAGATTGTTTTAGTAACTTAATTCCTTTTTAACTCTCTGTTTTTTCAACTCATTTTATTACAGCATTACAAAAGCGCAGACTTTCTTAGATGAAAAGTAATTCAGAGGCCATCTAATTTAATACGGATCTGAAAAAGACTGCCTGATAGAACCTATCTACTTTGTGGTCATCCCTACTTTGCCTTGAAGATTTCCAATGAGGGGTAACCCACCACCTTATACTTGGAGGATAGTTACAATTTTTAGCAAGTTTTTATCTATGAATCAAAGTTTCCTCTTTACTACTTCCATCCGTTGCTTAAAGTTCTGCCCTCTGGGACTAAACACAACAGGTAAAATCTCTCTTCCATAGACCTGTTCTTCAAATGCTTGAAAACAGATTTCACATCCCACAGTCTTTCCTTCTCCAGAGTTCCTATCTCCAGTTTCTTTAATTGATTCTCTTATGATCTCAAAGCCCACCAGTCATTGTATTATATGTAAACTCAGCATAAAGCTATTTTTTTTCCCCACTGGGGCAGCTCCCATTTGACAATTTGCAAATGGGTTCAATTTGGTATAAAATTCTTAAAATATTCATAGAAGTTAATAATGATCATTTCAGTCAATTAATGTTCCCATGAACATGGTGGCATAGTAATTAAACACCTGATCTTGGGGAGAGCTCCACCTTTGGTATTAACTTGTTGTGGGATAATAGACAAGCCACCTGTAGTTGTAGTGACCCAGGCAACACTTAACCCTGTTTTCTAAATCTGTAAGTTACAAATGAATTGAATTGCCTGTCTGTATTCATGGAGGGAATTTCCACACCAGGAGTTCCTGCACACTTTTGAAATTGCCTCCTCTCCTAATCTCTATCTCCACCCCTGCACCCCCCCCAAAAAGGAGTGGATAACTGTGTGTTAATATTGATATGCACACATTCATACATACTCAAACACCGTTAGACTAATTCTCAAATAAGCCATACTGTTCAACTATACTCTTACATATCTGTATCTATCTATCTATATATAGATAGATAGATACAGATGTGGATATATATATATATCTTTCATAAAGGAAGGATTTATTTGTAGAGAGCTCTAAGTAAGAGCATCATCAGTCAGTCAACAAACATTATCAGGCACCTACTGTGAGCCAGGGTATAGGCTCATGTTTACACACAAAAAATTTATTTAAGCAAACAAGTAATGCAAGAACTACAGTAACATCAATCTAGTTAATAAAGAGTAAAAAACCCATTGTTGAAAACAAACAAGCCACAAAGTTTAATTCTAAGATATAAAGGTTTATTTAATCTTAAAACTTATAATTACATCATTTTTTTAAAAGAAGTCAAAATATCCTAAGTAGTTATGAATAGGTTACAATGCAAACTCCTCAGGCAAAAAGGCAACATTAGTAATGCCACCTATCCAAGGAAAATATGAATTGTTTGCAAAGCTAATGTAGCCTGATTAAAGAAAATAACATTGCATGGGGAAAAGAAGCATTATAGAATAATTGGTTGCATCCATATTATGTTTTAGACTTCCCACACAATGAGCAAAAAAACATAAAAAAGTAAAACATTAAAAATAGAATCTTTCATATCAGCCTGAGAATATTAGCATAGTATTTTTTTTTAAAAAATCACAACTTCTGTTGCTTTTAGCAAAGATGCTTCATTCTGCAGCTCTTCATCTGTATTCATCCAGCTTGGGCATTCTCAGAATTCAGGATGGACGCTGTGCCTGCGAGGCTCCCTTCCCTTCCCCTCTCTACTTGGTTTTTTCATCAAGCTGCAGTGATTTGTGAGCCAGAGATGCCAGGGATGCTGGTGAACATGACCTACTCAGCACAGTAAGAAATCCTTGACTTTGGCCTTTGTTTTGCAGAAGCAGAGATTCAGAAACAACATGAATGACAGAAAGGAGATAAGAGGCCAAGCCTGGGAGGATAGACGCTTGTTGTTGACTTTGTGGAGGGAATGTGAGGGGTGTGATAAATAAGACCAGGATGGTATCATCTGGCTGCTACAGGAAGGAGAGAGAAAGCCAGAATTCTGTTACCAAGGCCGTAGCTAGGAGCTGTGAGGTTAGACTGACATGATATATCTTCTTACAGTTGTAGAAATCCGAGGGCATACAGAGGCAGCTTTCATGAAGAGGTGAACTGTTCTAACACAAGATACTCATTTTGCACATTATTCTTAAAATCAAGTTTCATGTCTTTAAAAAGAGAAGTGCTTTTACATTAACTTGAAACATCAACAAAACTAACTAAATAAACTTTACCACTTAGTTACATTTGCAAAGCAAATGAATTGAAGAATATAAAATGTGCCTGAGAGGCAAAAGTCTACTGGATGGAAAGCTTAGTTGGCACTGGAATCAGGAAGACCTGGATTCAAATGCTGCCTCTGATACATACTGGTAGAATGATGACTAGGGACCGTTAGCTGTAACACTGTCAGTGGGCCAGGGAATTCTGAGACTATGGGGTACATGTTGATCTGCATATGTGAAGGAAAGTTCTCCACCAGGAGTTTCCCCATGGAAGAAATCATGCCTGTGTACCTAATCCCAGCCCCCTCCCTTCACACCAGAAAATTACACAATAACATTCATTTTCACAGCTTTGTCTCCTCCAGCTAGGTGGAACAGTGGGTAGAGTACTGGGACTGGAGTCAGGAAGACCTGAGTTCAAATTGGCCTCAGATTCTTACTAGATGTATGACCCTGGGCAAATCACTTAACCCTGTTTACCTTCATTTCCTCATCTGAACTGGAGAAGGAAATGCCACACTACTCTAGTGTCTTTGCCAAGAAAATCCCAAATGGGCTCATGAAGAGTGGGACGGGACTGAAACAACAGGACTGAACAATTACTTCAGTTCTCTTTGTAATTCCTATCTATATTGGAGTATTCATTTTCTTTTTGTATATATGTACACATGTATACACATATATGTGTATTTAGTGTACACACTATTGATTTTATTGGTTTCTCTTCCTTATTCACTTTTCAATATTTTTTGGGGGGAAGAGGAACCACAATTATTTCACTTCCTCTTGATAGACAAACAATGTAGAAATTCCCCCAATCATTTAGTGGTCTAATATTAGAAAATCTTCAATTCCTTTGCAAGAATATGGTAAAGCAAATGGTCTCATCCACTGTTGTAACAACTATTTACTATCCTTGCGTAAGACACCCTATAGTTTGTCTTCATTTGTAAAAGCCCTTGGTCTTGTCCCCTTGTATCCTACACTTGAAAAAGGAATGTTTCCCTATTCTGATAGTCCTGCCAGCTGCATTCCAAATATTTCCCATTTTTCTATTTACCTGATCTCCATCTTAATCTCTCTCTCTCTCTCTCTTTCTCTCTCTCTCCCTCTCTCTCTTTCTCTCTCTCTCCCTCTCTCTCTGTCTCCTGTGAAATATTTCACTTCTCTATCCTAATCCAAAGAAAGTTGCTGATTGTCTGTGTACTTTAAGAGGGTCTGATACTAAATCTGTACCCCAAGAATCCAAATTCGCTGTTGGCAAGCACAGATTCATGAGCATGCTAATACATCTCTTTGTTTCCAGTCTGGCCTACTAATTGTGACCTAAAGGCATCAGATCCTCACTCACCTGGATGCCTCTCCCAAGATGCCAAGAGAATTCCCCAACACATTGTTTCAGCAGAGCCTAATGGATAGGGTTCTAGATGTGGGGTCAAGAAGATCTGGATTCAAAGATTAGGAAATTTGCAGCGATGGCAAAATCACTGAACTTCTCCAAGGGTCAGCTACTCCATCATTATAATTGTGGATGATAATACTAATAGTACCAACCACCAAGAGCTTTTGTTAGGATCAAATGAGATACTGTAAATAAAGTCCTTTATAAATCTTGAAATGCTATAAAATTTCAGTTGCTGTTATTATATAGGAATTTTCAGATTGGTGTATATTCTCCACACTTATCTATTTAATGCCATTATAATATTCTTTCCACTGATATATTACAACTTATTTAGTCATTCCCAGATCATTCAATCTTTAGGCTGTTTCAAGTTTCCTCACAATTAACAAATAGTGTTGTTATCTTTAATCAGCTCGTTTTTTTTTTTTTTTGTAATAATGCCATGTGGCATTATTACCAAAACAGACAAACAGATAAGTAAATAAAATTTTAATAAGTTGACCACAATATATCTGCAAGGGCTACCCTATATGTCTACTTTCTTCTCTCTATCAAATCTTTGAGTGTATTATGCATGTGTGAAAGAAGCTTAATCCCAAAGACACAGGGTGGTTTGCTACTGGTTACATAGTTAGGAGGGAGAGGCAGAATTTGAGTCTTTGTTCTCATTCCCAGGGCAGCTAGGTGGTACAGTAGATAAAACACAAGGCCTAGAGTCAGGAAGACTCATCTTCCCAGTTCAAATTTGGCCTCAAATGTTTACTAGCTATGTGACCCAGGACAAGTCACTTAATCCTGTTTGCCTCAGTTTCCTCAGCTGTAAAATGAGCTGGAGAAGGAAACGGAAAACCACTCCAGTATCTTTGCCAAGAAAACCTCAAATGGGATCATGAAGAGTCAGACAAGACCAATAGAAACAACTTCTCATGCCTTGCCCTATTTTCAATAGTGTATCATATATATGCCCAGAATATAGGACAACCAGAAGAAAATGTCTCCCCCCAGATACTGTGCTGAAAGTTCATCTTAAATGAAAGTTCATCTTAAATAAAGGAAATCACTTTCTATAGTAGACCTTAGCTGTTTACAAATATATTCTGAAACAGGGGCAATATACAATTGCTATAGATTAGAGTTAGTGTTGTTTTCCAAAGTAATGTTAAAAAAAAGATCTTACTCATTTAGTCCTGATTGCTGTTAAAAAAAATCTATTTCCCTCTACCAGGGTTTTTTAACGCAATATTGAGAACTTGTTAAAGAAAAATTGTAACTATTGCAATTCAATGGGTTTCCTACATAGTCCTATTCATTTTATTTGATGCGCTTAAAAACAGCATAGGCAGCTAGGTGGCTCAGTGGATAGAGCACTGGGCCTTGAGTCAGGAAGACTCATTTTCCTGAGTTCAAATCTGGCCTCAAACACTTACTACTTCTGTGATCCTGGGCAAGTCACTTAACTCTGTTTGCCTCAGTTCCTCATCTATTAAAAAATGAGCTAGAGAAGGAAATGGCAAATCATTTCAGTATATTTGCCAAGAAAATCCCAAATGGGGTCACAAAGAGTCAGACGTGACTGAAAATGACAACAACAACAAAAACTTTCTGAGAAGGGGTCTGTCTCCAAGCTTAACTAAACTGCCACAGGTGTCCATGACACAAAGAAGTTCAGAAGCCCTTCTAAAGATGGAATTGGAGCTCAAAATATACTCCAAAAGAATTTTTGTAGAAATTTGGAAGAAAAAGGAATTTTGAAATATTATTTTCCTCATTTTAAGCATCAAAAGCATCCTGCTCCAGAAAATAAGAAGAAAATAAATTGAGCAGAAATAGGTCTCTTTCATAAATTAACATTAGCACATCCATCTGGTGGCTTTTTAGTCTACTTTGGCTAAGGGAGTTTCAAGATTTTTTAAGTCACGTTGAATTTCTTCAACTCTAGGCATAAATGGCATTTATTATAAGAGGATGAGAAACAACAAACAATGGTTACAATGGTTAAACAAACAAACAAACACTTCCAAATGGTAGTGACAACTTACTTTGTAGGCACACAGAATAAATACAAAGATAAGCAAGGTGTATTAAGAGTAGTTTAACTTGACTGCATAACAGAAATTATAGTTCCTCTCAATTCTGCCCATACTTCTCTACCATTGTCTCTCCCTTTGTGTGTATATGGATTCCTGTATCTTTTTTTCCCCCTCTGAATCTACTTTGCTCTCTCTCTCTCTTTCTTCCTATCACTTTCCATCTCTCTCTATCTGCATCTACTGAGGCAGCTGGTGACACAGTGGATAGAGTGCTGGGCCTGGAGATCAGAAGACCTGAGTTCATATCCAGTCTCAGATATTTACTAGCTGTGAGTCTCTGGGCAAGCCACTTAACCTCTGTTTGCCTGGGTTTCCTCAACTGTAAAATGAAGGCACTAACAGCACCTACCATCACAAAGTTGTTATGCAGATCAAATGAAGTAATATTTATAGAAAAGAAATTAGCACGTCAGGTACATAGTAGGAGCTATGTAAATGCTTATTCCCTTCCTCCCCTTCATCTCTATTGTCTTTAGGGTATGCAGATTTCACTCTTTTTTTAACTTCTTTCCTTTTCTTTTATCTTTGCCTTTTATCTCTTAAGATAAAAGGGATTGCATTCCTGGTCAAAAACTGTATTTGTGACCCCTCACTGTTGTAACTCAGTAACTCATCAAAATATGAAAAGAAGGTTTTGAGAATTACTTTGTAATTTGTAAAAGTGTGTGTGTAAATGTGTGCTTGTGTGTGCATATGTGTGTATATACACACATACACATATAGTAGTATATACTATATTTCCACTCCATGTTCTTAGCTGGCAATGTGGAGGAATTAAACATTTCACCAAAAAAGAATAATAAAAACTCAAACATGATATCGAATTTGCTTCTTGTTATTATGTGATCCTTGGTTGATTTTTTTCCTCCTCTCTGAAGGTTAATATTGCTGTTCAATTGTTGCCTGCCAGACTCTTTGCAACCCCATTTGAAGTTTTCTTGGCAAAGTTACTGGAGTGGTTTGCCATTTCCTTCTCCAGCTCATTTTGCAGATGAGGAAATTGAGGCAAACAAGGTTAAATGATTTGCCCAAGGTGACACAACTAGTAAGTGTCTAAGGCCAGATTTGAACTCACAAAGATGAGTCTTCCTGCCTCCAGGTCTTAGCACTCTATCCCCTGCACCACCTAGCTTCTTTGTCAGATTAAAAGGGGTTGCATTCCTGGTCTATATCAAGAAGAATTCTTAGTAAAATCCCAGGGAATATGCCATTAATATCTATATGCATAAAAGAGAATAATCTACCATAATTTGTAGGTAACTTATTTATTCATATACAACAGGACATTTAAAAATATTTTTTCATTGAAATATTAAATATTTTAGGGAAAATATAATATTTTAAAAACAAAGCTAGAGATATAAAGACATAAATTATCCAAGTGATGGGGTGTGGACCCAAGCTGAGATCTTCATTCCTTACCCTAAAAAGAATCTGGCTCCCCTTAAACTTTTAGGTTCCTTATCTATTCCCCTTATCACCCTTTGAAAGCCCTAGCCCCACCTTCTGATCCTTTCAAATTTCTTCCTTCCAGTTCCCTTCATTATCTATGCCCATTGTCTATTCAGTCTCTCAGACCTTCCCATTGGAATTCTCACCTAGACCCTTTTCCCAGCCCCCTTCTCTAGCCATCCAAAGTTACTTTAGTGTAGATAAGATCCATCCTGGCCCCCATTCAAAGGCTTGAGATTCTCTCATGCCCAAAAGGCTGAGACTTTCTCATACTCACTTGTCCTTACACCTGTCACCTGGCCTATATGATTTATCTCTAATAAACTTTTTCTCTGACTGGAAGAAGATTTGGGTTGAATTCATTCAGGTAGGGCCTGCGTCTCTACCTTAGGGTTCCAGCATCCCTAAACCTCTAGATCTCATCACAAGGATCTGGCAATATCATTTTCTCTGGTTCAATTTCACTCACTTCAATAAGTATGTATTAGGCACTTATTGTATGCCAGACTTTGTCATAGATCAAAACCTCCCAGTTGACCCTCTCTGACTTTTCACTGGATACAAATTAAAGCAAAGCTACTTGTCTTGAACCAGAGTCAATCTATAGTCTGCATATGTGGACTTGTACATACCTCAGCAGTACTTATCTACCACCTATCTTCTCTGCACAGTAAGAGAAGACTTAGAGAACATGTCACAACTTGTGATTCAGAAGGAGAAAAGATAGAGCATCCATGGTTTATCCTCAAGCAAATGAATTTAACATAGAATTGGAACATGTTCTTTGGAGGCCTTAAAAGTGAAAATTAAATCTTAAGCTCTCGACCTCTACTGGCGGGACATGCAATGCAAAGGAATGAGATATGTTAAAGATACTGGGATTCTGATATGAAATGCGAAAAGGGTAGTAGCATATTTCACAGCAGAAAAAAACACCTTAGCCCAGAGTTGAGAAAAGCAGATTCTCTAAGCACTTAGCATTAATAATTCCAAGGATAACTTTACCTACTGTCACATTAGACTCAGTCAATAGGAAAACAAACATCTTTCCTTTTTGAAAGATAATCCTCCTTGTACATTAGCCCCATCTGGAAACTCCATGAACTCCTAGGGGCTACTATTAAAGGCCCAGTCACTTAATTACTGTGTCAATGAACCATAGTGAAATCTGAATTAACTCCAATGAAGCTTCTAGAAATGTATGACAGTCTCAGGAACAGTTTAGATGATGGTCATATAAGTTCATGAGCTCAAACTCTTTCCTTTGAGGCTAGGTCATGTGAAGTCAATGCAATAGGGCTAGTATGGACAACGTGGAGGACAAGATTAGGAGAGCCAGGAATTGGACAGGTTAAAGACCACAGGAACTCCAGAGACCTGAATCACAAAATGGACCTTGGTGGAATTCATGTGATTGGCAATAGGGCTATGGATGATAACTAGACATCAAGACTGGTCCAAAACTCTGCAGTACCAAACGAGCTTTCTTGCTCTTTCTGTCACATGGTACAAAGGCACAATCTCTTGCCTTTGCACAAGTTGTCTCTCATGCCTAGAATGCCCTCCTTTCTTACCTCTACCTCTTGGGATTCCATCAAGTTAGCTCAAATGGCCATCATTTTCATGAGACCTTTCCTGGTCTCAGATGCCACTGCCTTGCTCCCTATGCCCAACCGTCAAGATTACCTTGTATCTGTTTTGTATACACATAAATAATTGTGTGTATACACACATATGTGTATATATGACATATATTTAGATACACATATCTGTATGTGTGTGTGTTTACATGATATCTCTCATGTCAGAATGTAAATTCCTTAAGGACTGTTTTGCTTTTGTCTTTGAATCTCCAGCATCTAGCCCAGGGCTCAGCACATAGTGAGCACTGGAAATATAAAAAGATTGCAAAATATGATTCTTGCCCTCAAGCAGTTTATAATCTAATAGGGGAGAAAACAAATACGTATAAACAAGTAATATATAGGATAAATAGAAATTAATTAACAGAGGGAAAACACTAGAATTAAGAGGTATTGGGAAAGGTTTACTGTCACATTTAGGATTTTAGCTGGGACTTAAAGGAAGCGAGGGAAGGCTATAGGTAGAGATGAAGAGAAAGAGAACATTCTGGGAATGAGGGAAACCTAAAGAAAATGCCCAGAGCTGAGAGATGAAGTGTCTTGTTTGTAGAACAGAAAGGAAGCCAGAGTCACTGGATGAAATAATTTGTGGCAGGGAGTGATGTGTAAGAAAAATGGAAAGGGGAGAGGTTAATAAGGCCTTTGAACATCAAACAGAGGGTTTGTGGTTATTCCTTGAGGCAATAGGAAGCCACTAGTGTTTACTAAGTAAGAAGTGTGACATAATTGGACCAGTCATTTAAGAAAATCACTTTGGTGGCTGAATGGAGGATAAGATGTAGTGGGAAGACCCTTGAGGTATGCAATCCCACCAGCAGACTCTTGAGATAGTCCACCATTCACTCTCCAGGAAGGCCCTAGAATCACATCAAAAGAATTAACAGCATGTTGGAGGCTAAGAGATACTCTATGAGCCTCTGTGGCTGCTAGTGGGTCTCTGTTCCCAAGAAGTCAGATGTAAAAGCACTGAAAGCTGGGTTTGACTGACATAGTCCATGTTTTTGTAAACGTGAGAGCCGAATGGGACATGCACTTCACCAAAGCTTTTCTCTAATGCTTCATCATGGTTTGGAAGATAATCTAAATTTTGAAAACTATTCCAGGGGAACAGCATCTGTGGAAGGTCTTACCAAGTTGTAAAGGCTTTCAGTCTACTCTTGGTGAGGGACTTATCTGTTGTCTGAGTTCCAGCCTAGCTGAGTCCAGTTATCAAATTGACTTGAGGGTAGTGGATTTTGGGCTAGTAACTGCCAAAACCTATCTTCTGTTTTGACTATAGTAGCTATCAAAAGACATCTTTTGTTATAGAATATTATGATCTGGGCCAGGGTATATGTCTTGTGTCTTGTGGCGGGAGTGGGGGGAATACTCATATTGCTAAAATTACGAACTGCCAAAGAATTGAAATAAGAACAGAGTGAAAAGCTCTGGGCTATCTCTGCTGTGCTTTTCACTATAGACAAAGTAAATCTAAAACCTTCTTCAGATCATATAGCTGTTTAAAAAACAATTGTATATTAGTGAATGAATGAATTAATAAACGAATGAAAAAAGCATTTATTAAGTGTTTACTCTGTGCCCAGCACTGAACTAAACACTGGGGATACAAACAGAAAAGCAAGACAATCCTTTCTCTTAAGGATCTCCCATTCTAATAGGGGAGACAATACATATGGAAGGTTATAGCTGTTTAAGTGTTTAATAATAAGTCTATAGCTTAGTGCTTAGAGATCCTGGTATATTCTCTCCTAATAAAACACTTAGGAAGCTAAGGGCAGCCTGTAGATACCAGGTTTGCTATCCTTTGCCTACCACTACAGTCATAAGGCTATATCTGGTGGTTATAGAAGAAGAGAGAAAAAAAAAAAAAAACAGACTTTTCACTGAGGGCCCCAGACTTGGTGACAGCATTGACACTACCTCATCTACTCTAGTCACCAAGCTTTACTCTAATCTGAAAAATAGTCATTTATATAGGCATCTCAGTGGCATACTGGATTAAGTGCTGGTCTTAATGGCAGGAAGGCCTGAGTTCAAATCCTGCCTCAGGCACTTACTACCTGTGTGACACTAGACAAGTCAGTAAACCCATTTCAGTCTCAGTTTCCTTATTTGTAGAATGGAGGATAATAATAGCACCTTTTCCCCAGGGTTGTCGTGAGGAGCAAATGAGATACTATATGTGAAATGCTTTGCAAACCTTAAATGTTATCATCGTCATCATCACTATTATTTCGACCTATGTGCATTCTGCAGAGGGAGTGTGACAAACGTCGACATCCCCTCGTCTTCCCCACTACCCAACCCTAGCACACCACAATGTTCGTATATCTTGCTTCTATCTAGATCACATTTCTTTATGTACTTATGTCTCTCTCTCTCCTGGGATCTCTTTTCCCTATACTGCCCTAACCCCACAAAGATGTGCCCTCTTCCAGAAGATCTGGGTTTAAATGGAGTGTGTCCCACATATGAATATGTGTGTGTCTGTATGTACAACATATACTGGGTGTCCCGAAAGGACTTACCCACTGCAGTTTTAGCTTAAAACTGCATTAAGAATTTTGTAGCACTGTATATGTCACAAAATCACATAATACAAAAAAAATCTCCAAATTGAAGGGGTGTTCATTTGCTATTTAGTCCAACTATAACTGAATAAGAATACCCTTTAGGCCATACCCAATGGGGAGTCATCTGGCCATTGCTTGAAAAGAAGGGAAGCCCATTATGTCCCAGGACAGGGCATTATTCTTTTATATTTGGGTACAAAAGCAAATGCACAGGCAATACCAACCTTCCCCACCCCCTCCTTAAGACCATAAATACCTATCAGTAGTATTAATGAATAATGAATTGAACATATTTGAGAGAAATATTAAACAAGGTAAAAACAACAGATTAACCCAAACAACAAAGCTGATACATCTGTTGATAAAAATCTCTATGAAATATCTCATAGTCTAACATTAACTAGAAGAGAAAAAAGAAAATTACTAATCATCCCAATAAAAACTGATGATATAAAAATAGTAAAATCCTCAATAAAACTGTCTTTAAAATACATCAAATTTGAAATAAAATCAAGGATGCCCATTACTCAGATGAATTATCAGTCAAAGGAATAGGTGCAACATTGATGAAATATCTTTCCACAAGTTTGTTTTTTTTTTAAGACTGAACAAAGAGTTTTCACCAATCAAGAAAAACAATAACCAAAGCCACTGTTTATAAAAATATAAGGTATGCTTTTGACAAAGTTTCATTCAGTTTCAGAAACAGAGACCTTTGCCCCTTTTCCCTTTGCCCCTTTTCGCCAAAAGGAATTTGGCTCCCATTTGTTGAAAACCCCATCTCCCTTCCAAAGCCTTAGCCTTGCCTTTTGATCTTATTCAGATGCGCCTTCCCCCCTAGCCCTAAAAAGAGCCTGGCTCCAGTTTGTCTATGATTCCCAGAAAAACCCTAAAGTTTTAAATTCCTTATAAACTGCCTTTATTTCCCTTTGAAAGCTCTCTTTATCTCCCTTTGAAAGCAAACTTCTACCTTCCAGTTCCTTTATTATCTATTCCCATTGTCTGTTTAATCTCTCAGACCTTCCAAATTCTCATCTAGACTCTTTTTCTCCCAACCACCTTCCCCCCCTTCCTCTGGCCACTCAAAGTTACTTTAGTGTCAACTGGCCTTTAGTTGTGGCTACACCCAATCTCCCCTCCATTGTTTTACCTTGCTGTGGCCCTGGCCATTTCCCACCCTTAATCCTAGCTAGGCTCCATGAGGTCCAGGTCCCAAGAGTTCTGTTTACCCAGCTTACTAGCCACTCCCATCCAGATCTCCCTAGGCCCTTCCTCCCATCACCCCAAACTACTTGGCCACTCTTAGATCCCTCCCACAGTCTTTCTGTATATGAGGTCCATCTTGTCTCTACTAAGAGGCTGAGCTTTTCTCATGCCTAAAAGGCTGAGACTGTCTCATGCCCGCTCGTCCTTACGGGCATTACTGATGTTTGGGTTCTTTGGCAGTCTGGCCTATATGCTTTATCTTTAATAAACTATTTCTCTGGCTGGAAGAAGATTTGGGTTGAATTCTTTCAGGCAGGGCTCGGCGCTGTGATCTTGGGGTGCCTCCGTGTATCTAGGAGCACCCAAAAACCTCTAGACATCTTCACTTTAAGGCCATACTCAGGAAAAAAAAAAAAAGTTGTGAAATGGGCCAAATTTGTCTTGGATTCCCTTGTCTCCTTTTGTGGCACACTCCCCACACACTCCAGGCACTAATTCTTTTTTGTTTTTCTTTTTTTTTTCTTCCCTTTAAGTCATAGGTTTAGAGATAGAAAGGGTCTTAGTGATTATCTAGCCCCATCTCCTCATTATACAGATGAGGAACTTGAATCTCAGAGAAGTTAAGTGATTTAGTGTCATAGATTTAGAGATGGAAGAGTCCTTAGAGATCCAATCTCCTCATTTTACAGAAGAAAAAACTGAGACAAACAGAGATTAAGTGACTTGCCTACAGTCACACAGCTTAAGTATCTGAGGCAGAATTTGAACCCAAGTATTCCTGACTTCAAGTCCAGTGTTCTGTCTGCTGAACTACAAGGTCACACAGATCCTAAGTGACGGAGTTTGGCTTAAGTCTACCAAACCCATTTGCCACTCTTTCCACTATAAAACACTGCCTCTTAGTTTACCGGGAATCCTTACCACAATACCAGAGTCTATTTCCTGCTTGCTATGTGACACTCCAGAGAATTCCTGATATGTCACTAAAGAATATTTATCATGAACAGGGATAATCTCAGTTTTCTATTTGGATCCCCAGCACCTGTTAGCACAGCTATTTGCATATGGTAAATGCACGTGATAATAAATACTTAACTTCCTTCTTTCCTTCCTTCCTTGTTACATCCCTCTTTTTTTCTTTCTTCCTTCCTTCCTTTCTCTTAGCCCTTCAGGACCTTCTCCTTCCTACTTTCCTATGTGAAAAGTGAGTGAAAACGATCCATGTAGATGAATAAAATAACACATTTACATTTTTCCTGTCATGCAAATACCTACAGATATATAAACCTGAGTTTTCTGGGGAGTCCTAATTGAATAGTGGGAATTTACATACTGCTAGAAGGATAGTAGCTGGTCGTCTATACTACTTGGGTCTATTTGCACATGAGCTTGTAATGAGATCAATGTGAATGTGGCCAAGACAGAGATTTGAAGTCAAAAGCCCCGGGTTCATATCCCTGCTCTTCCACTTCCTACTTAAGTGATCATAAATTACTTGACCTATCATGGTCTTAGTTTCCTCAGAGGTAAAATGAGGGGGTTAGGTGACCAGTAATCTTCCTCTCCTCTCTAAATCCATAATCTATAGAATTAGGGATTTGTTCTTAAGATAATAAAAATAAGCAGATAATTAGTAATACTGGGCATTGTGAGGACCAAAATGTTCAAGATCATTTGGTAAAATCTATCCATTATTTGACAGTCAAATGTTAGAGCAATTGGGGGGAAAAGATAACTCAATCAACACAACACTGATTGGATGGCACTGCTGGAGATACTATAGGTACCTTCAGACATAAAAAGTTATTGTCTAAGACTGGGGCCTCATATTACTTCTTAAGTTGGTAAAAAATATAATTTTGTAATAAAAAATGTGATTTTAGTAATGTAGAGAATTCCCAGGTAGGAGCCCTTCTTTATCAATGCAAATCTGCCTGGCCCTGCTTTGTATGTTATAGCCCTAAAGAGGTGCCTAGAGGAACTGAAAGATGAGGTGACTTATTCAGGCTCACGCAGCCAGGATGGGTGAGTGGTGGATCTTGAATGCAAAACTTCTTGACCCAGAGACCAGCTTTTAATTAATGAAAATGCTTGTCACACTTAATGCTTGTGTCTTTCCTATTAATATCTTCAATTTATCCTGTATATATCTTGTTTTACCTAGGTATTGTTTCCCACATTAGACTTAGAGTGCCTTGAGTTCAGTAGGTTTTTTTGTTTGTTTGTTTGTTTTTGCCTTTCATTATATGTCCAGGGCTCAGCACATACTAGATGCTTAATAGATACTTATTGACTTGACTTGAATCAGTGTGGTACAGTGGAAAGAACTGAGGCTCTGGAGACTGACAACATGGGTTTAAATCCCACCTCTGAAGCATATGACCTGAGTGACCTTAAATAAGTCATCCTTAGACCTCAATTTTCTCATCAGTAAAATGGGAGGATTATAATAGGTATGCTCTGAGACCCTAGCTCCAGATCTATTACAGTATGACCTAAAAAAGAAAAAAAATAAGGGAACTGTTTTCATAAATTTTCATCAACTCATTTATTTAATGACTGAGAGTAAGGCAATGAAAACAACAACAACAACAACAACTAACATAGTGGGTGTTCCATTAATAAATGAGTAACTAGAAGAGGAACCTGGAAATCTCACCCATACATATCCAAGCGCTGAAAAACTCACCATGTGTCCTCCTTGGGTTCTCTTCCCTGGACAAATCCTAGGAGTTTCTGCTTGTACGTTTGCATTGACCCATTCTCTAGCCATGGGTTGAGGAATCAGGTTGATTATCTAGGGCAGATGAATTCTCTACCCTTCATTAGCTCTTTCCCCTTTCATTTCTTTCCTTTTAGGAATCAACACTGTGTCTGTTACTGTCCAAATCTTCCAAAAGCTTGGGTGCAACCCTGTGCTTTTAGTGTCCTGAGGTTGTACTTATCTATTACAGAGAGATTTGTTTTTAGGGAAGTTCCATTTTTGTATATCAAGTACACAAAATGATCAATAAAAACACATTTTTGAAAGGAAGGGTTATGCATTTTTATGGCAGGAAAGGAAATACAACGGAGAATTTTCCTACTCCAAAAATAATTTTATAATTTCCTCAGTGCTTTTCCTACTCAAATTCTGAGATGGTCTTATTCAGAAGGTGGTTCCTCAATAATAATTATCCTCACTGATTTCCTTACCCTATCAAAGAGGAGAGCAGAGTGGTTTCAGTAGAAATCCAACTTTCTTTTGTCATAGTCCAGGAAGTTATAAAAGCTCAGGAGTTTAGTCAGTGATGCAGCTAAAAAATCTCTGAAGGGAAGGATGGAGTAGGGGAGGGGAGGAAAGGAGAAAATAAAAGAAAAGGGGTTTGGGGAAAAGAAGGAGAGAAGGAGAGAGAGAAAGAGAGACACAGAGAGAGAGAGAAAGAGAGAGAGAGAGAGAGAGAGAGAGACAGAGGGAGAGAGAATAATTCTCCATTGGGGGAAATAGCAGGGCACCAAGTAATCATTCTGCAATGCAATTTTAACAAATAAGATAGAAGGTCCTAGGCAAACATCAGCCTTTGGTTAGAGATAATTATTTATAAAGGAAACCTGAGGACACTTTCTGAGCAATCATTTAAATAGTTTAGAGTGGTAATGGAGAGATTCCATTGTCCTATCCCAGGTGCTATGTTCACCTTCAACAACTGAAGAAAAGATCATTCATAGTGTAGAAACATAAGACATTGAAATAATTGAATTAATATTCATTTATTTTTTGACTCCATGCCATGTGAGGATTGGTTGAAATATTAGGGAGCTTTAGCCTAGAGGTAAGGAGATTCAGGAAGGACATAATATCTGTCAAATACTTAGGAACATAGAATTCTTAGACTAAGAACTGGAAGGGGCTTTAGAGGCCATTGAGTTTAACCCTTTCATTGTACAGATGAGGAAACTGAAGTTGGAGAGAGGTTAAGTGATTTGCTTAGGGTCACACAGCTAGTGTCTAAAGAAGAATTTGAACGCAAGCCTTCCTGAGTACAATTCTAGTAATTTACCTATCATTCTGGAAAAGGGATGGTTCTCAGAGGAAAGAAATAGAATTAATGGGTCAAGTATCAAAGAGGAAACTTTAAGCTTGATATTAGGAGAAACAAACTAAAACTCTTAATAATTAGTAAAGCTATCCAAAGTACAATGAGTTACCCCAGGAAGTAGTGGGTTTCCCCTCATTCAAGTTCTCTGTTAAAGGTCAGAAGATAATTTGTTGGATGGTTTTTAGTATGGATTATAAATCAGATGAAGGTTAGACAACATGGCTCCTGAGGTACTTTTCAAATCCAAAATTCGATAATATCCTAAATTTAGTCATTTGGAACAGATTTAAGCCATAAACAAGGATATTCTCCACTTCCCCACTCATCGTGTCTTTAAACCACACAATTAAAAATGACTCCTAAACTTACAACAAAACTTCAGAAGATTTTAGGACAGTAAAAAAATACTGGGAAATACTGATAGTGTATACATATATATCAGAGGGAGCATAGTTCGGTGTAAATCACAGTGAATTTTAGAGTCAGAGGACCAGGGTTCAAATATTATATCTGGCATTTGCTAAGTAAATGGATTGGGAGTCAGAAAGAACTGAGTTCAAAATCTACCTCAGACACTTACTAGCTATATGACCCTGGGAAAGTTGCTTACTCTATATCTGCTTCACTTATTATTATTTTTTTTAATCTGTAAAATGAAGATAATGTCAGCACCTAACTTACAGAGTTGATATGAAGATGAAATGAAATAATATTTATCAATAACTTTACAATCTTCAAAGCACTATGTAAAAGTTATTTAGCAGTATAATTACAACTTTGTGGCCTTTCTCCACATTTGTAAATTAAGAGGCAAGATTGGGAATGGATTTCCTCTAGGGTTTAATCCAGCTCTAAAGCTATAGTCCTGTGTTATATTCTACATAAGCATGCACACACACTCATGTAGAAGAAGTATTATGCAGGGACAGAGGTCTGACCATGGAGTTTGGAAGTCTTCAGTTCAAATCTCACTTGAGCGACCAAAGAAATTTACTTAACCTTTCAGTGTTCATGGGGCAATTGTTTAATCCATCCATCCATCCATCCATCCATCCATCCATCCATCCATCCATCTATCTATCCATATATCTATCTATTCAAGAGTTCTTAACGGGGCATCCATAGACCTTGAAGGGCTCTAGATAGATGTCAGGGGGCTTGTGAACTTGAATGGGAAAAATATATCTTTTGGTTTCCTTTGTAATCCTGTGTATTTTATCTTATGCATTTAAACACATTGTTCCCAGGAGGGATCTGTCAGTTGACCTGATTGCCAAAGACAGAAAAATAATTTATGAATTCATGGTATCTTTGAAAAGGGATGCGAAGGCAACAGAGAGGGAGAAGGATAGAGTAAATTTCTGCTATTCATTGTGGACAATTTCTTAAGGTCCCTTAAAAAGGGGGAGTCTTCCTATCCAAGGCTGGGTAATGAAAGAACAAAACAACAAATAATGAGGTAAGAGATGACAGTGACTTACTGTAGATTCATTGAATAGGGACCATGTCTTACTATTCAATACTACAGCTTACTTCATTTTGGGGGTTCTGAAGGACCCTTCCTCTTTACGCGACTGAAGAGGAGGATGCCCTTTTGTTGGGCACAGGTAGTCAATTAAGTATCCCACTGGGATGATTCCCTTGTTTATATTTTAGCGTAGACATTTGCGTCAGCTAAATATAATAGCTTGGTTAACACCTTCAAGCCCATGAAGATTACATCTAGGTGGCACAATGATGTATAGAGCACTGGGCCTGTAGACTGGAAGACCTCACCTTCAAATCCATCTTCAGACACCTGTTAGCTGTGTGAGTCTGATGAAGTCACTTAACCTCTGTTTGCCCCAGTTTCCTCAACTGTAAAATGGGGATAATAACAACAACTACAATGCAAAATTGTTGGGAGGAGGGTCAAATGAGATATTTGTAAAGGACTTAGCACAGTGTCTGGCCCACAGTAGGCTCTATGCAAATGCTTATTCCTTGTCCCTTCTCCATTCTCAGCCCAACAGTGTTTATCAGTTGGGGAAACCCTTTTGAAACAATCTACTAAGGCATACCCATACCATCTCCCAGCAAGTTTCTTTCTGTTAACTAATAATGAGGCTTTCTTATAAAACTCAAGGTTTGTAAAGCATTTTACAATGACCCACTGAATTAAACACAAATAAAATCAACCAAAGAGGAAAAATAAATAAGATGCATGCTACCTTTACTTGGGCCCCAGAGCTGGAACTAGGACAGGGTGATGGGAACTTGCTCCTGAGACAGAAAATTTAGAGATACTGGAAGCACTTTTTTTACTCTTCTATGGAAGAGGGGATGGGAGGATTAAGTCTATGGCAAGGTAGAACCCAGGGTCAGGACAATGAGAGTGGCTAAGAGAGACTTGGGTATAACTCCAGCTTGATCTAATGGGGTCTTTGAGTGAGGGTTGTGGGGGGAGGGTGTTGACCATCCATTGACAGACTGAAGTTCAGGTCAAGCTTTAGAATGGTAATAGGGACCCTGCCCTGTCCCCAGTAAGCTGGCCTCCTCACTGGCAGCAAGAGTGGGCCCCAATCCCAAGTGATGGGAAAAGGGAAGGCGTATACCGGTGGTAGGTTTTGAATATATTTGCTGCCCATAACTTACTCCATCCAGTGCAGCTCTCTGAGCCCCCTGGAAGAAGCTGCTGGGCTTTCCCTCCTTGGGATTGAGTGAGCTTTTGTTCAGAGTGCACTTGGGAAGTAATGCTTACCCCACACAAACCCCTATGCTCATGTAGCCAGAATCCAGGGTTCTGGGAGTGCTAGTGTTGCTGAGGAAATAATATTAACAATAGCTAACATTTATATAGTTTCTACTATGTACCAGGCAATGTGCAGAGAATTGTATAAATATTATCTTACTCAATCTTCTCAAGAACCTTGGGAGATAGGTACTATTTTCATCCCCATTTTACAGGTGAGGAAACTGAGGTATTAAGTGACTTGCCTAAGGTCATGCAGCTAATAGGCATTTGAATCTGGATTTTAACTCAGGTCTTCCTGCCTCCAGATTCAGCAATCTGTCCACTAAGCCAGGCTGCCCATTATCAACAACCACAATCAGAGATCACTGGAATCAGAATCAAGAGATATTTGAAGTGGTCCCTGTCCTGACACTAAATGTGAGCTTCTATTTCTCCCTCCCTCCAGGACCAGGTGCTGTCTAAGGTCCGTTCCAGTCTTAATAGTATGTGGGTCTATGAGATTTTGATTTCACTTGCCTTTCTCTCAATTCAGCCATGTTTCATTAAGAGCTGGTTGACTTTTCCTTTGTTACAGAAAATCATAGAACGATAGGATTATAGCTTTAGAGCAGGAAGGCCCTCAGAGGGCACCTAGTCCAACCCCCTTCTAATTACAGATGAAGAAGCTGACACCCAAGGAAGTTATGTTACTTGCCAAAGGTCATGCTGGGAATAACTAGCAAAGCCACAGTTCGAATACAAGTCCTCGACTTTGAGAGTCAGAGGTCTTTTCACTATACCAAGCCATCTCCTCCTCTCTGAAGCCTCAGATTCCTCCTTCACAAAAATGAAGGCTTTATACTAATGATCCCTAATGTCTTGTCCACTTCTGGCACTCTGTTATACTATAAAGCTGGAGTTTTTGAGGGGGGGAGGGTTGAAGGAACATAAGAGGGAGTGGGCTTTAAGTTACCTTCCCCCCTAAACCATTAATTTGTTCCTTACCTGCAATAACCTGGCTTCTTGGATGCTAAGGATAAAGAAACAACTGATCTTAGTAACTAGTCATCTCAATTAATTAATTACAATGAGAAACTAACATGTGATTTGATTGCCCTCCCTACAGACAGCCTCTACAGGAGCAAGCAATTTCCTGACATCCAGTCCAGAGTATTCCCCACTTTCCCCAGTGCCAATGAGGGCATCTTCCAGGCAGCTTGCCCCAGACACAATTTGTGGTGCTTGCCCTGGGTGTAAAAATTGCTTGTTACAGCTCTGTTGTTCCCACAGAACTTTTAGGGCCAAAGATAATTGGCCTATATGTATTTGGAAGGCACCTCCACTCCTTGGAGGAACAATGCCAATAGATGAATGTCATGGGCAAGATTGTTCCAGCTCCATAAAACTCTCAACTTGGCACTGTAAGCGCTTCCTATTATTTTTAATAGGGGGAGAAAAGTTCTTGGCTAACTTGCTTTCCTGCCATGATACAGCTGCTTCTCTCTAGTAACACAAATAATCTAGTGATGAACCCTGACTATCATGGGGAAACAGCTGGCTACAGGGGACTCATTCCACACTGCAATTTCCACAAACCAAGCATTCATCTGGATAAATATCTGCCTCGATTTACAGACAATTATTCTAGCAGGGAACAGAGATCAGTGTCCAACAGCAATTTAATTGTTTGAATCAAACTAAAAAAAAAAGAAACTCAATAACACTCATCACTGGTGCTCATCTGGGGCCTGCACATTGAAATGCTAAGAGGTTTATTAAAACTAGAAGAGAGCTGAACTTTCTTTTCCTCCTCTTGTTTCTAGGAGAAGGTATTTATTTTTATTTTTACAGAATCAGCAACCAACAATGATCTCCCAGGTCATCTAGGCACGTCAACCTTGACACTAAAATTTTGTGTAGATTCTTAGACTGATTCATCTCTGTTTAACCCACCCAATATGCATTAACCTTGTACTGGTAAGTGCCAGTCATTCTTTTCCTTTTATCCTTTGTCTTCAGCCTGCATGCTTTATATTTACATCCTACTCAGCTGGACCATCATATCATCTTCTAACTTCCACTTTAATTTGCTCTACCCAAGCCCCTTTCTACCTCTCCTTTCCTAGCCACCAGTCCTCTATACTTGTCTTTCTCTATTATTCAGGGTTGGGACTGTATCTTTTTATATTTATGTCATTAGCACTTAATGTAGTACTTGTCACTGTAGCCTTTAATAAATGTATTTTATTTCATTTATTCGTTCTTATTTATTCATTCATTCATTCATATTCATTCATTCACTCATCCCAGACAAGAAGACAACAACAATGTGGTCTACAAACTTACAATCAGTAGGATAATGGTTTTAAAGATTTTTCCAAAAGTCAGTTGTTCCCCCAACTCCTTGCTCTACACATCCCCCACCCACTTGTGGGGTTGCTCTTTTCCATCCATGCCCCCTTTCCTAGGCCACTTTGTGATGGACCTAAGGAACACGAAAAAAAAAATGGCCACAGTTAGAGGTATATTTGTGACCATCAATATAGAGCAAACTGGGCCATGAAGAGGTCAAATGTATGACCAGTGTACTCAGACTTGGCCCCTAAGCCTCTCACAAAAAAGAAATAAATAGGAATAGAGTATGCTTAATTTTTTTCACTAGAGATGATTTTAGGTAGACTTGACTTAGTTATCTGGTTACTTTTAGTGAAAGATAATATAGAATCATAGATCATATGGAATCAACCTTAGAGGTCATATAGTCTGAGTCCCTTATTTTACAGAAGAGGAAAGTGAGGCCCAGAAAGTTGAAGCAACTTGCCTACAGTCACACAGGTAATAAAGGGCAGAGCCCGAGTTTGAACCAAGTCTCTTTCCACAGCATCATGGTGCTTCTTGATTTAGTAAACATTCATTAAAAATCTCGTATGCATCAGGCATTGTGTTAGGTGCCGAGATGTAAAAACAAAATTAAAAATAGGCCCTGACCTCAAGAAACTTATCTTCTACTGGACCAGTAGTCTAGACAATTGGACCATATGAGTAATTTCCATGAAAAGCCTACCCTGATGATCTAAGAACACTTTCAGAGTTGGGAGGGACCTCAGAGACCATCTAACCCAACCTATACATGAAAACCATCCTTAACATTAACATACCCAATGAGTATAAGTTCCTTGAGGAAGGGTCTCATGTCTTATACTCATTCTGCATTTCCTACTGTGTCTAGCACAGGCCTGAGGGGCAAAGCTTAATATATCCTGGTCCACTGACCTCTAGAGAGGAAGACCCCATAGCCTTTTGGTATTTTTGATCTTCACTGTTTAATTTTCCACATTCCATCAACAAATTATTCCTCAATATCTTTAGATCTTGGGCAGGGGACCCGTTTCTTCAATAAAAAAAGGGGAAGTGATTCCCTATCTCCTTTACTAACAAGGAGCAGGTGCCCCAAATTTAAGATTATAATCAGTCCAGGCATTTTTAGAGCTTAGCAGTTTGATGTTCTAATTAACCAGGCAGGTTGCTGGTATTACAGATTCTTGTTAGATAATAAGGGTTCGTTAGTCTTTCTTTCCAGCTCCTGACTACTGTGGATGACATCATGTAGAAACCAAAGAGTTCATGAGAAACAACCCCAAATATTTGTGGATCCCAAGAGACAAATAAAAATCACATGGAACAAATGGTAAAGAAGGCTGGATGTAAGAGCCAAAAGAACTAGATTCCTATTATGACAACTTATTAGTGACTTCACACGTCACTTAAGCTCCATGTATCTCTGTTTACGAAGCAAGAAATAAAATGGGGATTAGAATATTTGTCTTGCCTACTTTTCAGGGTTGTCATAAGTAAATATCAAGTGATATAATGTGTTTAGAGTACTTGGTAACTCCAGGTTACATGAATGTAAGTTACTGAAATAAAATGCAAAACTATTTATCTATCTATCTATCTATCTATCTATCTATCTATCTATCATCTATCTATCTAATATGCATGTGTATACACAGATATATGTATACATATATATATAATATATGTGCATATTTGTGTGTGTGTGTAATATGGCAAATAAGGTATTTTTATGTAATACAAATATATTTTCTATTACCCTTTACTAAGAGAATTAATTTTTAATGAGCTCCCTTCCATCAGACTATGACTACAAACAATTTTTAATTATCCATGGAAAGGATGAATCTAGACTGAGTGTCTTGAATCTGCTAGGTAGAACAGAGGATATGGCTCTGGGCTTGATTCAAGTCAAGAAGACTTGAGTTCAAAGCCAGCCTCAGACATTTACTAGCTTTTTGACTTTGGAGGAAAGTGAAGGGAATAAGCATGTATTAAGACCCAGCTATGTGTCAGGCACTGTGATAAGCACTTTTCAAATATTATTTCATTTAAGTAACTTCAGCTCTGCCTGCCTCACTTTCCTCAACAGTGAAATGGGGATAATAACACCTACCTCCCAGGGTTGTTGTGAGTATCAAATGAGGTATTTATTAAAAACAAACAAACAAACAGCTTAGCACAGTTCCTGGCACACAGTAGGCACTGAATGAATGCTTCTTTACTTCCTTTCTTTGAGAAGGCTCTATATTCTATTTTCACCCAAATCTTGAACCCATTGGATAGGGGTGGAGGGGAGACAATGAGAGGAAGAGAGAAATATTGATATGGAAGCACCAGAGTGGTAAGAGGTAAGGGGCACCACGCCATTTCCCAGGTATGGCTTCACTATCTTAGCTTGCTAGAAAAATTAAATGCCTCTGCTCTATTTAATTTTCAAAGTTTCCACTACCATACTCTTCTCAAAATTTTCATTAGAACTGCTTACAAAGAGCAAAACTAAGTGATCAGAGTTCCATCCCCTGCCTATACTGCAGAGGAAATGTAAATTAGTGGTAGAATGGCCAACAGACAGCCGTGGCAAAGGAAAAGGATGACTATTTCCAGGACAAAGTAATCCTGGGACAATTTGTCATGTCTTTGTAACCAAGAGGTAATTGATTTGGAAATGCAAGAGCAACTTACAAATGAATAATTGAGTGGGTTACCAATATGCAAAATGCCTCTTGTCGTCCCAATAAACTGAGCGTCACACTCATTTAAAAAAAAAATTTGATGTGTTCACGAAAGTTAGAATTGGGAACTTGGATCTCTCTAACCCCCTAGAAGCCCTGGAAATGAACTGATCTGTGTAAGTCATTCATTTTAAAGACCCAGCTGAAAAGGAAGTAACACGAGTATTTAGGGAAACATGTAACATGTTCACACTCCTACCTCATGACAACTAAAGACATTTCCAAAGAATTAATGGAAGGAACCAACTCTGGGTGTTCTGAATTCAGGTTTAACAAGAACATGCCACTTCAGTGGAACTGTCGGCTTTTTTTGAAGAATCTGTCTGGGCTGATGGGATAAAATATCTACTTCAGAAGTCTAACTAAGGGTGATGATAGATTCATGTTATTGGCTTTTTTTAAAGTTTGGATCTATGATTTCATCAGAGTAGGGAATTTTCAGTGCTGAAGCTCCACAGATGCAGTTTGGCAACTTCTCTGTACCTCTTCAACTTAGATAATTACTTCAGGACACTAAAAGGTTAAGAGATTTACCTTGGGTCACATAACTAGTCTGGCTTATTCATCGTACCAATCTGCTTCTCATTAGCAGAGCAGCAAAAATAAAATTAAAGCAGTCACAAACTCATTTGCTTCTGTTGCTAAATTTCATTTTTAGTTAGTTTTAATAAAATCCCTCTACTGAATTAGGCCACAAATTACTCATGTGCTGCTGGCTTTTGTTTTGTCCCCAAAATTACTTTTCCTTTTTTTTTTCTCATTAGTCATCACTTTGGTGGTCTGGTGGATGGGAGGACAGTTTGCTCCAGGGTCCTTGATAAAATAATGAGAAATAACATTCATTCTTGATATTCATTCAAGCCAAGAAATATTTAATAAATGCCTGCTGTGTGGAGTTAACTGTTAGGTATTAAGGAGAAATAAAGTTTATAATGACACAGTTCCAGTCCTCAATGTGTTTGCATTCTGTAGAAAGGGAGGGAGGAAGAAAATAATCATTTACTAAACAATTATAAGAAAACTTTCCCAACATCTATCTCTTAATTCTAGAGACTTTCCTCTATTAATGATTTCTTATTTATCCTATATGTAGCTTGCTTTGTATATATCTGTTTACATGTTGTCTCCACCATTAGATTGTGAGCTCCTTGAGGGCAGACACTGTCTTTTGCTTCTTTTTGTATCATTAGGCACTTAGCACAGTACCTGGTACAAAGAAGACATTTGTTTGTTGGATTGATTAATTGATTGCTATTTGCCAGGCACTGTGCTAAGTGCTTTACAAATATTGTCTCATTTGATCCTCACAACAACACTATGAGGTAGGTCATCTTTATTTTGTAGATGAAAACAAAAAACAAAAAACAAAAAGAAAACTGAGACAGATAGAAATGCTAGCTTGCCCAGAGTCACACAGCTAGTATGTGTCTGTTAAACTCAGATCCTCCTAACTACAAGCCCACTCCTCTATCTACTGTTCCATCTAGCTGCTTATGATACATGGCAATAAAAAGTATATTTATGTGAGTATTTGATGGTAAATGTATAGTGGTTTTTGGAGGGTCATTTCATTGTTTTAGGGAATTCTTGGTAAGGAAACTCCCTCCAGTAATGGAGATCAGAACCTGTTCTTTAATTTCTAGTCTTCCAGGGTCATTTAGGACACTAAGATGTTAAGTGATTTGCCCAGGGTCTGACCGTATGTGCCAGAGACAGGTCTTACTAACTCGGATGCTCTATCTTCTATATTATGCTGTCTCTCGTAAATCTTAATGATTAGTAAATGTAGTTGTTTATTGATGCATTTTTATGCTCAACTTAATGGTTTGTTGATTTAACTCTACTAATTAAAAACAGAACAAAGCAAAAATAAAACCTCTCCTGCCATCAAAGAGATATTAAACATAGACAGAGATACAGATACAGAGATGTACATATAGGACAGATAGTAGTCCTGGGAACAAAAGAGTGAACACATATCACGCTTTTATTACTATGTCAGACAAAGATTGTATCAAAGAAATACTATCTATAACATTGGGATAGCAATGACATGGTAGACTTTAGTTGGTGACAGTATCTTCAAATGCGCATTAGAAACAAAAATCAAGGCACACATCTAAATGGTTATTTGGAATTTTGAGATATCTTGAATACTTGGAGAAACTTTAATCATTGCTGACTATGAACAATTTTGTTGTTGTTCCATCATTTATGACTCTTTGTGACCCCATTTTGGTGTTTTCTTGGCAAAGATACTGGTGTGATTTGCCATTTCCTTCTCCGGCTTATTTTAAAGATGAGGAAAGTAAGGCAAACAGGGTGAAATGACTTGCCCAGAGCAGATAAGGCTGGATTTGAACTCATGAGAGTGAGTCTTCCTGATTCTAAGGCCAGTGCTGTATCTACTGTGCCACCTAACTGCCCACTTAAACAAACTCTAACAGATATAATGTTCTTTCCTTAAGGAAAGAAGGAAAGAAGGAAGTAGGATTAAACTTCCAAGAAGCAATGATATTGACTTCCAGTTCTCCCTTGATTCCAGGAGAGAAGGTGTCCTTAGGTTCAAATTCCAGAGACAGAAAATGACTTCTCATTGTTTGATTTGAACCTGCTGCAAAGGTCTTCTGCCTGGAGGCTCTTGAGGCTAACCAATACTTTTAAAATTGATTCAGGAGGGCGAAGAGAACAATAATGACTATGCTTTCCCTACCTTTTGCCGTTCTTGTTTTGCTGATGTTCCACCCCCAGCATCATAACATATGTTGGTTTAATAGAATTTGCCAACCAACCAAGGTAAAATTTACAGTGACTTTTGAGAAGTTCCAGTGCCATTGATCTGCAGTTTTAGTGAATTATTCTCCTTGTGTCCAAGTGTACAACTCATTGGCAGATGCTTGTTAATCTGAAGCAGAGTAAACACTTAAGGCAATTCACATTTGCAAATCAGCTAGTGAGATAAAAATGGCTCAATACATTCTACATCCTATATTTTTCTCCAAGATTACTTGAACTGGTTATTTCCTTTAGATTTTCAGTTGAAACAATTGACAGTTATCTAGAGAGAGCCTTTCCAGGCATCTGTTTGTCCAGATTTCGTATTACATATTGTAATGCTCTTGTTTCCTCATGTAATGTATATTGTGTTTTATTTTTTAATCCTTCAGAATTTATAGACTGGATAAATGTGTGACTACTTCCAATCTCTTTAAGATTCTTCTCACACTCATCTCTCATTTCCAGGCTCACAGTATTCTTAGAACTTTAGGACTCATTGTGGTTTATTGGAAGAGACCTCTGAAACCATCTAGACCATTATAATCCTCATTTTATAGATGAGGAAACAGGCTAAGAGAGTTTACATGACTTGGCCAGGGTCACACAGCTAATAAGTGTCTAAGACAGGATTTGAACATAATCAGATGTTAACCTCCTCAAGTGTTTGTGTCATGGAGCTCTGGCATTCTAGTGAAATTATCTCAGAATAATGTTTTTAAATGCAGAAAATAAGATATATAGATTTACAAAGGAAAACAATTATGTTAAGATAGTTATCTATATATAAAAAAAAAATCATAGACTCTGGTTAGGAATCCCAGACTTAGACAAACCTTAATCGACAAAATGAATCTGGAGACTGGATATATATTTGCCTTCTTCTTTTGACCACATTCCTTAATATGAGGGTGTCTTCCCTGTATCAATTGGATA
>NW_020954551.1:30676223-30689273 GCF_900497805.2 Vombatus ursinus | reverse complement strand
TGTTGTTCAGTCATTTTCAGTCTTGTCTGACTCTTTGTGGCCCCATTTGAGGTTTCCTTGGCAAAAATACTGGAGTGGTTTGCCATTTCCTTCTCCAGATCATTCTACAGATCAGGAAACTAAGGCAAATAGGGTTAAGTGACTTGTCCAGGGTCACACAGCTAGTAAGTGCCTGAGGCCAGATTTGAATTCAGGAAGATGAGTCTTCCTGACTCCAGGCCTGGCACTCTATCCACTGTTTCGCTTAGCTGCCCTCACTCTCAGGCAACTCAAATTCTAATGGAGGACACAACTTACATTGGAGACTTCAGCTGCAAATCAGATGCATCTTCTTTAAAGTTCTCTCCACTGATAAAGTCATATCTATTTCTTTTGTAGAACCAATTGACAATGGCAAGGACTTTGGTGTGGAGAACTTTGTTTTCTGGGTTATCAGTAGCTGTGGTTGAAGAGGAGGTAGGGTCTGTACCACCCACAGAAGCAGCTGCCAAGTCCTTCTTCTGTGGAGCTCTTTTGTGAAATGATGGTTGATGCCATTCTCAGGGCTCCTGGGCTTACTTGCCCATTGATGGAAGTTAGTCAGTGTGTGGGTATCGGTGTTGGGTCCTCTTTCCATAAGAATTGCTCCCCTCAGTGATGGCTGTGGAGGTGAGGTTAGAAGCAGGGCTAGTAGTGATATTCTCAGGATTCTTAGGTTCAAGGTCATGGGCTGTCTCCTTTAGGGTGTGTGGGGAGGTAGTACTGGAGGCCTTTATCATCCCATACCTATAAAGATCATTGCCATAACCTTCTAATTGGTTTCCCAGTCTCTAATTTCTTTCTTTTCCAAACCATTCTTCACACAATTGCTAAACTGTTGTTATTAAAATGCAGACCTGACCATGCCATTGCCCTATTTAAAAATCTTGAATGGCTCTCCATTGCCTCTAGATAAAGTAAAAAACCCTCAGCCTGGCTTTCAAAACATTCTGTAATTTGGCTGCAACTGAGATTTCCAATCTAGTTTCAGATTACTTCCCCTTTATTCTTTCTCTATACCAGTAAAAATGGCCTACTAAGCTGTCTCCTATATACAATAATCTCTCTCCAGCCTCCTTGTCTTTGCATAGACTATACTCTATGTCTAGAACATAATCCCTCCCCATTTCTGTCTCCTAGGATCCTTCAGAGCACAGCTTGGGTGACACCTCCTGAGGAATGCCTTTCCTGATTATCTCTGTTGCTAGTGCTCTTGAACTGTGGAAATTAAGCTGTTATTTCTATATATGTCATCTCTGTACCTGACTGTGGATCCAATGCTTGTCCTGAAGTCAGGAAGACCTAGGTAAAATAAAGCCTCAGGTACTTCATAGCTGTGTGACCCTGGGCCAGCCACAACTGTTCTCTGCCTTGCTTTCCTCATCATTCTTGTAAAATTTGATAATAATATCACCCACCATTCAGGAGTGTTAAAAGGATCGAATGCTATGATATATGAAAAGTCCCTGGCAAACCTTAAAATGCTATATAAATGACTAAAGCATTTATTAAACACTTACCATGTGCAAAGTACTGTGCTAACTACTGGGTATACAAGTAAAAAAGTAAGACTCTGCTCTCAGGGAGATCTTGTTCTAATGGTAGTGGGGTGGGTGGAATACCACACATATGGAAGGCTTCAGCTGTGAGTCAGATAAAAAGGTCCAATTGGCCTTAGAGCACAACGGAAAAGTAAATTAAGATGCCAAATATATAAATGTAGGCTATTATTATTATTCCACCTCTGCCCTCGAATGTAAGTTCAGTAGTGTAGGTCCTTTTTAAAAATTTGTATTTGTACCTTCAGACTGTGTGTTTACTAATCAACCAATAAACAAGCATTTTTTAAGTGCCTACAATGTGTTAAGCTCTGTGCTAGTTGCTGAAGATACAAAGGCCAAAGTAGTACTTCCTCTCAAGGAGCTTATATTCTTACTGTGTGTGTGTGTGTGTGTGTGTTTATATTTACACTATATACATGCATGCATACATGTACATATACACACAAACATATATAATATGTATATACACATAAGTGAGACAGTGTGTGTATAGACATATACGTATATGCATGTGTGTATGTGTGTATATATGTGTCTGTATAGATATATGTGAGATGGCATATATATATATAGACACACATACATATGCATTGTACATGTGTATGTGTGTGGATATATGTAACAAATATGTGAGATGATATGCATATGCATATACATACATGTGTATGTGTACATGCATATATTTGTAATACAAAGATGTAAGGTGGTATATATAGACACACATATACATACCTGTGTTTATGTATATGTGTGTATGTTTATACACATACGTGAGATGGTATGTATATGTACAAATATACAATATGTGCTTATATGTGTGTGTACATCTGTGTGTATGCATGTGTGTAATGTACATTTTAATTCCACATAAGGGAGATGAGAACTTATGGGGTATATATGTTTATGAGCTAAAGATCTATAACTTGTATAGTCATAAAGATAAATTAGTTTTAAATCGATCTGGTGATATAAGCTATTAATGATTCTGCTACTTTCTATTAAGATGGCTGTGGACTCATTTGAAGGATACTTATTTATATAGTTAAAGATTACAACAAAATCTCTTAATTAGCCAACACAAGATAATATATTTTCTAGAATTAACATTATACTCTTCTCACTTTTCAGAGAATGTAGCTAGCTAGAGCCTATTTAAAATATTGCTGATGATTATGCATAATATCAAATTTTCTCTTGTCTTTCAAAAGCATTTAACAGTATATCTCACTGATTAATCTCACTGGGGCCTTGCATGACTGAATTTTCCATATAACTGAAGCTTTCTCCTTTAAGCACTAAATATATATTATTATTGTTTAGTCATTTCAGTCACGTCTGACTCTTCATGACCCTATTTGTGGTTTTCTTGACAAAAATACTGGAGTGGTTTTCCATTTCCTTCTAGCTCATTTTATAGATGAGGAGACTAAGGCAAAGAAGGTTAAGTGACTTGCCCAGGGTCATATTACTAGTAAGTATCCGAGGCCAGATTTGAACTCAGGAATATGAGTCTTACTGACTTCAGGCCTGGCACTCTATTTACTGCAATACCCAACTGAGATAGATAAGTAAATAAATGGATGGATTTAGAGAGAGATACACACATATACATACACATACATGTACATATATGTATGTATGCATATGTCCATATATAGTGTCATATATATATATATGACAGGAGTATAACGTTAATTCTAATATATATATATGTGTGTGTGTGTACATTATATATATATATATATATATATATATATATATAGTAGATACACATATATATACACTGTGTATACGTCACAGAATTTGAAAGTTATGTGGGGCTCCAGCAGATACGTAGTCCAATTTTTACATCAAAGGAATCTCCATTCTAGTATACTTGGCAAGTGGTCATCCAGTTTCTGCTTGAAGACCTTCTCATTGCTCAAGGCAATACACCACCATATTTGGATAGTTCTAATAGTTAGGAAATTTATCCTGTTATCGAGCCTGATTTTGCCTCATTTCATCTTCTACCCATTGCACTTGTTTCTGTTCCCTGGGACCAAGCAGACCAGGATGGACCCCATCTCCACTAAATAGACCTTCAAACACTTGAAAACAGCACATAGACAAATGCATATTCTATTATATATATATACATATTCATTTATTTAAACATTTTCAATTGGAATTTTAATTTGGAAAATTTCCTCAAATGCATTTCACTTTACCCTACCTTTTTGATTAATAAAAATCATGCAGAATATTTGAATGGTAACCTCCTTGATGTGAATATTTCCTCCACAGAAGCAGATCACAAATTCTCATGCCTCCTCATTCAATCTGACTCTTGTCCTCCAATAAGTTTTCCACAGAAGGGCATACAAAGTGGTGGAGATCTTTTTCAGTTTCTCCTGACATCTCCAGGATGCCAAGAAAGCACATAGCTACCATAAATTATTTCTTAGTTTTGTAATGTTACCAAGGCATCTTCTTTGAAGCTTCTCATTTGTTACATGTTGCAGCCTACTTATATCTAGCATGTGTCTCTCTTATGTCCTCTGAGCCATATTCATTCTCAATTATTTGGAGGCTGCAGTATTCCATGACTTGTGACCACCCAACATGGGTGAATTGGCATTCAAAAGATAAGTCTTTGTTTCAGAGAGCAGTTTCAGGTCATTAAAGTAGTTTGCAATTTTCCAAAAGTTATTTGGCTTGTTCTCTTCCTCTTCTAATTGTGGGCTTAACTTGTAGTCTCCTTGTATTATCTGTCCAGGTTATATGCATGTATGTGTGTGTATGTATATGTATACATATATGTATATATTTATATATATATATATGTATATATATCTACCATACCTATTTTTTGTTGATCTACTCATGAAAAATGAGCTCAATGGGCTGTCCATCTAACTGCATATCATAGAATAGGCATTCTTCATCCACTTGGTTTTCTTGTATGGATTCTCGAGTCAAACTCTTTTGAGAAATTGTAAATTTCATAAAGGAAGCCCTTCAATTTTCTACAGATCAATGTAATTAGCCAAGTATCATTCAAAGACAAGAGGATTATAAAGATCTTACATGCTAGAAAAGTTTCCTCCTCGATTTGAGATTTTCCTCAGAAATTCCCCATGATAATGGCAAATGCTTTTGGTGGAGCATATTTGTTTCATTATATGCCTCACTTGATATTAATCATCAGAAGATCATTTCGCAATGAGGGCTTTTTGTTATTTTCTTCAAGGAATCCTAAATAATTCTGATGCATTTTTGAGAACTAGGAAGAGAGCCCTTAAGGAAGCATTTTGTCGTATCAATATAAGCTCTCATAGATAGCATACTTTTCCCTTAGCTGAAGGGGTCTAATCTAATAGCCTTGCTTTAGTGACTAAGAAGGTATACAGCAAATGTTCTCTAAGTTAGGAAAGTGGAGAATCTAGTCTGTTGGATAAAAGCAGGAAATAAGAACCGACTCTTTATCTTGGAACCTATCCAGAGAACCATAAAGACCTACTTAGAAGCTCAATATGATTGGAAAAAAAAAATCGGCTCAGCACATAATGCCCATGGGACTCCAAAGAAAAAAGCTAACATCCTCAGACATTCTCAGATCAGTGTTGGGAATGAAAGCTACAAGAGAGACATTTGTGCATACATTAGAAGAGGACCCTAGGGAATGTACACTCTGGAACGAAGCAATGTCATGGACCAAACAGGCTTTACTGATATGGAGCTAAGCATGGAGCCCGCTATCCTTGGGGACACTGGCAGGTTAAACACCTTGACAGAGAATGAGGAGCTCTGAGTCCTAAGAGAAATGCCTGAAGCCAAGAGATTAATTCTAATGAAATGAAAACAGCTCAAAGAATAAAAGATAGTGGGATCATTTACTATACGGGCAATTTCAGAAACAGTGACTGTAGGACCATCGAATGGAAGAGCTGGAAGGGACCTTAGAGATCAGGTTCACACCTCTCCCAACTCCTTCCTTCCTCTTCCCATGAGGAAACTGAGCCCAAGAAAGGAGAAATGACTAGCCCAAGGTCACAGAGAGTATAAGAAGAGAAATCACAAGTTCTGGTTTACTAAAATCCAGGGGTGTTTTAAAGAGTCACTGCTAGGATCAATCAAAGCATCTAAAGGAACCTGAGGTGGAAAACATGCATAAGTGTATGCACACATATGATCTTCCTCCCTCCAGTCTCTCCCCTCCTCTCCTTTTCTCTCACCTCCCTTTGCTCCTCTCCTCTCCTCTCATCTGCTCATCTCCCCTCTTCTCTTTATCTCTTCAAAATCATCAATAACTGTTTATGACCTCATCATTCCGACCTAGAAGAAAGACTAGACGTGTGTGTATAAGTTGGTGGAGGTATATGCTGTAGGCTGTTTAGAACAGCAACAGGGCTTTTCAGTTAGATATAAATCAGATGACATTCATGTAGCCTTCTCAGGCTAGACCACTGGTTTGAATCTGACTTTTACACTTTCTGTGAAACAGCCAATATCTGTTTGAGTGGACAACTGCCTAAAATAATGGAATAGTTCTTTACAAAGTCAAAAAGGAAATCTTAATTGCCAAATCTAATGCCCTTTTATCAGTTGGCCATTTGACTCTATAAAACTTGTATTTCTTGATTATCTCTCTTTCTTTGTATGTGGTGACACTCCTCTCTTCATTCCTTGTATTTTTTACTGCTTCATCTAGCTCCTCCTGCCACCTAAATGTGGGTATTCCCCAAAGCTCTGTCCTTGGTCTTTTTCCCTTCTTTCTCTTCCTTAGCAATCATCTGATTTCAAGTTCATCAACATACAGGGGATTCCCAAGTCTGTACCTCCACCCCAGCCTTTTTCACTGCTTGCCTGAGCTCTACTACCCCAATTCCAGTGCTTTCTAGACCTCTACAACTAGATGTTCCACTAGAACCTCAAATTCAACATGTCCCAACCTCTAAAATACCATCACACACACACACACACACACACACACACACACACACACACACACAAGCCTGCTATCTTCACAATTTTCCCACAGCAACTCCATCTTCCCAATCACCTAAGGTTGCAGCTTTAGAGGCATCTTTGACTTGTCTCTTTCTTTCATTCCCTATGTCTAATCAGTTGGTAGAAATTACTAATGGCATCTTTGATCTCTGTAATATCTCTTGCCTATGTCCTCTCCTTTTTATTCACATTGTTTCTACTTGAGTCAAAGCTTCTCCTCTCCTCTCCTGTCCTCTCTTCTCCTTTCCTTTCCTGTCCTCTCTTCTCCTTTCCTGTCCTCTCCTCTCCTTCACTGAACCACTGTGATAGTTCCTCTCCTCTTCACTGAACCACTATAATAGCTTACCAACTAGTGTCCTGACTTTGATATTTTTGTTCAGTAGTGTAAGGTAAAAAATGAATAATATGACGAATTCAGAGAAATATGGGAGAACTTACATGAACTGATACACAATGAAATAAAAAGCAAGAAAATCATATATGGTCATAATATGTCAGTGAAAACAACATAAAAAGATGGCCAGACTGATTTTTGTGACCAACTTTACTTCTGCAGAACAGGTCACGAAATGTAATTCACTCCTCTCAGCAAGGAGTTGGTAAATTATAGGTGAGTGCTATGTTTACTGTTAGATACTGCTCTTGCATTGTTCAATTTTACTTTTCTTTTTTACAAGGAATAATTTAATGGGGCTGATACTATAATAGGAAATGACTGTATTGAAAAAAAAAATTGCATCAGTATTTTAAAAAATAAACCAAAACAGCAGTGATCTGACTTCAAAGATAATTTGTTTCTACTAAAATCAACCATTGTAACCAGTCTACCTATGCAGAGAGATCCTTGTTGTCACAGCCTCCTCAAATTAACTTTCACATTCTCTCTAATCTACTCAGATGAAAAATTCTATCCTCGTTGTCATTTTGATGGTGTATTTGAGGTGAGATTGGTGAATGCTCGCTGGCCTCAGCCTGACTGCTTGCCCTTTTCCTGTAACATGATATAAAGAATGTGGTGGGTTGACCATTTTCACTTTGTGATTAGGTAAGAATCTAAAGCCTGCAGCAAAATTTCCTAGAATCACAGAATTACCACATTGGAAGGAACTTCAAAGGCCATCTTCATCACACATTTATCCATTCATAAATCTTCTATCATGACATACGCAACAAGTACCTCTAGCTTCAAATTAAAAACCTCTAATGAAGGGTAACGCTGCAAATTTGTAAAATCATGCACACACTCACACAAATCAAAGGGAGTCAGAATCAGAGAGCTGGAATGGGATCATCTAACCCACCCCCTCATTTTACAAATAAGGTAACAGATACTGAGAGGAAATATGGCTTTATTACTCTCTCCATGTGCTGTTTGCTGCTACACCTCCAGTTAAGCCATAATTAATCGGTTCCAGCTCCCTTTCTACTTAATTGATATTTACCTATTTTAGTGATGACTATTGACTAGGAGAAACTTATCTTAGTCTTTTAGAAGGACAGTCCTTTAAAAATAGGAAATAAGAGGGTCCTGTAGCAATGAACAAAACAGATAATGAATTTCATGGTCATTATGGAAATAGAAAGTATAACCAGAGTGGGTAAACATTTTAGAGAGAAATGTGTGTGTGTGTGTGTGTGTGTGTGTGTGTATGTATAAAAGGATACACACACATATATATACATGTGTGTGTGTGTGTGTGTGTGTGTGTGTGTATTCCTCTCAAGCACTTTGTTTTTTGTTTTTCCCCCTTGAGGAAAAAAACACATGACTTACTACTGACCTTCATCTTAGAGTTTCCTTATTAATGTCTCACCAAATTTGACTGCCTACACATAACCTGAGAGAGGGGGCAGAGGCTGACTCTCCAAAAACAATTTTTGTTTAATTAACCAAATGAACTTGGCCTTCTTGCTGTTCCTCAAATAGGACACTCCACCTCCCAACTCCCAGTATTTTAAGTAGCTGTTCCTCATGCCTGGAACTCTACATCTCTTTGCCTTTGCTTCCTGGTTTCCCTGGCTTCCTTCAAGTCTCAAAGGCCTATCTTTCCTAGTCTCCTTCTTAAACTTAGTGCCTTCCCCCTGAGACTACCCTTACTTTTCCTTCTATATCTTGTTTGTCCCTAGTTGTTTCCATGTTGTCTTCCCCATTAGACTGTGAGCTCCTTGAAAGAAGGTTTTCTTTTTAATAGTTTTTTTTTTTATTTCCAATGTTTAGAACAGTGCCCAGAACATAGTATACACTTAATAAATTCTAGTTGACCGATTGACTCACTGACTCCAAGACTATCCCTAATTTTTCCCATACATGTCTTATTTATGCATAGTTGTTTGCATGTTATATCCCTTAGACTATGAGCTCCATTAGAGTGGGGACTGGTTTTTTGTCTTTATTTGTATCCCTAGCGCTTATCACAATGCCTAGTATATAGAAATTCTAGTTGACTGACTGGACTGCCTTTTATCCGTCACTTGGATTGCTTAGATTTTGTTGCACACTAAGTGCAGCATATGAACTTTAGAGCTCTGGAACAATGAGTCATTGAAGCTTACCATTTCAAATTCGTTTCTCAACCCTCAATAACTTTTTCTAAAAAAATTACTTATTTTTAGTTTTCAGCATTCACCTCCATGAGATTTTGAATTCCGAATTTTCTGCCCATCTTGACCCTCCCCTCACTCCAAGTGTGCATTCTGAATACCCCTTCGTCCAATCTGCCCTCCTTCTCTTATCCCCTTCACCTTCTATTTTCCTGTAGTGCTCCACAATAACTTTTTAAAGGTTTTGAATGGATTTGGTCAAATCTGGTATAAGATCAAATGACTGATTCCTTCATGTGTGAATAAACCTGTCCTTTTTAAACAAAATGTTGGCCAATAAAAATTTTCCATTTGGCACATCATCTCTAGTTTTTAACTGATTTCAATGAAATTCAGTACATGGGTAGAGGTTATTGTCACCTCTGACTTCACTGAGGAAGATCTATAATTCACAGAACCATTATGCCTATGTTATTAAACATTAACTGAAAGAATTGTAGAAGTAACTATGCTGCAGGTTAGCTACCCCACTATTCTGCAGGGTGGATGACATGCCTCCACTGCTTATAATGAGCTCCCTTTGGTATGTTAGTATTTCTAAGTACTCTTGGAAAGGGTTCAAGGAAAGCACACCTTATATCATATTTGTTATATAGAGAATGGAATTAATTAGATGGCTATGATATATTTGAAACACTGATATGTTACTTTAAATGACTATAATCTAATTATTTTCTTCCCAATTGTGCCAATTCTCATGCCATTATCATCTGCCATTAATTCATCCTTTACTTTGTCCCACCTTGTGTGTGTGTGTGTGTGTGTGTGTGTGTCCGTGTGTGTGTGTGTGTGTGTGTGTGTGTGTGTGTGTGTGTGTAGGAGGTGGGGAAGAAGAGGCCAGCAGTCTACATTGGCAGGGTTGAAGGTTGGGGTGGTGAATCCTTAGCAAAACAAGATTCTAAAAAGCCAAGAAGAAGATACCCAGTTATCCTTTTTAGGTCTTTTTCAGAGATTTTCAAGTGTTTTGCTGTGACCAGGTATTTTAAAATAAGCCCTTACCAGGTAGGAGAAGTAACTTTGGTGTGGTGCGGTAATTAGTTCTTCTCCATGGCACTTACTGCTTCCTACATCTCCCATTGTTTATATCTAAGGTCACCTTTCTTTGGGGGAACTCCCCACTCAATCCAATCACCAGTACTGAACTCTATTGTAGAGTATGTTTGTCTCTTCTCTACCTCTTAAGGGAGTCTTTAAAGACATTTAACATTTTTTATCACTAACTCTAAAATGGACAGAAACCAATAGAAACTTTAAATTTGCTGATTTGGATATATCTACATATATTTAATATTAACTTTAATTTCATTAATATTACACACACACATATTACACATGCATGTGTATGTATGAATAAAATTAGATTGTTCTATTGCCCATGGACTACACATAAAAGAAATACAGAAAAAATGATGGGATTTCTGACATATAATCTTGTGTGAAAATGTAGCCCTCAGGGGAGCAATCATTGCTGTTTTGTGCATTAATTTCTAAGCACAAAGCTTTTGACATGGAGTAGAAGTTAATTTCAAATATCTGACTATTGTAAACCTGATTTACATTTATATAAACTCTCTGATGATTTGTAGACATGAGCTTTGACTTGATGGGCTTTTGGAAGAGTGATTTTTCACAGAAATTACTTTCGACATGCAAAAAGCAGAGTAACAGCAGCAGAGTGAAAGATGATGATGATGATGATGATGATGGTTGCATATTTGCATAGTCCTTTAAAGTTTGCAAAACAATTTAAATATATTATCTCATTTGATCCTCACCTCAGGCTGGTAAGGTAGGTGCTATTATTGCCTCCATTTTATATATGAGGAAACTGAAGCTTAGACAGGTTGAGTGACTTGCCCAGAGCTACACAGCTTATAAGTGCATGGTATAGAGTTTGAACTCAGTCTTCCTGAGGGATGTTTAAAAAACCTCTTATCTGCACAAAGAATCTGTATTCTAGAATACGCACGCCATTTATGTTCCAAAGTTGTAAATTTGTTGCTCATATTTATCACTAGCCCCTTCTCTTTTCTTTTGGGACTTGCCTTCTATGATTGTTCTTCATCTCCTTGAGCTATATCTGTATTTACCTGGCCACAAGGTCTATGGTCAATCTTGACACTTCACTCTCCAAATCAATAAATTCCATGGTGGTAGAGGGGTCAGTTGATTTATTTATGTGTTGAGTTTAAATCCTGCCTCTGGCATTTACCTATATAACCTCTGGCCCTTAGTTCCTTTGAACTGAAATGTGGGAGTTGGACTAAGACACATCTACTTTTTTTCCATCACTAAACCAATGGGGATAGTATCACACATTCCCAGACAAGTATGCATGTTGGATAGTACTCATCAAGAAGTTCATGAGAATCAAAGCCCAAGTCAAACCAGTGTATGTGTGATGTGATGTGATGTGATGTGTGTGTGTGTGGGTGTGTGTGTGTGTTTGTGTTTGTAGGGGTGGGTGCAGGATAGTATCCAGACTTAGGAATTCATGAGTTCAATAAATCCACATCCTAGAAAATCTGTCCATTGATTCAGACTAGGAACTCATATGCAACTTGTGGTGTTAGAGATCTATCTGGGAAATTGAGAAGTTAAATCAGTTTTCCACACTCATAGTCCAGCCTGTGTCAGAGGCGGGACTAGAACACAGGTCTTCCGCTCTAAAAACATAGAAAGAAAAATGTGCCTATTTTTATTCTTATATTATGAGAGACAACATTACCTAATGGATAGAGTTAGCTTAGGAGTCAGGAAGATGGGTTCAAATCACTGCCATGATATATTCCAGTTGTGAGACTCTAGGCAACTCGTAATCTCTCCATGCTTGGACAATTTACGAAGACCATAAATTGCAGAGTAAATGCTGATGCTTAACTGTATTGGTTAAGGGAAATCCCCTCACTAGGAATTCTTTATATACAATGAAGTTACTGCCATGGTCATATATTCTATATCTATGTAATATATCATACATTAATATATACATATTGCTATGTTATATTAATGTAATGCATACAATATATATGCCAGCTAGGTAGCACAGTAGATAGACTATTGAATTTGGAATCAGGAAGATCTAAGTTCAGATCTAGACTCACACTAGGCAAGTCATTTCACCTTTGCATACCTCAATTTCCTCAACTGTAAAATGAGATAATAATATTTCCCAGGGTGGTAATGATTAAAAGAGATAATTGTAAAGTTATTTGTAAACCTTAAATGCTATACAAATATTTATTATCATTGTCATTATTAACTTCAGAAGTAGTTTGGAGATTCTAAGATTTTAAAGGTCAGGAGAGTGCACCATCATGAGTTTCTCTGGTTAAGTCCATGTTGGGTTTTGCACCATGTCAGTCCAACATAGAGGCCTTGACAAGTGAAGAGTAATTTTTGAGACTCAAGCCATCCATAGCTGAGACATAGACTCATCTAGCAGCTATGCCACACTTGAACATGAACTTGGTGGGATCAATGCTATGTAGAAACTACATTAAATCTGAGCCCACTTTTCTCAAGGACCAAAGTAATAGAAAATAGGAGTAGGGGGCACCCTCCCTCCAGTGTTGAGAGTAAATGTTTGTCCATCCGTTCTTGATCTATGTTCAAAGTAAATGTAGTTTTGTAAAAATCTATTTGATGCTAATTGGTTAAGTGGAACTGTGCATTAATCACTGGCAGCTAAGAGAGGAGGGAACACCCTAGAATGGAGGCTTGAGCCAACTGCATTAGAAAAGAAATACCTTCTTAATAAATCAAAGTTAGAGTTCTGAAAGGAAGATATAGCTCATCTTGTTCTGGTACACATCCATGAATCAATCAATCTATCTATCTATCTATCTATCTATCTATCTATCTATCTATCTATCTA
>NW_020954551.1:30649368-30676213 GCF_900497805.2 Vombatus ursinus | reverse complement strand
CTATCTATCTATCTATCTATCTATCTATCTATCTATCTATCTATCTAACCATCTATCATTATTTATCTCCTATGATATGAGAGTCTGCATGGTTTAGTGGATAGTCGGAATAGAGAGAAGGAGTAGGTCTTCTTTAAACTCAGGAAGATGTGAATTCAAATTCTTTCTCAGGCATATGTTTGTTATGGGGAGATCACTTAAAATATCTGTGACCCCAGAAATTTCTATAACATAATTAAATTTGCTAGTCCGCATCCATGGAGAGAATTTCTGCATTGTACAGTTCCCTACCCACTGATGAAATCACAGTTTAATACATCCTCTAGTAAATACATGTGTGTGTACACACTCTTATATATAGGAATAAGTATAATATTGGACCTGCATGTTTGTTAGTATATGAAAGCCCTAGGTTAGGGAATGTCCTCTACCAATGTAGGTTGATAATTTCTCTGTAATTTACATTTGTAGAGAGTTGCCCAGAAGACTGAAAACTTAACTAACTTGCACAGGGACACAAACCCAGTATGTGTCAGAATTCAGTTCTTCCTACCTTTGAGGTCAGCTCTCTATCTATCACTACACACACACACACACACACACACACACACACACACACACACACGCACACTCTTATCTCCCTCTCTCCATATATATGTATATTTGTATATATATGCATATATGTATATATACATACATACATAACATTTCAATTGACTATATACTTTGCTAAAGACCCTGATATCACAATTCAACAAATACCTCTCTGAAAACTATTATACCCACAAGCTGATTTAGAAAACATCTGTGATGAGCACATTTGAAAACACAAATGTCAATGGGAGATTCTAAAAATTGCATACTTTAGAAAAGACAAGAACTGTTGCCTGATGATGATTCTCATAACACCTTTCACACAAAAGAAACTGGCCAACATACAAATGTAGATGATGCACAGAGCGATGCTTTTGCCCTAAAGCCTACTGCTGTCTAGAAGTGGCTTTCCCCATGTAATACACTGCAGGAAATTATTGCTGAGGGAGGCCAATCAAGGTTATTTTCCCAGCTGCCAAAATGAGCCTACAAGAACCTTACAGGTTCAGGAGTGCTTAGAACAACATGGGGAATGATGGATCCCAGGGATTCAGCAACTATTTAGAGAACCATGCAAAGCTTCACCATCATTTAAGGAATCCTACAGACACACCTTTTAGGGAAATCCAATGAAATCAAGTAAACTGAAATTTGCTCAAGGCATTTAGGTAAAAACTTTTTTTTTTCCCAAATGTATCACTTTCCAAGAACAACAAAAAGCATTAGGGCTGTTGATTCATCTCCTATTTACCATTCTTTCAAAGAGGTAGATTGCTCAACAGGAAAGCCCAGGAGGAAAACTTTTCATCAGACCAGCAGCTCACCATGATTTATGATAATTGATATTTAATGGCATAATCTCAACTCAGCTCACTATGGAAATGTGAGCGATTTTTTTTTTCAGACTCCTGCTATGGATGCCTTCTGTGGGAAAATAAGCTTGCAAGTTTCTTTGACATACAAATGTGACACATAAATAGTGCGGTGGCATCCTCTCTTCTTGAAGTATCAGATGACTATCTGATACTTAGTTTTACAACCTTGATAGTGGGAGCCAACATTCCTCTGGAAATAAACAAATCATAAGATGCAGGCTCTACGCCATTTGCACTTGTGTAAAGCCTTCAATATGTTGTAAAAGGACTTCAGATAAAATTCCATCTGTTTCTTTTGTTAAAATGTAAGCTTTCTCAGTTCATCTATCAATACCCATCTTATGAGTTTTCTATAAATCTATACACAAAGTTTCCTTTTTATTCAAGTAATTCCAGTTTCTTTTGAATTAATGAAGAAGCCATAAATATGAAGAGAACATGGAAATAAGCCATTTGAAATCATAATCAATAACACTTTTCAAACATAGGTCTTTCCCTCCTCCTTTTCCCTCCCCTCCCGATTCATGGGTATAGGTGAGTCATGGCCATGCTCAAAGAGATCATTTTGTGAATTTCTTTGCCAAAACCTCTTCCATCTGGTTGAAGGAGTCTTACTGTGACCTTACTGGATGGCTATTCTTGTGTTTCACCTATTGACAGCCACAATTCATCAACAGTTATAAATCAATACTTCTCAGCTATGTATTTTGGTTAAATGTATTTTTCAAAGATTCACAACAAAGGACAGTACAATGGAAAGAACCAATTCTGGAGTAAGAAGACCTGAGTCAAATCCCAACTTTTCTGCTTCCTTCCCATGTGACCTTGGTATAAATTACTTCTCTGAGTCTATTTCATCACTTATAAAATGATGGGCTTGGAATCTAAAGGCCCTCACAGAGTTAAAATGATTGTTCCCATGGTTAGTTTCTAATGAGTCCAATTGATAGGCATAAGATCTTAAAGCTGGATTTCTGCATTTTACAGATGCAGAAACTGTGGCCCACAAAGATTAAATGATTTGTGCATGTTCACATAGCTAGTTAATTCAGTCAGTGGAGAAGAACCCAGGTCTTCTAGACACATAAATTTCATTTCCCATAGATGACACTTTTCTAACACTTTAATGTTTGCAAATTATTTTACCTACATTATCTCAATTGCTCCTCAGAACAACCTTGTGATGGTAAGTTCTGTAGGTATTATCATCCCCATTTTGCAGTTGAGGAAACTGAACACTAGGGAAGTTACGTGACTTCTCCAGGGACACAGGTAGGATTAGAATCCAGCTCTCTCCCCTCTCTAAATCCAACTTTAGAAACTAGCAGCACCTTAATCTGTAGCTAAGTGTTAGGATTCGGATTTTTATTGTGAGAATCAATATATATCTTCCTGTTTAGCAAAGGTTCCTTGTCCTCTTTTAATAAGCCTGTTAAGTGACTCTCTTCAAAGTCAGCTGTTTTTGATCTTTTAATGTTGAAGGAGTCATTAGTTAGGCCCTTTATATTTTCAAGAAGTGTGAATTGTTCTAAGACTGAGGAAGACTAAGTCTTCTTGGTTTGATCTTCATCTGCAATTGTCTCTTTCTTTCCTTCTTCCTGTTTTGTTTTGCTTTTAAGCCTGGCCTGGTATCGTTAACCTCACCTGCATTGTACATTAAAACTAGAACTGACTTCAAGTAGAGTGGAGCTGAAGATGGCCCTGACTCTGCATAAATTCTTCCACTTTAATTTCAAATTCATTAGAAAGCTTTCATCTCTAAGTAAGCAGCATACATTTGATTTAATCTCTAGCTCTACTTCTGTCTTCCAGTGACCCTAGAGTTCAGACAAAGCTGCAATTGGGATAGAATTGTGATTAGTACATCAGGTAGATTTTTCTTTTCTTCCTGAATTTCTCCCTCAGGGGCCATTCAGCCTGGCAGCAAACACTGGACGTGGAAGGGGTTACTTTTCCACCTTTCTCCTTCCCACCTCAAGATCTATTTTTCCAAGTATTTATCTTTGCACACAAAGAGTCAGCAATCTGTACTATTGTAGAAATCATGAAGTTCTCCAAAGACCAAGCAAGAGAATGTTCTCAGTTGTCATAATGCCATTCGGAGCTCTTTTTAAAAGCCATTCTTTTTGGCAAATGTTGTTCAGTCACCCTGTCCTTCCTGCTTCATGAAGAAATAAAATTCAGTGTTTTATAAATAGCTCTCTATGAATTCAAGGTGAGAGGCTTCAACAATAATTTTATTCTTAATATTCCCTGCTCCAGCAATTGTTTCTCCATCATCATTCCCTTAAACCAGATGAGTAAAAAAATTATAAATGGCAAAGAAAACTTCTCTGTCTCCCTTTCCCCTTCCTTTATAAATGTTTGTTGAGTGAAGGCTATGAGCTCAAGCCTAGGCCATATATTTATCTGGTTTTCCACTTAAAAATCCCAGGATTCCTTGTCTTCCTTTGTTCTTCAGGTCCGAGGCTCCTATATTACTTGTTCTTAGTGTGCAATGAACCAACACGATCAGGAATGATTGGGACTCATAGACTAGATAGAATTTAAGGAGAGGATTACCCAGGAAGGTCCCAGCAGAAGGCATTAGAAGAAAGATTGAGCAGATGTTTGGGACATAGAGAAGTATGGCAGGAAGCAATAGAACAGGATTAAGTTTTTAAATGTTTAAAATGAAATATAGATCACAAAGTGAACCATTTATTTTAAGCAATTATTTATCAAGTTCATGGACAGAGGGTTAATAATCCTGGAAGGATAGGGAGATGAGTAAGAATACACAGTTTTAGGGATGTGCAATAGGGGGCAGCAGACATATCCTGGCTAGCACATAGAACAAGGTATTGGAATGTCTGATAAAAGATGAGACTAGGAAGGAGGTTGACTTTATAGATGATGGTAGGTGGTTAACAGATACTAGACTATGGGTTAGTTGTCCCTAAAGTGACTGTCAGGAACAGGCACCCTGTCCTTGAAGAGGATGGTAACAAGTTAGGAATTTAGTTACTGGGCATCAAGATAAGGCCTCAATCCTGAGAGTGGAGCATAAAGTGAGATACTTAGATAGAATGGACAAGGGAAGAAACCAAATTGTTAGAACCAGGGCATACAGTTGTACCTGGGATAAAATAAAAAAAGATCACTTAATTCCTGACCTTTGGATGTATGGGTTCTTATATGACTCTGGACCAGAGATCAGACTGGTCCTACAGCCTGAAGTGAAATTAATCCTGAATGTTAAGGGTTAAATATTTCCATCTGGTGGGATTCAAAGATAAGTAATGTAGCAGTTCATTATCCTTTCCTTCTCAAATATTCAAGCCTGACCTCATGCCATCAGAACAATCAATGGGTGACATCTTAAGTCTTTCAAAGACTGATAAACAACTAAGATGAATTAATTCCCTTGAGGAAAAAGCCCTATTCCCCATCCTCAGTAGAAAACGTACTCATTAATTAAGACTTAGAATTCTTTCAGTTCTACCTCTATGTCCATTTTAAACTTTAATATTGTTTTAAGTTTAAAATATAAACATAATATTCAGAGAAGGCAACATGATGATGTTTACTTTTTTTTTTTCTTCCTACATGAAAGGCTGGGTGGTATAGGGAATAGAGAGCCAGCCTGAGAGCCAGGAAAGTCTAGCCTCAAATTTCAGCTCTCACATACTGGCTGTGTGACCGTACTTGTTCTTTCATTTAGTCGCGTCTGATTCTTCATGACCCTATGGACCATAGCACACTAGGCCCCTCAATTCTCTAAGACGGTCCAAGTTCATGTTCATTGTTTCCATGGTATTATCTATACATCTCATCATCTGCTGTCCCCTTCTCCTTTTGCCTTCAATCCTTCCCAACATCAGGGTCTTTTCCAATGTGCTCTGTCTTCTCATTGTATGGCCAAATTTTTTAAGCTTGAGTTTCAGTATTTGTCTTTCCAATGAGTAGTCTGAATGAATTTATTTAAGTATTGACTGATTTGCTCTCCTTGCTGTCCAAATGACACTCAAAAATCTTCTCCAGCACCACATTTTGAGAGCATTGATTCTGCAATGCACAGCTTTCCTTATATTCCAACTTTCACAGCCATACATTACTACTGGAAAAACTGTAGCTTTGACTATAAAAATCTTTGTTGGCATGGCAATGTCTCTGCTTTTTTGTATAGTGTCCAGATTTACCATAGCTTTCCTTCTAAGTAACAAGCATCTTTTAATTTCATGGCTGCACTTACCGTCTGCAGTGATCTCTGAGCCCAGGAATATAAAATCTGACACTGCTTCCATTTCTTTTTCCTCTGTTTGCCAGGAAGTGATGGGAAAAGTTATGAAGATCATAGGTTTTATTTTTTTCATGTTAATCTTCAAGCCAGCTTTTGTACTCTCCTCTTTCACCCTCATCAAAAGGCTTCTTAATTCTTCTTCACTTCCTACCAACAGAGTGGCATCATCTGCATAATTGAGATTGTTGGTGTTTCTCCCAGCAACCTTAATCCTATATCTTTTGATTCATCCAGCCTGGCATTTCACATAATGTAATCTGCATATAAGTTCAATAAATAAGGTGACAATATACAGCCTTCTGTTGCTTTTCCAATCTTAAACCAATTAGTTGTTCCATGTTTGGTTCTACAGTGTTGCTTCTTGGTCTGCGTGTAGGTTCCTCAGGAGACAAGTAAGATAATCTTGTCCTCCTGTCTCTTTGAGGACTTACCCCATTTTGTTGTGATCCACACAGTCAAAGGCTTTGGTGTAGTCAATGAAGCAGAAGTAATTTTTTTTTTCTAGAACTCCTTTGCTTTCTCCATAATCCAGTGAATGTTGGCAATTTGGTCTTTAGTTCCTTTGCCACTTTGAAAACCAACCTGCACTTCTGGTTATTCTTAGTTCACGTATTACCGAAGTCGAGCTTGTAGAATCTTAAGCGTAACCTTACTAGCATATGAAATGAGCGTAATTATTTGGTAATTTAAACATTCTTTGTCATTGCCCTTCTCTAAGATTAGGTTTGTAAACTGAGCTTTTGTCAATCCAGTGGTCACTGTTGAGTTTTCCAAATTAGCTGACTTACCGAGTGCAGCATTTTAACAGCATCATCTTGCAGAATTTTAAATAGCTCAGCTGGAATTCTATCACCTCCACTAGCCTTATTGTTAGCAATGCTTCCTAAGGCCCCCTTGACCTCATTCTCCAGGATGTATGTGACCCTAGGCAAGTGACTTGATCTCTCAGTGTTCTAGACAACTCTCTAAGACTCTAACTTTTGGAGAGGGTACTGACCTCCACTGGCAGAGTTTCCTGATCTGGAGTTTCCCATACCAGTGAAATCAGAAGTCCAGTCCCTACCCCTATATGACATATGAGAATCTATAATGCTTATAGTGCTGTATCTCAGACACTGCAAGAATACAAAAAAAAATTGAGTGATGTGTTTCCCTGTCATCAAGGCATTTACTTTCTGCTCTTCTGTCATGTAATGAACTTACTCAGTGGAACACACAGGAAATTTCAATGAGTGATTAAGATTTCTGGGGACCCTTTCCTACTCTAGTCCAGTTTGTAGATCTGATTTTAAATAGCAGCAGAGTATGCGGTCATTAACAAGACATAATTTCAAGAGTGTCAATGTTCCTCAAAACTTATCTGCTGAAGTATGCCTGTGATGCACCATCATAACAGTTTCTCCTTAGTTTGAGCCAATGATTTTGTTATACTTTGATATCTCAATGGATCTGTGGGATGGCTGTGTCAATGGATCTCATCAATGTGAGTATCTACTCCACTGGTAAAGATTGCAACTGATCTATGTCTCCCCATCCTGTGTGATTCTTATCCATGTCTTCCTATACATCTTCAGAAAGTACCTACTCAATATAATGCCAAACTTCTAGTTGTTTCCCCCCCTTGGGGAGGGATGAATATGTCTGGTGGCAGGGGAATGAAATTTCATACTATATTTGGTCATTTAAATTTTAATAAGATCAAGACCTCACCTACCCAGTTGCTAAATTGCTTTTCCTAAAGGATAGGTCCACTTAAAAAGTTTTGGTGCTACCTTTGCCTCTAGGACAAAATAGAAAATCATGTGATTGGCATTTAAAGTCCTTCACCATCTGCCTGCAACATATGTATTTTTCCAAACATTTCCCATTACTCTCCCCACTCATGCTTGGCTCCAATCAAATTCGCCTAGTTGATGTTTCTTGTATATAACATTCTGTATTCTTCATCCTTGTCTTTGCACAGGCTGCCTTCCATTATCTGGAATGATCTTCTTCCTCACCTTTGCCTCTCAGAATTTCAGGCTCCCGACAATGTCAGCTCAAGTGCCAGCTTCTAGATGAGGCCTTTCCTGATGCCTACACACTTTGAAATTACTTTGTATATATTTTACATTTGCTTATATTCAAAATGTTGTTTCTATCCAGTAGAATGTAAGCAATTGAGGGCAGGGACTGCACATTTTCGTCTTAATTATCCCTCATGCTGACACAGCGCTGGTCACATGGTAGGCAGTAATAAATCTTTTTTTTGAATTGAATTGAATTAAAGTTCTGAGAGTACACCTGATAAAAGACTAATAAAACACACATGGAGTTACTTGTAAGTGGAGTGGAAGCTCAATAAACGGAAACTTTAGAGTGTGGGGAGTGGATGCAGAAATTGGGAGCACACAACACAGCTTTATCTGCTTCACAGTTTCTATGACTGAAACCCATCATTTAGTCCTCATTGTTTACACTAGGAAACAGGCCCAAAGAGATGACAGAACTTAACTGAAGTTGCACAGTTAGTACTTAACTAAGATTCTGATCATAGTATCATTGGGTTTATAGCCTAAAAGGACCTTAGAGAACATCTGTAGATAAACGCATACACAAACATTTGCTCAATGTCAAACAAATAGTGTGTGATAAGGCCAACATTCAAATCCAGATCCTCTGTTCAGAGATCCAGCACTCTTTCTGCTACATTGGGTATGTCAGAGTCAACTAAGTTGGTCTATAGGGTTTTTTTTCCTCCTATTTCTACCAGCCAAGTGAATATCACACATACATCTCTGGTACAAAATGATGGTATTTATAATTCAGTGAGAGCTAAGCACAGAAGTACACTAATGTATTATTAAGGTTGAAAAACCAAACACTGAGAAGTCAAGAAATGCCAGACTTATGGCCTTTATGATGACAGTAATTGGAGCATGGCCACGCAGTTTGAATATCCTTGCATACACATACAGTGTGTTGAGATATGCACATGTGATCCTAAGAAATAAAGTGAACCACACTACTATAAATCCCTCCCTCCCCCAATGGGATCTCAAATGCAGGCATCTAGCAGTCAAGCCTTAAACAATTTTAAACAGTCTTAGTTAACAACAGCAGCTGACAATCTGGCTCCCATCTCCTCTTCAGGGCTTACTGCACATGGCTCCCTTTCATGGATCCTATGTCTCAGCCAAAATGGCCAGCTTGCTGCTCTCCATAGTTCCTACATTTTGCTTGTGCTTTCTACAGATGTCTTACAAAGTAAACATTTCTTCCTGATACATGTCATGCCATATCCCATCTCTGTGTAGGGAGGTGCTTGCTCTTCATCTCCACCTCTTGGAATCCCTAGCTTACTTCATTGGCTCAGTTGTAGTGTTATCTCCTGTAAGAGACTTTTCCTGATCCCAGTTTCCGGTTCCCTCCCCATCTAGGTTGCTTAATAGTGACCTTGCATGTATTTTGAATTTATTCATGTCCTCCCAAAAGGATGCAACTCCTTGAGGGCTGGGTCCATTTCATTTATTTGTCTGTATCCCCAGTGCCTATCATGGTGTCTGATATGTAGCAGGTTTTTAGGAATGCTTCCTGAAAGAAGGAATTTGATCTATATAATGTTTTATGGTTCACCAAGCACATTATATGCATTACCTCACTTAGTTCTCAGAAATCAGTAGATGATACACATCATTAAATGATACACCTAGAACTAGAAGGGATCTGAGAGGTCTTTTAGTTTAATCAGTTTACAGATGAGGAGATGGAGACACAGAGATTAAGTAACTTGTACAAGGTCATATAGGTAATAAGCATCAGGGGTCGTTTGTGAATCCAGGTCCTCTGACTCACATGTCGTTTGGCTAAAACATGGTACTAATTGGTCATGGGCCATGAGTTTGATTTCTGTGTGGGTGAGGTGGCTTTGCTTTCTCTTATAGCTTCATGCTTAATCCAGAGTTGATTGTAATATAGGGAAAACCATGAGGATGCCTTCAGGCTTTGTGTTTTTAGAGGCTGTGTCTAGCTTCAAGGACCAGATGGCTGGGCAGTGACTCAGGGAGGCAGTCAGTAGGGGAGTAGAAGGTGACTTTATCAGCTGGTGTTTAAAAAGACCTGAAGTTCCTACACATATAACCATCTCACAAATCATGCCCACCATTCTCTCACTGCCCTGAAGGAAAATTGAGTGGGGCTATACCCCTTCATTAGAGACCTCCTGTCCTATAGTTCTGCTGCTCAATAACCTGCAGGTTGCATGTCTCCCTCTTATGATTCTTTTTTTCCAATTTAAAGCTGTTTTGATATTAATTTTTTAACCTGATTTTATCCATAAAGAGGGAGAAGAGCAGGATAGGGAAAGGTCTTCATGTGATTTTTTCTAGTCCCCCACACTCTGCCCCATTAGGAGTTGCTACATACTATATGCTTAACCCACATTGGCCCAATTTTGTAAGTGATTTTTGGTCCCAAGTTTGAATAAATTAGTACAAACTCACCCCCACTACTGAGGTGTTGGGGAGGAACAATTCCCATTACTCATCAGACTCATGGTGGGTCAGTAAGTAGTGTCATCTTCATATCTGGAGGGAGCCATAGTCTTATTTTATGATTATAAGATTTCAGGTCCCAAACTCATCTATTAGCCTGCATGTTACTCCATTTGTTTGCTTAAGCTTAATAAAAGATTGCTTCTTCCCTGCAAAGATATGATCCTATATTTTCAATGCTGTTTTGAGGAAAGAATTCAATGCTGGGGCTAGGATAAATGGCTGGGGAAATGGGGAAGGTTAAGGGGAATGAGTACAGACCTCAATGAAATAATGATGGGGAGAGGAAGGAAAACTGGACCAAAAGAAAGTTCTGGAAATCTTTAATGATGAAAGAAGGTCTTTTTTTTTTTTGTTTGATTATTTCTTCTTCAAACTTAAAGTCGTGTCTTTCTATAACTAAGAAGGGCTCATTTCCCATACCTCCCTCAATCAGAAGAAATGCCTGGGTTCTGATTTTTATTTACAACACAGCATGTGCTATAAAGCCAATATCACACCAAATGAAACAGATTGATACCCCTGCAGATATCAAGTTTCCTGTCCAATTTGTACTCAGCTTCCCAAGCCTCCTATGGCATGCATGTTTTTCTTTCCATTTCCATTAGAAGCCAAGTGCTACAGGGACTTAACTATCACCTCCTCAAGGCTTTTAGTCATTAATGCATAGAGAAGTTAGCAAAATCACTTCCAAATACCGTGGCAGAGAGTTTTTGTTTGCCTACGTTTCCAGTTCAAATATGGGGGACCTATTCATTGAGACTTACAAACAAGTCCTCACCGTCCCACTGCTTATTAGCACAGCATGCTCCATTTAAAAGGAAAGTTTGTAAGAGTAAATACAGTACAAGGCTACAATTATACCCTTTCGATGACTACACTCCATGGAAAAGCCATTTACTCATAACGTGGAGGGTAAGGGGAGATTATCACTTGTTTAACCAAACCTCCATTGAAGCTATCAGGTTGTTTTCCTAGCAATATCTGGAGTGTGATATTTAAAGAAAAAAGAAAGTTGAGGAATACTAATTTCCCCCATCTAAATATTATTAATTACAGTGTCTAAAAGATAACATTCAGTTTGAAAGGTATATGCCACTCTGATTGGCAGAAAATTATCTGCTTGACTACTGCTAATTGCACTTAATAATAAATAATATTTATCATTTACATAATTATTTTCATCTTCAAAATCACTCAGCACATTTTGCATCATGTCCCAGTGATGCATAAATGGATTGTCAGTGGAATGTAATCGCGCCGTTCAGGTTATCAGGTACCTGCAGAAATAGGCCAAGAAGCAGACTTTCAAGCCAGTTAAAATGTGATTACAGGAGATGATTATGAGACAACAAATTAGGTTAGAAAAGCCGTTCAAACTTGTTACTTTAATCCCTACAAATTTAGTACCTCTCTGGGTCTCAGTTTCCCCTACTGAAAATGAGGGGATTTGTGCTAGATTATTTCTCAAGTTTCATTTAGGTTTATAAAATTATGATCATTCACCTACCATGATGGTAGCATAGTCCCTGACACACAGTAAATGTTTAACAAACGCTTGCTGTTTAGGAGCCCAGGCAGAGCACTTCAGTGGCATAAAGCTATTCAATGAGGCAGGACAAAGTCTTTGGGTGTGAGAAGAGTGAAAGAGGAGGGAAGTATGCAGGTGGTGGAGGGTATCAGCAAGTGGGATATCAAATATTTCATTCATTCATTCATTCTTTTACTTATTCATTCCTTTAGTAATCACGTATTAAATACTGTATGGCAGACAATGGGAATACGGAGACAAAAGTGAAACAGTCCCTGTGTTCTACTGTATGTAAACAAGTAGACACAAAAGTAAATATAAGCTATACACAAAGTACATTTGGGATCAGTGACTTTCATTACTGTAGAAATCAGGATAGACCTTGAGTAGGAGGTGGTATCTGAATGCAGCTTTAAAGGAAGCTCGGATGCTACCAGGCAGAGGTGAGGGAATGCCTCCTAGTCAACCTGTGCAAAGGTGCATAGACAGGAGATGATATGTGCCCAGAGAACAGCATAATATGTAATAAGCTTGAAAGTCAGGCTGGAACAAGATTGTCAAAGGCATCAATCTCAACAGACTGGGCCAACGTCCTCAAATGAACAAGATGACATTTAGCAAGGATTAATTTTACCAAAAAATTACCTTGTGTTTATTTTATATACATATACATGCTAAGTCCATGAGGGCAAACTGTTTAATCTTTCTCTTTTTGTTCCCAGTGCTTTACAGAGAGTAGATCTTTGATAAATTTGTGTTAATTGAATGTTTGATAAATGTAAAGTCTGGCACTTTTGATAAAAATCTAATGTAAATGTAAAGGTAATGATGACTTGGATCAAACCATTCTTCATGTTTTAAACTAACTGTAAGCTTTATGAGAGTAAATAGTGTGATATTCCCATCAAAAACAAAACAAAAGTAAAAATTCAACAATAAAAAATGATTTTACTCTTAGGTTCTTTAGAAGAGGTTTAGGATTCACATTAAGAGAAGTAATAATCCCACCTTCCACAGCACTGGTCAAACCATGAGGTGTTCAGGGCTCAGCATTACATTTTGAGAGGACAACTGATGAATTAAGAGAGAGATGATGGATTGAAGGGTTCAGAATCTATGGCTTAGAAAAATTATTTAAGGAAGAAAAGATGTTTAGCCTAGATAAGAAAATATTTAGCCGGGGTAGGGAGTATGTGATGAAGGTGAGAATTAGAACATAATAATTATCTTCAATATTTGAAAGATTATTGGGTCAGATAGGTATTAAACTTCTTTGAAGCTCCAGAGGTTATAACAAGGATCAATGAATGGACATTACAGGGAGGTAAATCTTGACTTAATATAAGGAAGAACCTTCTAATGACTAAAATAGAATGGAATTATGAGCTTCCAATTTCTAGAATTGTCTAAGTTGAAGTTAGAATGATCAATAGTGGGTTTGTGCATTGGATGACAGGTTAGATTAGATCACCTTTACCTTGCATGCGAAATTTAAAATTCGATGTTTTGATGAGAGCAGGTAATGTCATACGGTGGATAGTGTTGAGCTGCTCAGAAAGATTTGAATTCAAATTCTGCTTTCACATAAAAGCTTTGCTACCTAGTTATCGCTTCCATTCTCTGAGATTTACTTTTTTGTCTGTAAAATGGGATACAAACATTTGTATTATCTACCTCATAGGGTAAAATCCTGCAGGATTATGTATAATCCTCTAAGTGTTTATAAAATATTTTCTGAAGAGCTATGTAAATAGAAGCTATTACTATGAAAACCACACTTATGTCAATGCCAAACTCTCAATTCTGGTTTCAGACCTAAAGGGGTGGGTCCCACAGGTGTATCACTTGGTCTGCTCTCCTTCCTTCCTTTCACCTCTTTGAAGTCCATCCAACAACATACCTACCTTTACCAATCTTCTCTGTTAAAAAAAGTAATAATAATAATAGCTATCATTTCTATGGTGCCTTAAGGTTTGAAAAGTGCTTTCCATATAATATTTCATTTAATCCTCATAACTGCATTGGGAATTAGGTGGTATTATTATCCATATTTTAAGGCTAAGAAACTGTGACCTAGAGTCACATAATGTCAATGGCACAATTTAAACTCAGGTCTTCCTGACTCAAAGTCCTCCACACTAGCATACCTACAGTAACCTGAGATCCCAATGATATGGGGGAGGGAGCTAGTGAGAAATCACAGAGTGACATGAACAGGGATTTTGGTGTGAAGGATCAGGTTAGGAGGACCCTTGAATCTTTACTTATTGATAAAGAGATGGATGCTCCACCAAACAAAGGCCCAGAATTCCTCTAGCAGAAGCAGCTCTGGTGCAATGGGAAAAATACTGAACTTGGAGTTTCAGGATTTGAGTTCAAATTCTGACTCGACCTATAAAGACCTTGGGCAAGTCCTTTACCTTTACCATCTCTGTGCTTTGGTTTACTCATCTGTAAAATAAATGGGTTGATTCTATGACCATCTGAGGTCTCTTACAGCTCTAGACATATAATCTTATCTTCTTATGTCAAAGGTAGAAACAATGACTTAGGGATTCTTTCTTGAGGATATCATCTGTTTTTCTGCCACATCAAACATAACTACCATGTGGGAGGGGAGGGGCAGAAAAAGAAAGCAAATGAATTAAAATTATATGAGAGCCACAAAACAAGGTGGCATTTATCTTCAGCAATAGAAATATATTGTTGTCTACACAACTGCCAAACTGATTTTTCTCAAGTCTAGGGCTGGGTGTGTCACTCTCTTCCTCTATAAACTATAGTGGCTCCCACTTTCTTCTAGCACCATACGTAAAGTCCTCATTTGGCATTTAAAGCTTTTCACAATCTGCTCCTTCCATATTTCCAGTCTTCTTACACATTGTTCCACTCTAAGATTCCACCATAATGTCCCATTCACTGTTCTTCACATACATGGGTATATTTCCCATCTCTGTGTCTTTGTATGGGCTGTACTCTATGACTAGAATTCTCTCTGTCTTCACCTGTTCCTCTCAGAGTCCCTTCAAGGCTTGCATCAAATGCCACCTTCAGGAGACCATTCCTGGTTCCCCCCAGTTACTAGTGCCTTCCTCTTAATGTTACCTCATATCTGCCATGTGGATACAAATGTATCTTGTATTTACCAATTTATGTACATGTCTGCCCCGTTAGAATGGAAGCTCCCTGAGGGCCAGGACTATTGTCACTTTTTGGTTTTGTATCCAAAGCACTTAGCACACTGTCTGGCAAATAGTATATACTTAACAGATGCTTTTTGATTGATTGAAAAGGATGCATTTGGACCTAAGTTACTAATGCAGAATATAGAATTGTTGTCTATAGAAATGTTGTCTAGCTGAATGACTTCTTGTTTCCAGTAAGTCACATAATTTGGAAGTAACATCATGTGGAGAAGTATGATGATGTGGACACCAAAAATAAACCCAACAACAACAATAAAAAAGAAATAAGATATAAGCAGGGAAAATATTTATAGAGTTGTTTCTAATGGGAAAATAACTAATAATAGAATTTTTGGTTCATGTGGGAAGAAACTATAGCCTCTGTTAAAGGTTAAACAACAGAAAAAAAAATCCAAAAACTACATTGAAGAAATGGTTTCTTAAGCTGGGACTTCATTGAACGTTCTTTAAAACATTTCAGCTGTTTTGTTAATAGAGTGTCAAGGACAACTTCTCCTCATAAGGAATAGATTTTTTCCCCTTTGTTCCTAGCCTTCAGGCATAAATTTGTGCTGAAATAAATTAATATAGAATAATACATTTTAAGACCTGAGAGAGATCTCAAAGATCATCTAGACCAGGGATTCTTCATTTTTTTGTCTCATGGCCCTCATGGCCCTTGACTTATCAGTCTGTGGAAGCCCATAGATCCCCTTCTCAGAGTCATGTTTTTAGATGCATAAAATAAAATAGGGCTACAAAGTGAATCAATTATATTGAAATATAATTATTAAAATATAAACACATTCACATTCCAAAGATTAAGAACCTTTGATCTAGAACATGCCTCTCATTTTACTGATGTCAAAACTGAGACACCAAAAGATTATGACTTGTCCAAAGTAACACTGTCAATACAGAATGAGGATCTGAACCCAGATCTTTTGACTTCCTGATTTCAATACAATTATTCTTTCCAGTAAATCACACAATGTTATTTTCCTACTGTCTTTAGTGTTGACTTATCTCTGGAAAATAGACAATTGTAATGGCAGAACAAAAAGCAATGTTTTTCATTATTCATTATAGTGCTTTAAATGAAATGCAAGAGGACTTCTCCCCTCCCTCACAATATGAAATAATTCAACACAACCCTTGAGTTTGAATCATATAGTCTTAATCTCCCTTGAGATATATGATGGTTTCTTCAGATCTTCAATATTGAGGCATAATATAAAATTCTATAATGAGACTATTTCTTGGTTGGATGAAAAATCAAGCTCTTGATTATCCAAGTTCCCTAATGATTTGTTAGTTTAAACATCAAAAAGTGAAAATATGTATACATATACATATATGCATTTTTGTGTGTGTATCCATATGTGTCCATGGTGTTTTCTTGGCAAAGATACTGGTTGGTCATTTCCTTCTCCAGTGGATTAAGGAAAACAGAGGTTAAGTGACTTGCCTGGGGTCACACAGCTAGTAAGTGGTTGGGACTAGATTTAAATTCAGGTTTTCTTGACTCCCACCTAGCTGTCTCACACCACACACACACACACACACACACATATCTGTGTATCTATATACACACAGTATACATATGTATTATATAATATACATGGGCCCTTATACACATGTGTATAATGCACACATGTGTATATACACACACATCTATACATAGATACGTACACGTATATATGTGTGTCTATGTTTATGTCTATGTCTATATGTATGTCTGTGTCTATTATCTATATCTCCCAGGTTAAGCTTATACTATAATACTATGAAAGCTAAGGCTATATGCCTATGTGGTGCACTGACTAGTGGTATCTAGGTAATGTAATAGATACAAGGATGGGATTGAGTCAGGGAGACCTGGGATCAAATCCTGGCTTTGTCACTTTTTACCGAGGTAACCATGGCAAGTCACTTTAACTTTTTTGAAACTCTGTTTCCTCACCAGTAACATAGCAGGTGTGGGGGGAAAACAGTATTATCTGAATCAGATGAATCACTTTGTAAACCAAACCCTATAGTATTATACTATTAGTGTAATATTATTATTACCGTTAGCATTATTGGGTTGTGATCAAAGGCCACAAAGTGGCTTATATATGAGTCAGGAAAAAAACAAAACAAAATGAAGAAAATAACAAAAACAAATTGGCAAATCTTCCAGGCTTTCATTTACTGTTCAACTGTGGAAGAGAAAAATAACTCATCACGTCTAAAATATATGCCTCTCAGTCTGTCAATTCAGTATGATCCAGAGAAATGCACATCTAGATTTGAACCTCAGGTTGAAACTCAGTTCATTTGCTACTTGGATGAGCTTGGGACCTTTGAATTCCCTCTCTGAGCCTCTATTTTTTCACTTGTTAAATGACAAAGCTACATTAATGACCTCTGAGTTCCTTTCTAGCTCTAAATCTGTGATCCTATGATTTATGATCCCATGGCATACGGACTAAGATTGGCAACCTTTTAAGTTAGTCTATCCCAGGAAAGTTATGTAGACTGGATGATGAATAATGAGCTGGCACCAAATTTGAGATGAAAGAGATCAGGATGGATTATATTTATAAAACTGTATTGCATTTTCAACGACCCAAACTGTCATTGTCACAAAAGCTAATCAATATTCTTCTAATGATTATAAACAGCTGGGTATCCTGAACCCACTAGATTTCAGAAGAACAAAAATTATATTTAATCCAAAGGGCGATGGAAAGAGGCATGGTGAGCATGGTAATGGCTGTAGTCCATTACCAATGATGATTTGCTCATGAAAAGTGATATGAAAGACCTCATCAAGAATACATGTGAGCAGAAATGCAAGAGGACTTGTCCTATAGAAAGAACAAGAGGAAACAGAGAAAAGGCTGGAGTGCTGGCTCTATCTGTACTCTTGAGATATTTTCTAGAACCAGAGGAAAGCTTCTAGTCCAGTGCATTGGTGTGCTGGCAATTGTGGAAAACATGAAGAAATATACATATTAGAATTATCCAGGATATGAAGAGATGGTGACCCAACTAGTGTAACTCAATGAATCACTAGTGGGATTAGAGATTTATCTAGGTGTGGAAATATCTGAATAACATTAGAGCCTATACCTGGAATGCAACCCTCATGATATGATTGTATCAGATCAGTCTGGAACCCTGCTATGAAATGTTAATTCTGTGACATTTAAAACTATTTAAAAAAATTCAAACATGTTATCTTTGATTCATGACCATTAATGGATTTAACAAGGGCAAAAGACCTTATTTAAAATCAATTGTTCTCCTATCAAAAAAAATTACAAACATTGTCCAAACTAACATATTTTCTGATTGTTATTCCCTGTCCTGATATTGTCAAATTTTCAATAAACTATTCAATAAAGTCAGTTGTAAATACATATCTATCTCCTGCCTTCCCTGATTTACTTCAGGTCTTAATTAAAATGCTTCTTTCTACAATATTTTTTTATTGCCACTCCCCCCCTTAATTCTAATGCTGACCTTGTGAGATTACTCCCAATGTATCCTGTATAATAATAACAGCTAACATTGATATAGTGCTTACTATGGGCCAGGCACTAGACTAAACACTTGACAATTATTATCTCATTTGAGCCTCACAATGACCTTGAAAGGTGGGTGTTATTATTAACCCCATTTTACAGATGAGGAAACCAAAGCAAATAGAGGTTAAGTGGCTTGCCCAGGGTCACAGAGCTAGTGTCTGAGGCCAGATTTAAACTCATGTCTTCCTGACTCCGGGCTCAGTACTCTATTCGTTTCACCACAAGTGTGAAGTTTTTGTTTGTACATAGCTGTTTGCATGCCATCTTTCCCATTAGATTATAAGCTCCCTGAGGGTAGAGACTTTTTTTTAAATTTCTTTTTATCCCCAGAACTTAGCACAGTACCTGGCACATAATTGACATTTGCCAAATACTTGCTTTTATTCCTTAACTATGGTATCTATATGTATGAGCCTGTTTGGAGAAGGGGAGAGTGAACTGTCAACCAAATGGTTATTTCTAAGATATAGAGAGGAGAAAAAAACAAACAAACAAACAAAAACAAAGCAAAAGAACCCAAGGAACTAAAGTATGCTTCCTTTAAACATGTACTTTAATTAACAAGTCACATTAGAACTAAAAATATAAACAGGTAGATCTGAGTTATATGAATGGTATTTTTCTTATATTTCTAGTAAAGCAGAATTAAGTGAGACAACTTACAGATTTCTCTTGGACTGATAGATTGTTCTATCTTTTCTGTGGCATTTGGCCACCCACTATGATAAATGTGCTTATGCTTTGATATTGACTTTGCACTGAGGGAATGGCAACCTCTCTCAGCCTCATTTTCTTCATCTGTAAAATGGGGAATAGCCTCTACCTCATAGGGTTGTTGTATTTAACTTTCCAAAATATTAAAGTGCTGCATAAATATTAGCTGTTTTTATTTTAGAGGTTTTGACTTAGCTTAAACTTTTATTTGAAACACTTTTTTCGTGTGGAGCCGAAGTCTGTCACAAGAAGAAACATGATCTACTCAACAAGTCATTGAATGACTTTAGAAGAAAGCTAAGACATATGCTAAAATGAAGGATGCAAAGCCAATGATGTCTTAGGTCTCCTGCAGCTCCAGAATTCTAGGAAACAATGATTCTGTTCTCCAAAATATTGAAATTTATGTCAGTCAGAAAGCTTTCCCAAATTTCCAATGGTAATATAGGATTTCTTAGGTACATTAATAAAAGGATAAATAAAAACAAATCCTAAATATTCATTATGGACCAAGCACCGTGGTTAAGTATGAGGGATATAAATGCAGTAAAGGAGATAGTCTCTATCCTCAAGGAGCTTACATTCAACCCACAATGAGCAGTGGCCAGGGAAGGATATTGTACATAGGGAAGTTACTGGGATGATGAGTGGAGCCATAGAACAAGTGTTTGACATGCATTTTCTAAGGGTAGTATTTGTTGTTCCAAGAGCTAGAGGCAGAAAGGGGAGGGGAGGCAAGCGGAATGGTAGATTGACATGTCCTCGCTGGAGTATGACCTGAGAGCAGCAGGCAGCATGGTGGGTCTGAATTGGGCTAGTTATGGAGAAAATGAATCAATTGGTGCTCAGATCCCCAAGAAAGGAGCTACAGAGCTGGGTAACATGCATGGCACAGAAATGGCTAGTGAACAGCAGGCAGTATAGACTTGCCTATAAAGATCTGCCTCTGTGAAATGGAGTATGTCTGCCTGTTTTGGAGCTGGCTTAGCAATAGCCTGGAAATCTTCATCTGTACACTGCCTGTCTTGAGGTGAGTAGGTTTTAAGAAGGCTTTCCTGTATGCTGTTCTCAGAATCTTTAGGTCTTCATCTACCCTGTCTCTCACCCTGCAGCTGTTCCTTCTGATTTCTGCTGAAAACTTCACACTGGGCAGTCACCCAGCCCCAACAAGCTGTCTTGAGGCAGGCTTTGTTCTTGCTAGGGGCTATCACTGTCCCACACAGATAAGCCAAAATAAGGATTCCACATGTGCTGGATGCTTTGCTGAAGAGATGGTTCAGTATAAGCTGTTGTTATTCCTTTGAAAATATTTTTTAATCTGGTTCAAAAGAGAATTCTTTTTTTTTTTTTTGGCCACTGCATGCTTGTGCAAAGATGCATGAAACAAATTGGGAAGATGGTACCTTTATCTTTGACAGGCAAAACCACACTCCTCCCATTTGCTAGGAAAATGATGAGAATATTTGTGTGAGCAGAGTTATACCTTCAACACTGTGGTTTTGATATATCGCGAGTCAGCATAAGAAATTAAATGGGATTTTTGGGGGAGTTTTGCAGAAGCCACAGATGACACATGAAGGCCAGCAGATGACACAGAGCCTATGACCAAATACTTAACCCAAATTTTACAGTAAGGTACTGTAAATATCCATTAAAGAGGAAGAAAAAAAAATCAGACTTCTTCTTTGGCACGAAGGGAGGGCCAAAAATTTTATGTGGATTTTCCAGATTGTGGGAGTGCCACGCCCTTAAACCCCATGATGTGGAAGGGATAACTGTATGAGATTCTAAGGTGGGGAACCTGCGGCCTTGAGGTCACATGTGGCCTTCTAGGTCCTCAAGTATGGGCCTTTGACTGAATCCACACTTCACAGAAACAGCTAGCATATCAAAGTGAAGGGGCAAGTGGAAGTAACTGTACAATTGAAGTACAAGATTTATTACCTTAAATGAATATTTTCCCTCTCCAATCCATCTCCACAGAGCAGTCAAAGTAACGTTAAACAAGAGAGCCAGGTTGTATAAAAACAGGTAGATGACCAGATCGTTTGGTCTGTCTACTTCTGTTTTTAAAGCAAAGATTTGACCATTTCACTCCCTTGTTCAATTGACTCCAGGGGCTTCTTATTATGACTAGGAAAAGAAATTTAAATTTCTCTGTTTGTAATTTGAAATCTTTCACACCCTGGTTCAATCCTACCACCTTTTCAAGTCTATTACATACTATTTACTTCACATATTCTACATTCCTGTTTGCTGTTTCTTATAAAAGCCATTGTATGTCCCATCCCCAAGTTTTTGCACAAGTGGTCCCCTAAGCCTCGAATGCACTCCTTCCTCATATTCACCACTTAGAAACCCTGTCTTCCTTCAAAGCTCTGCTCAGCTGCCACCTGCTATATTAGTCCTTCTCCTCATAGCCTCAGTTGCTAACTCCCTCCATCCAAGAAAATTACATTTATTTACCTTATCTATTGCATTTACTTATTTGCATGATATTGTTTTATCCTCAATAGAAGGTAATTGCCTTGATTGTTGTCTTTGGATCCCCAGTGCCTACAAAAGTGCCAAGCATAGAATAAGTTCTTAGTGTTTGCTGATTGGATGAACACCTAAATGAATGGTGTGGAAATCCTTCCTTTGAGTGATAGCTGTTTGACAAAAGGAACAATGAATTCTGAGAAAAGATCAGGTTTTATAACTCAGTCCAGACCAGTGTATGGGACTCTAGGAATAGATTTACCCTAGCTCAAAATGCAATGAATTCTGACTGGTGAATTAGGGAGGTGTAGATAGTTGAACAATAATGTTGGTTAGGGACCGAAGTAGGTTTTCTGGACTACTTTATCTGAAGTGACCTATATGAATTGGCTTCTACTTTGTATTGTTTTGGGGGTAAATATAATAAGATTATTATCACTATCAGTCATTTTAGCTTGCATTTGTATAGTTGTGGTTAATGAGCTGATCACCTACCTTTACATACATTAGCTTGAGTTCTACCATAACCCTCAATTTGCTAGGTAGGCTAGGCAGTTATCACATCCATTTTACATGAGGAGCAATTGGGGTCATACATACATAAAAAGACATACAATGACTTCTCAAAGGTCACACAGCCTTTAATGGTAGAATTGGCCACAGAGGCCAAGCCTCTCGACTCAAACTTAGTCTCAGTGTTATTGCCATAAAACATTTTACCTAAGAGATTGCTAACAGCAAATTTCATCCCCAGTCAAATCTTCCATATGACAGACATTTCCCCAAATCTAAGAAATTAGTAATACTATTTTTATAAGACTATGTACCTCTATCTCCTTAGCAGAACAATATAGTGGTAGAAACACCAGACAGGAATCAGGAGTTGAGAGCTAGGGATCCAATCCTCAGTCTGCCACTAACTAACATGAGCTTGGAGTAATCACTTGATTTCTCCACAGTCCTTCTCCATGTTTAAGATGGGCAGAATTAAGCAGAACCCACAAAAAGACAGAGTGAAACAAATTTCCAGCCAAAGACAGCCTGGATGGTTAATCAAAAAGGTATATTGCGTCGGGCGGGGAGAGGAGTTCAGCTTGGCTTGGGCGCACAGGTCGCAGCGACCCTGGAGCAGGCCTCAGAGGACTGAATCGCAGGCAGCTGTGGTGGTTGCGACTTCTCGACCCTCGAACACCAAAGACAACTTGGAAGGTCAGTGGGAAAAGTCTGTGACTGCGGTGAGAGAAGGAGCTAGGTCTCAGCCATCCCCGGGGGGACCATGGCTGTTTCCTGAGCTTCTGCCCCACAGACTGAGGGGGAATCAAGTGGCTGATTAGAGGGGGATTGTAGGGATCTCTTTGCCAGTGCTGAGGCAGGAATCTCTTGCTTTACCGGTGCTTGGATCCAGGTCACAGTTCTGAGGGACGGTCCTGGGGCGAGGAGGAGCTCTGTGTGATGAAGCTTCTTGTGGCAGTAGAGAGAAAACACCTCGCCCCTTATCATAGCACCTTGGAAGAACTGAAAACTTTCAGGTCCCTAAAAGTATCTCTGAAAACAGCTGTTCAAACCCTCGAAACTTGGGGCAGTACATTCTCCACATTGGAAGCAGACTTTTACCTTAACAAAGAGTTTAAAACTCAAGTAATTGACTGGGATCATGAGTAAGCAGCGCAAAAAGAGTCAGGCTCTATTATCTTACTTTGGTGACAAAGAAGATCAAAATATATGCCCAGAAAAAGACAACGAAGCCAAAGCTCTACATCCAAAACCTCCAAGAAGAATATGAATCAGTCGCAGGCCTTGGAAGAGCTCAAAAGGGATTTTGAGAAGCAAGTAAGAGAAGTAGAGGAAAAACTGAGAGTCTTGCAAGAAAATCATGAAAAACAAGTCAACAGCTTGCTAAAGGAGACCCAAAAAAATTCTGAAAAAAATAACACCTTAAAAAATAACCTAACCCAAATAGCAAAAGAGGTCCAAAAAGCCAATGAGGAGAAGAATGCCCTAAAAAGCAAAATTGGCCAAATGGAAAAGGAAGTCCAAAAGATTACTGAAGAAAATACTTCCTTACAAATTAGAATAGAGCAATTGGAAGCTAGTGACTTTATGAGAAATCAAGACACTGTAAAACAAATCCAAAAGAATGAGAAATTAGAAAATAATGTGAAATATCTCATTGGAAAAACAACTGACCTGGAAAATAGATCCAGGAGAGAGAATTTAAAAATTATTGGACTATCTGAAAGCCAGGATCACAAAAAAAGAGCCTAGGCATCATCTTTCAAGAAATTATCCAGGAAAACTGCCCTGACATTTTAGAACCAGAGGGCAAAATAGAAATTGAAAGAATCCCCCAATCACTGCCTGAAAGAGATCCCCAAAGGAAAACTCCTAGGAATATTGTAGCTAAATTCCAGAGTTCCCAGGTCAAGGAGAAAATATTACAAGCAGCCAGAAAGAAACAATTCAAGTATTGTGGAAACACAATCAGAATAACACAAGACTTAGCTGTTTCTACATTAAGGGACCGCAGGGCATGGAATATAATATTCTGGAGGGCAAAGGAGATAGGATTACAATCAAGAATCACCTACCCAGCAAAACTGAGTATAATCCTGCACAGGAAAAATGGTCATTCAGTGAAATAGAAGACTTTCGGGCATTCTTGATGAAAAGACCAGAGTTGAATAGAAAATTTGATTTTCAAATACAAGACTCAAGTGGAACATGAAGAGGGGAGGAGATGGACATTCAATGAAATAGGGGACTTCCACACCTTACTGATAAAAAGACCAGAGCTTAACAGAAAATTTGATCTTCAAATACAAGAGTCAAGACAGACATAAATAGACAAATGGGACAGAAAGATACAATATGTTGCTAATAAAGGCAAACTGTTTACATCCCTACAAGGGAAGATGATACTTGTAACTCTTGAGAACTGTATTGTTATTAAACCATGTTACAGGGGCATACATAAAGAGGGTAGGTATAAATTGACTTTGATAAAATGATGAAACAAATCTAATCAAGTGGGTTAAATGGATTCAAGTAAGTGAATTAATCTGATGTAACTAAGAAAATGTACTGAGAGAATAGGAAAGGAGGAGGCAGAGAAGGGTAAATTACATCACAGGAAAAGGCGCAAAAGCCTATTACAGAAGAGGGAAAGAAGGGAGGGGGATGAGCATTGTTTGAGCCTTACTCTCATCAGATTTGACTCAAGAAGGGAATAACATAATCAGTTAGGCATAGAAATCTAACATGCCCTATAGGCAGTAGGAGTGAAAAGGGGAAAGAAAAGGGAGGGGGTTAATAAAAGGGAGGTGGGACTGAGGGAGGTGGTAGTCAAAAGCAAAAGATTAGTGAGGAGGGAAAAGGAGAAAGGAGAAAGAAAAGCATAAACGGGGCGGGTGGGGGAAGGATGGAGAGAAAGACACAGATAGTAATCATAATTGTGAATGTGATATATAAATGTAATGGAATACTATTGTGCTATAAGAAATGATGAACAGGCAGACTTCAGATATACCTGAAAAGACTTGTATGGTTTGATGCTGAGTGAAGTGAGCAAAACAAGGACAATGTTGTACACAGTAACAGCCACATTGAGTGATGATTGACTTTGATAGACTTAACCTCTCTCAGCAATACAAGGATCTAAGACATCTCTGGAAGCCTCATGATGGAAAATGCTATCCACATCCAAAGAAAGAACTATGGAGTTTGAATGCAGATCAAAGCATTCTATTTGCAATTTTTTTCTTTCTATTTGCTTTGTTTCCTCTTTCTGGTGGTTCCTCCTATTAGTTCTAATTCTTACTTACAACATGACTAATGTGAAAAGATGTTTAATAGAATGTATATGTATAGTCTATATTAGATTGTACGCCATCTTGGGGAGGGAGGTAGGGAGGGAGGGGGAGGAAAATTTAAAACTCAAAAGCTTATGGAAGAGATTGTTGATAAATTAAAATAAATTAATTAAAAATGGGCAGAATTAAATGTTGTACCTCTATCACAAAATATCTCATATTTATGTAAAATTCTAAGGTTTTAAAAAACATACAGATATATGTATATATATGAAATCTAATTTGTGTTATATATCTTCTCTATATATAAAATGAGACTTTACACATACATCTAGAACATGACATGTACATATTATGTATAGCATTTGTATATGTATCATGTTAAATATGACATATAATATGTATATGTATCAAGGTATATATATGTATATATATGTTAACTCACATGAGTGTGTGTGTCTGTGTGTAAAGTTTCGTTTGATCCTTATAGCAACCCTGTGAAATAAATACTAGTATTATCATATCTACTTTACAGAGAAGGAAATTGAGACTGAGAATGGTAAAGATACATGCCTGGGGTTATATAGGTATTAAGTATCTAAGGTTGGATTTGCAATCAGGTCTTCCTGACTCCATGTCAAGGACTCTATCCACTGTACTAGGATGCTTGTTGAGACAAGACCTGGGAAGAAGGGAAGCATGATAGCAATCTTCAATTCATGTAGAGGCAGTTTCATAGAAGGAGAGTAGACTTGATTTTCTTGGGCCTAGTTGGCAGTACTTGGAGGTATGAGTAGGAGTTACAGAAAGCAAGCCTTTGAAGTGATACACAGTCAAACTTTCTAACAATATGAGCTATCTCAAAGTGGAATGGGTTGAGTTGGGGGGCAAGGTCTCTTCCTATCCCTTCCTGAAGTTTCAAGAAAAAGCTGGACCTGTTGAGCCAGAATGATAAAGAGGTGATCCCTATGTAGGCAGGGGTTAGACTAGATAGTCTCTGGGCTCTCTTCTATCTCTGATATTCTCTGATATGATATCATTTATGTGAAGGCACTTTGAAAAGCCCAAATCATTCCATAAATATGGAGTGACAATATATGTGTCGATTCTCTACAGATGTTAAGCATCTTGGCAGATAATATATCTGTCACTTAAGGACCAGCCTTGTTAAGTTCAGAGAAACTCATCATTTTGTTGGCTGCCAGGGAATGAATTGCTCAGTCACAACTCCAAACATCGAGGTGTATCAAGTCACAGAAGAGCTAGG
>NW_020954551.1:30611799-30648968 GCF_900497805.2 Vombatus ursinus | reverse complement strand
ATTTTTAATGGGACATTTTTCTGAAACTATGCTTTGAGCTTTCAGACCCATCCAGTTCATATTATAACATATTACTGCATTTTATCTCTATCCAAACACTTTATTAATACACAGGAGAAATACTTTCTTAAAGAAACTTCCAAGGACACCTGAGAGATGCCTCAGCTCTGGCCTTAAGTACAGGAATATTTTCTTCTTCTTGTGTTTGTGAAAAACTGAGGGTTTCTTTTTTATTTTTTGTCTTGAGTACATTGTTAAACAGTCATTTTCTCTGTGCGAAACCAGCAATTAATAAAACTTCACTGATTTCCAACTTGCCCTATGATTACATTACTTAAAAGTCAATATATGTTGAATCACCTTGTAATCATTTTTCCTTGCTAACACCCTCTTTCTTCATTTTGTCCCTTCTTTTATGTCTTCTGGTTTCCATCATCAACAAACCCCCATTTATTTCCTATTTGCTCTCTTCTCTTATATTCTTGAACTATAGATTCTGGGTTAGCAGTTGCCTTAATGGCACCAAAGCTAACCCCTTTATTTTATATACGGGAAACAGACACAGACAGTGACTTGCCCAGGGTCACATTGGTAGTAAATGTGTGAGTTAGGACTTGAACCCAGATCTTTCAGATTTCAAATCCAGTGCCCTATCCACTATGATAACTACTTGCCAAGATGAAGAAACTAAGGTTCAGAGAGGTTGAGGAAGTCACCCTCAGTCACAAAATTGGTGATAGAGGTAGGTTTGCAACTTAGGTCCTGTGATTCTAAACCAAGAGCCCTTGACATTATCTCCACTATAATCTGGTAATTTTTTTCTGCTTCTGATTGAAGAAATCACAGACAAACCTATCATGCATCACTAAATACTTGAAAGATTTCCCCTTGGGCAGAGTTATAACTAGGAATTTCTGAGCCTGGGGCAAGGATCACAAACCATGCCCGAGGCAGATAAGAGGAGAAGCATCTGCTTTTTTGGGTGTGGAGAGTAGAACATGGCCCCGTGGTTTTATGGCATTTTTTCCTGGACGATAAACTCAAAAATATTGCTCATGAAGCCATAAGAAGAGGTGTGCGTGTGTGTGTGTGTGTTTGCGTGTGCACATGCACACGCACACATGTATAATTTACACAATGTTATCTGTTAGCCTCCAATTTTAAACTAATTATTATTATTGTGAACTAGATACTGAACTCTGTTTTTTTCTGCACTGCTGAGGGGCTTCACATGCTGTTAGCATCCTCTAAAGTTGGTGACCTGGGCTAAAGTCCTGGTCTCCTGCCTTCTGGTGCTTCCATAAGAAAATAAAATAAAAAGATGTTAAGTGCACTTATGGCACGAATGAATATTGAGGATAGATTGCAAAGATTGCTATATGGCAATAAAGACACACAATCTTTGATGGCCATGGTTACTACACATGCATAACAGCAGAGATGTCATGAGCTGAATTCTTATCAGACACCTATACTACAGAGCATTTATTTAGTACAGATCAGAGCTATCACTTGGTCTGATTCTTCTGCTAGCTGGAAAATCAAGAAACATTTGTTTCCAAGTTCATGAATGACCTCATCACCAAATCCAATGGCCTGATCTTTTTTGTTTGTGGGGGGACAGAGTCTCTAATTCCTTTATATCTCTTCAGCATTTAATATTGTTGATCACCTATGGCATTTGATGTGTTTAATAGGACTTGGAGTCATGAATACTTAGGTTCAAATCCCACCTTGGACACATTCTAGTTTGTAACCCTGGACACAGTTATTTCACCTAGTTCTCAATTAAATTATAATTAATTTCAATTAATTCTTTGTACCTCAGTTTTTTCATCTGTAAAATTTGGAGTTTGTACTCCATGGTCTCGATGGTTCTCTCGGCTCTAAATCTATGATCTTATGATTCTAAAGTATCTATGACCCCCTGACTTTCCTACTGTGGTACTAACAGGGTTCCTTCTCTCCAAACACTCTTGATTGTTTGATTGATGCCTTATTCCCCTTGGATTCCTGAAACATACATATTCCTCAGTGTTGTCTTTGACTCTCTTCTCTTCTCTCCCTATGTGCTTTCCCTTGAACATCTCATTCATTCCCATGATTTCTCATAATAGATTTTAAAGCTGAAAGGATCATCTAGGTCCTCTAATCCAACTCCTTTGTTTTCAGCTGAGATACTAATGCTCAGAGAAGGTGATCTGTCCATGGTCATGTAAGTAATAATCAGCAGAGTTCAAGTTCAAATCCAGGGCTTGTGACTCTAAGCGCCATATACTTCTCATTATATCACTCCTTTTCCAATGATACCACTGTTTCATTTCTAATGCAAATGATTCCCAAATCTCCACATTCCCAGAGCTCAACTGCTTCATTTTCAACTACCCATTGGATATTCTAGTGACATCTCAGACTCAGTTTGACCACAACAAAATTCATCCCCCCGTAAGCTGATTCCTCTCTCAAATTTCCCTTCCACTTACAATAAATGGCATGTTCCCAATGACTTAGATTTGACATCTCTAACCAGTTTTCAAGTCCTATGGATTTTAACCTTGCAATATGTCAGTGTAACTATCCCAGCCTAGTTCGCCATCATTTTCCACCTAGACCATTGTAATAGTTTTGTAACTATTATACAGGTGACCAACTATAGCCAGTTTCTATCATGGTATATTGGAAAGAGTACTGGGTTTGGAGCAAGAAGACTGGTTCAAATTGACGTTGTACCATTTGCTACCTCTGTGAACCTCAGGCTCTTCATCTGAAGGGTGAGGGAGATGGCTTAGATGGATTCTAAGATTCCTTTTAGCTCTCTACCTATGAACCTTCTAGAATCTATTCTTTCCATTACTGCCTTGGTAATGTTGATGAAGTATCATTTCTTCACTCAAAAACCACTGGCTGCTCATTGCTTCTCACATAAAATACAAATTTCCCATCCTGGCAGATAAGGTTACCCATAGCCAGGATCTAATGCGTCTTTTCAGATTTATTTCACACAATTTCCTTTCATGTCCCATAGGTCATAGCTATACTGTAGCAGCCCCTATTTTTGGCCCCCCTCTTCTATCTCTGTTCCTGTCTCTATCCTTCATGCCTGGAATCCTCTCCCCTCTGTCCCAAATATGTGCACATCCCATCTTCAGTCACCTTGACATACTAAAATTCCCCCACTTCTTTCAAGAGTCAATGCTGTTGCCACTCACCTCATGAAACCTAACCACAAAATAGAAATCATTCTATCTCTTCTCAAAATTTTCACTGCAACCTAGGTATACCCATCCTTTGCTGTTGTCACATGCTGATTTAACCAATCATATCATCCTACTACTCAATAAACTCCTGTGGCTCCCTATCACTTCCAGGATCAAATCCAAACTCACTGGTGTTCAAAGCCCTTCATAACCTAGCTCCCTCCTACCTTTCAGTCTTGTCACACCTTACTTTCTATTACATACTCTTTGATCCAGTGACACTGACCTCCTGGCCATTCCACAAACAATATACTCTATCTCTCAACTCCAGGGAATTTTCTCTTGATGTCCCCTATGCCCAAATGTTTCCCTCCTCATCTTTACCTACTGACTTTCCTGGCTTCCTTTGAGTCCCAAGTAAAATCCCATCTTCTGCAGTAAGCCTTTCCCAACCTCTCTTAATTCTAATGCCTTTTTTCTTTTATTTGTTTTTTCATTTATCCTGTATATAACTTGTTTGTATATATCTGTTTACTTGCTGTCTCCTGCACAAAGATTATGAGCTACTTGAGGATAAGGACTGACTTTTGTCTCTTTTAGTGTCCGTAGGGCTTCGTATATAATAGGTGATTAATAAATGCCTCTAATCATTGATTGACTGACAATCTTCCCACATTTAAATTGTCAGATCCTTGAACATAGGGCCAATTTTTATGAAATCCCCAGTGAATGTTACAATCCACACACTTAGAGTGTGAGGAAATAATAATAATAACAATAATAATAAATCAATTAATAAATACTTGTTAAATTTTATTTGAGGTCAAGTCAGAGAATTTTAGGCCTGAAAATAAAAACAATAGAGATCATTTAATCTATTTTCCTCATTTTAAAGATGAGGAAATTAATGGCTGAAGAAGTCAAATGACATACTGAAGGTTACATGACTAGTAAGTACCTGTCTCTTGTTTTTGCCACCTCTCATTGATTGCCATAATGGCCTACAAATTGATTTCTGTGACTTTAGGCTCTCCATCTCCAATTCATCCTCAATACAATTTCAGTGACAAAATTTCTAAAGAACAGAGAAAGAATTGATAAACAGAAGTATGTATAGAATGGTTCTACATACACACACACACACATGAACTCATACGTATGTGTGTGTATACACACATATATACATATACACATATTTGAATCAAATGGTAGCCATCTCTAGGGTAGGGAGGAGGGAAGAAAAAAAGGGGAAAAAGTTACATAATAACTTTATTATATATTTAAAAGGAATAACAAGTTGTACATAATAGATTTTCAGTTTCATGTTCAATCATTTTTTTCTATTCTATTCTGTTATGAAAATGCTTGTTTTAATTCTTAAGTTCAGAATAAAATAAATTTAAAAAAGGAACAGTCTTGATCATGTCCCTCACCTTCTCAAAAATCTCCAGTGGCTCCCTATTACATTCATAACAACTTCTTTTAGCACATAAAGCACTGCCAAATCTGTCTCCCATCTACCTTGTAAAGCTGTACTTCATTTGACTCCACTTTATAAACTCTACAATCCAGATAAATGAGACTACTATTCATTCCCTAAAATCAACACTCCATCCTCTACTTTGATTCAGCTGTGCATGCCAATCCTCATTGCTGATGTGTGTTCTCTCCTGATATCTTCCTCTCAGAAGCTTAGTTTTTTCTTCAGAGTTCATCTCGGGTGTCACTTCCTCCACAAAACCTTGCCTGTTCCCTCCTATTAGTATTCTTTTCCTCCTTAAATTTCCTGTTCTGTACTCATTTGTGGACATGGTTCATCCCCTAACAGAATGCAACCTCTCTGAAGCTGATTACTATTTGATTTTGTGTCTTTGTCTTCCTGGTGCATCATAGTGCCTTACATACATTAGGTATTCAATAAGTGTTTGTAGAACTGAATTAAACTGATCAGGAATTTAAATTGAGGACTTGATCTCTAGACAGTGTTGTTGTTGTTGCTGTTGTTTTTTCACATATTACATAATGCTCTTTTCTGGCCTGTATGCAAGAGGCTATTTTTAATACTTTTTTCTCCTTGAAGGTAAGGTGAAAGAGGGTATTTCATTGTGTAGCTATTGCTAAGACTCATTTCCGTGACCCTGCTTTTACATTCGTTTACATGGAAATGTGCACCTGCAGGCCAAGCTCAGCAAAGCATTTGTGCCCCACTAATAAACTGTGAAACATCACTGTCCACACAGTAATAAATCTCAAATTGTTGTAGAGCGTATTTTAGCATTAGTTTGCAAATTCAATAGTCAAGTTCATTGGCATGCATAGAATCAAGGCAATTCTGTTAATCTCAGGAATTTAACAAAGGCTGTTTGAAGAAACACACATTGAGGAAGGGTTTCCCATTTTACTATCAGGAAATTAGAAATACTTTAATGAATCACATTGGTTCATATCTAACATCCAGGCATCAGCAGAAGATCAATATTTAAATATGGAATTTAAAAATATGTACTGCCAGCTTATTACTACAAAATTTAAGTGAAATTTATCCAAAATACAATATAGAAAGAAAAAAAATATACCTCAAAGCCAGTTTTTCATCTTCCCAATGACTAAATGTTTGCTCTCTTTAAAGAGAAGAAAATAGTTTCCCAAACTTTGTTCAGAAGAGAGATTATAAATTTTAATGTCTACATTGCAAGTATTCCTTAAAGAAGTCATCCAAATCTCTCCTACACACAGCTGTCAAGATTATATTTTTAAAGCAATGTCTGACTTTGACCATTCACCTCTCAAAACTCTCAGTGGCTCCCTATTTCCTCTAGGATAAAAATACGAACTCCTCAACTTGGCATTTAAAGCCTGTGATTAGCTGGATCCAGTCTATCTTATTGAAATTTATTTTCCTTTACACTATGTTCCAGTCAAACCGACCATTTTTTCTTGAACTCTGCCCTCTATCTTCCCTCTCAATGTCTTTGACCAGGAACCCCTACATACCTAGCATCCAGGCCCTCCTTATCTCTAACTCTCTGAACCCTTAGATTCCTTCTAAGTTCAGATCTTGTATCATGGACTACAGGAAGATTTTATGATCCACTAATTTTGGTGCTCTCTCTGTCCTCAAATTAGAAGATATATGCACTTATTTATTTACTTGTGTCCTCACAATACAACAGGAGGTCCCTGAAAACAAGGACTGTTTGGGGCATTTGTTTTTTTTTTTATTTCCTGATGCCTAGCACAGTAACTTCCACATAGCAGGTGTTTAAAAGTACTTATTATGTTGGAGTGAATTGGAGTATATTCAGTGCATATGTATACTGCTGAGAAAGTAGAGATATTATGGTACAAGGTAAGCATATACTATTTCTCACTTCAAGGACCTAACATTTCATTATTATAAGTATTCTTGCAAAGGAGATATCTTACCCCTGAGCACTTTAGTAGATGGTGTATGGAAGTTATGCCCAAAGAAATTTTCCTATCAGAGAACCCTCTGATGATATGCTTCTCTGACATTAACGTACTTGGTAGTCCATCGCCATATTATCCAAACTGGTGGAAGTATGCTTTCTCGGGATCTAGCTACACAAAGGAATTACATTTTGCAATAAATACCTTCTAATTTGATGCCTTTGTGGCTTTCATTTTCATGTGCAGAGACAGTGGTTGCTCTACCTTTATCACTTCGTATTACCTACCACTACTACCTTTTTATCAGCACTCAGTCAGTCCTCTATTAATACTCAAGCCAGGTACATACCATTATTGAAGAGAGAGATGGTGTCAGTGTCAATGGCATTTATAACCTCTCACTGGTGTCAAACAAAGATGGTGGTTGGGAAGGATAAAAAGGGGCTCAATGCTACTACTATTTGATGAAAGAGACTAGAAGCCCCTTTCCTCACAGTATTTCTGGGTAATATTAACATTAATGTGTCCAAGCCTTGCACCAAAGGTTGTGATGGAGAGGGAATTGAAGACTGACGTGGCTGCCCTCGATGATTACTACACAGGATGAGTGGCCTCTGCAAGATATTCCTAACTGCCTTTACGCTAAAGCATTTTTCCAAAGTTCTGATCACTTGAGTATTCACATTGACATGTTCTTCCCTTATCTGAAATGTCTTTACCTCCTGTTTCCCTAATTCTCCTGGATTCAGAATCACCTCCTGAAGTCCCATAAATTATATCTCAATTCCACCTCTCCCCACTGCTACCTCTCCTTGTGCTCTGATCCATAAGCAGCTCAGCCCTACTCATCCTCATTTTTTAATCCTCTTCTGCTCTTGCCTTGCACCGTGCCCTCTAAAAAGTCACTCTATCTCTAGCAGACTCCTCATACTAGATCTCATTATTACGTTGTTTCCAGTTCTGGTTATCCATCTCCCTCCCCCCACATACACAGAGAAACATGACTCTCTTCCAGAATATAATTCATCCTTTAACACCCTCTTTGGCACTATTTGCTTCTTGTACTCACCACTTATGAGATGAGGAGCCAGAATTCATATACTGTACTCTCCTAGAGATCTTCCATCTTTTAACCTCTCAGGAATCTTTCCTCCCTTGAGATTCACTTTATCTCTACATCATCCTCCAATTCCAATTACTGTCACATATCAATCTCCATATCACTCTGTTCACTAACCAGTTCCAAGTTTTCTTCTCTATTCAGCCCCTGTCATAATTTTTGGAAATTTCAGATTCACATCATTGACCCTTTAACCACCTTGGCCTCTCAGTTCATCAACAACCTCAAGTTCGTAGAGTGGCCAAGAATTAGATTTTGAGTGAGGAAGGCTTGCATTTAAATCCTTCCTCATATGTAAAGCAGAAATGTCACCTTAGTCCTTTTACTTCCTTTGGCTTCAGTTGTTCTACCTGTATAGTGAGGGTCTTGAACTTAGAGGGTCCTCTAAGTTTCTTTTCAGCTCTAAATCTATGATCTTTTCTATGATTCCTTGGCTTACATCCCTCCCCTCCTAAGTCACTAATTTTAGACAATCTCCATCATCTTTAACTGATACATCATCTTAATCTTGAATTCTGAAATTCCCATTTGAGATCACAATCCTCTATCTTTCTATATCTATGAATTTACTTGATTTGATCCTCATAGCAATCTGGTGTGTTAGGACTAGCTTTAGTATGCCCATTATTAAGATGAGAAAACTGAGATCCATAGAGGTGAAGTGATTTGCACAAGATCATGCAGTAATGGTGCAAGAGGCTTAACCTAGATAGTTTGACTCAACTACACTATGATGCTCTAGCTTTGCCATGCAGTCTACACTAACACAAATCTACCTTGGAGGTTGCAAGTTGTACTTTTTCTCCTGAATAGGCTACCCAATTCTTCGCATCTCACCTCCACTATTTCTACCAACTCCATCATTACTGTTCTGATAACTAAGCAAATCAAAGTATATTTGAGGTCAAGAACTAGTCCATTCTACCCATGTCAGATTAGAAAACACAAAGGAAACATGTTTATCCCCCAAAAGTGATTTGGTATAGCACAAATGGCAGTATAATAAAAATAAAAAAGAAAGTATTTTATCCTCACTTATCTGGAGTCAATCAGTAAGAGCTTTAATTTAGATTTATTTGTCTATTTGTTAGTATTTTTTCATGATACTTAGTTATTCAGATGATTACCTCAATTGTGGGTAGAGATGAACAAGAAAGAAGGTGAGATGTTCTAGTCCTCTGACTAACATTCACAAATTCTTCTGATTCACATCTCCCTCCCCAGGGTACCCTCAAACTGCATTCACTGCATTCTTCCCATCTTTTCCTGACTGTTTTCTACCACAATCAGTCAAAACACCACCTGTTATTCTGCCCTCTCACTTGTATCCTCTATTCTTTGGTTGTTTTGGCATGTGAAATTTGCAGATGAAATATATGAGAAACCTGAGTAAGATTGTAGGAGCAATTCATTCATGAAGACTGATTTCTCTGACTTTTTAAATGGAAGTTTATCAATGGATACAAAACTTATGTGAGTCTAGACAAGTGAATATGGTTCCTCATCTGTTTCCATCTTGTCCCATTTCTAAAAAAAAATAAAAAAAATTTAAAGTTGCCAAATGCAGTTCAAGGATCTGGCTAATGAGATTTTGTAAAGTTATGGGCACCAGGGTAATTGCAAAAGTGGAGCTGGATATCCCAAGCAGAAGCAGTATTAAGTCATTCATTAATATCATAGGAAACATTCTTGGCATGCTTAGTCTCAGCTTGAACTAGCTTCCCCATTATTATTTTCTAATCCAAGGTGAAAAATATCATGAATATTATACTGCCATATAGTCCATGTAGAACTATAAAGAAGGCATAGCTCTTGGGGTCAAGGGTTCATAGATTTAGAACTAGAAAGGCCCTTAAAGGTCATGCAATCCAGCTCTCTAATTTTACACATGAGGAGACTGAGACCCAGTGAAGTTATTATTTGCCCACAAGTTATGTGACTTTCCCAAGATTATAGCTAATAATATCAATAGCTAACTATGTGCCTACTATGTGCCAGACACTGGGCTAAGTGCTTTTTACCAATATCTCATTTTATTCTCACAACATAAGGTAGGCTATCTTATTATCCCAATTTAACAGATGAGGAAACTGAGACAAACAGAGGTTAATTGACTTGCTCAGGATCACACAGCTAGTAAATGTCTGGGGCTAGATTGGAACTTGGGTCTTCCCAATTCCATGCCTGGGACTCTGTCTACTGTGCCACCCAGATGCCTATATAAATTGTGGTATTTGACTGAAAAGAAATATTATTCAACTGTGGGAAGCAAAGAAACAAGCATTTATTAAGAACCTATATGTTCTAGAAACTGTATTCAACACTACAGATATCTCATTTGGAGCAAGCAACAGAATCAGGATTTAAACATGTCATCTGACTTTCAAGCCATAACTCTTTCTACTGTATTCCACTACCTCCTATCCATATGGTCCTTTCATGAGTATTCATTAATTATAGGAAAATGGAAAATAATTTTACCATGTGACATAAGATAATTTAATTAGTATTCAACTAGGTTAGATGATAATATTAATGAGACAAAGATTGTGAAGATTATTTTTTTTAAATAGGGAGACATCTCACATTTCTATAGACAACTCCTTGTTTTGACAACCTGTCCTTGAAAATGCATCTTCTTCACTACAAGGGGGAACTAGGTGAAACAACATGGATGAATCAATGTGAGAAATCCAGATGGGAAAATCACTCAAAAACTTCAGAGTTGAACACCACTATGACCACTACTTTAAGGCTGGCAGAAATTTGTTTCTAGTTGGTTAATTTTCTAAATAATCCCTACCTAATTGATTATTATACTTTCAACAACTAATCCAAATGTTCTCTTCTCTCCTTCAGCCTCTCCTATTACCACCCCCATAGTCTCAGCTAAGGATCTTGCCTCACACTTTACTGAGAAAACAGAAGCAATTGGCCAAAAGTTCCCTCTTCCTCCTTTCTCTAACCTCCTGACATTCTCACTTGTACTCCAGTCTCTGACCAACCTCTCTACATGTACCCTTATTCTCATTTCCTCTCATCTCCTCAAGCAGATTGTCCTCAATTGTCATTCCTTCATTCCTAATATTTAATCTTTCTCTTTCTACTGGTTCCTTCTTTGTTGCCTACAAACTTGCCCGTTTGTCCTCATCTTAAAAAAAAAAAAAAACTTGACCTTACTATCCTATATCTCTCCTCTCTTTCATAACCAAACTCCTAGGGAAAAAATATTTTTTCTACTTTCTCTGCCTTTGATCTCACTCAATTTTAATCCCCTTGTCATTTGCTTTCAAACCTCATCACTCAATTCACCCTTCGTGAATACTTTCTCCTCTCTGGATTTTCATGATACTTTAAATAAAAATTTAAAATTACCATGTACTTCATTAAATGTCATCATTTAATGTACTGTATCTAAAGCAAATCTCCCCATTTGTGAGATTCTTATATCTACCCTCCTATAAATTATACCTAAAGGATTTAGACAATGTGGGAAGGAATTTTTGGTAATAACAATACAACTCTTAGGTTATTCACAAAGGCCCTATTGTGATATTTTCTTTGGATATGGAAGTTATCTTAGATTATCAAAGTCTACAACAGCAGAGAACTAGTTCTTAAAGATTCTATCAAGGTTCTTGAAATAAGGTCTTCATTACAGGCTTTATTTGCTATCTAAGGAAAAATCAAATATGTGGGTTAGCTATCTGGTGATGAACTCTTTTGCTCTAGGAATCTAGTATTTTAAGAAAAAAAATCTGTAAGCATAGTTTTATAGCAACTATTGATCCATGCCCTGGAACAGTATTATATTGAGGATAGCTGCATTTCAATGATAACTTTTTTTGCACTTAAAAAATTGAAGAGCTAGGAGAGATGTTTCCATTGATACTCATTTATCTAGTTACCTTTATGAATTTGGGTAACTCATTAAACTTCTCTTATTATCAGTTTCCTCACCAGTGAAATTCATAGCTATTTCCCTACAGCTCTAAGATTTTATGATAGCAAGTATTTATTTTATTACATCTCTATCTGACCATATTATATGACAAATATGAGAGAAGGAAACATTTACCTACAATACTTCATCTGTTATCTACTTTCACTGGATGCATCTTCTATATGAGACTGATAAGTTTAGGATGTCTTGGTAAAGATACAAGTAGGCACCTTTCATTGACAGAATAAAACCTATTTTTATATCTGGGAGTTACCTTTTAGAAATGATAATCAATGCCCTTGTCTTACAGATATGGAAACTGAGGTCCCCAGATTCATATATTTCTTGAATAGTGTATTTGGAGGGGTTAATTAGGTTGGCAAATGATTTGTAAACTATGTAATATGATGAATAGTTGAAGAAACTGAAGCTTGAAAAAGGGAAACTCAGGGGATATTGAATAGATAGAAACAATTAGACTTTACCTGTGTAGCTCCAGAGGATAGCACTCAAATTAATGGGTTAAAGTTACACAGAGATGGATATTGGCTAAAAATAGGAATAACTTTCGAGTAATTAGAGTTGTCTAACAATGGAATTCAAAGTACTGCCTTGAGCTCTCCACTACTGAAATACATAAGCAAGATTTGGATTGCTATCAATTTGGAATTCCTGAAATCAAAGAAAGTTATACCTCAAGGTTCTCTTTTATCTCTTAAGTTGCTTTTGCAGAAACATAACTGGAATTCAGGACTTAAACTGCAAATCTGTGACAATTAAAATCATTTTGAGAGACATAGTTTCTGAGTAATTTAATCATTTTATTAATAAGGTCAGCAAGTTATTAATAAAAGGATAGTCATTTAGCCATCTCTCTTAGATCAAAGATAATCATGCGGCAGGCTCACAGTTTCAAAGAGTAGGTGATCCTGAAGGGTAGTAATTCAATATGATATAACCCAATAGGAAGTGAGCTACATTAAAATGAAGGGCTGAGACATCATATCATCTTTGTGTCTTGTCTTTCTTTCTCAAAGAGGACCATAACACCAGGGAGAGATGATGATATGACTTGCAATTGACTTTGATTTGAGTAAGGGAGGGCTGTGCAAAATCACCAGTCTCACTTTCTCTTCCAGGGTCATCCTGGGTCCAGTGGCCAGATATCAGTCAGGATGACTGGAGATGGCTCAGGATGCAGTGGGAGACCTTGGCCCTTTTAAGCTAAGGTCTTTTCAGGTTCTCACTTTGCCTGTCACTCTTGGACAGAGAAACTATCTCTATACTCAGACCACCCCGAGACTTCAGCTATCTAGACAAAAGGATCTATCTCCACCCAAGTTTGATTGAGTGGAATTCACCTAAGATTAGAGATTTCTTGTAGGGTTGTGTTGGGTAGGATAGAGGAGAAGTTTAGCTCCACCTTCAGAGACTGAGATCTTGAAAATAGAAAAGAAAGAGAGAATTCTGAATTTCCCTGAATCATTAGTTATTAATAATCATTTCTCTCAAAACCAATGTTCGCATTTCTTTATCACCAAGCCAGACCTAATCTCTCAGATTCTCTTAATTATCAGTTTGCTATCCACAGTTGCTAGAGATGAACATAGCTGTTCATTAGGATCAAATAAAATAATATTTTTTCAAGTGAGTAGCAAAGTGTCTAGCATACAGTATATGCTTAATAAATGATTGTTTCCTTCTCTCCATCCTGTCAATGAGCAACGTATTTGAAATATGTCTTAGCCACATAATTTTTGTTATCTATAATATACAGAGATGCTATATGGCTGAAAGCCATGAAATCCTTTCAGTCTCTAATTAATGTTCACACAGATGGCAATGGAGGGATGCAGAATAGATGTTAATAGGTTGTATCACTTTATCAACTAAGAACATGGAGGAAGGGAGAGAGAGAGAAAGAGGGAGAGAGAGAGAGAGACAGACAGACAGACAGACAGACAGAGAGAGAGACAGAGAGAGAGACAGAGAGAAGCAGTGTTAAAGATATTAAATATACACCAATGGGATATACGACAGGAAATGAAATTGTGAGATGGTCACATGGATGAACAGCCAACATTTTTGCTATGCAAAATAGAGCAAGAAGTCTAGAAGAAGGTCCTCTCAGTACATTGGATAGACCTCCTAGGGAAGATTTATGATAGCATCTGGATAAGAGTCATGTAGCAATGAGAGGTATTGATGACTAAAAATCTGCAACATTGGGGGAAGCAGTCACATAGATGAAAGCACAAATATACACAAGCATTGAAGTAATACATGATTTATACTCCTTAATTTATTATAAATTCCTCAAAAATGTTTTTAAAACACCACTTTGAGGGATGAATTATGCATTTTCCACTGTTGAAGATTTATTCCTCAAGAAAAGTTATTAATAGAAATGGAAATGAGGTTAAGCTAAAACAGAAGAGAGTTTAGATGGACATAGGAAAGAACATAGTTTTCAAATGGATAAAAATGTCTATCAAGAAAATCTACAGAGTACCATGCAAAATAGTTATTCCAACATATAAAAGAAAACCATCTGTCCAGTACAGTATAGGCAGGGGACTGGGCCTGGCTTCTTGTCATCTCTTCAAAATGTACAATCCTATTATTCTTAGATAAATGGGCCCTTTGGTAAAAGACATGGAGAACTGAGATTATTTAACTAGGAAAAGAGAAAGATGAAGGGAAATTAATCAACAACTTTCTGAGTGCAAAAGAAATTCTTGAGACAAGAGCAAGGATTTAAGTTAGATGTCATGGAGAACTGGCTACCAGAATAGTGGGACACTAGAATTTTTGTCAAAAAAGATCATGTAATTGCCTGCTCAGGGTGTATATAAATCAGCTTTGCCTCTAGTCATGGAAATCTTCAACATAACATGACCTTAAACGTAAATTACTGTTTGCCGTGAGCTGTCCTAGGTACTGACAGAAGTAAGGTGTAGTAGGCCATAGTGATATAAGTAGACAATACCTACTCTTGAGGGAATAGATAGCATAACATGAGTCTATATTTTTATATCTGAGACTTGAACTAAACTTTAGGGAACTGCACTGACCCAAGGTGCTAGAGGGCCCCTGAGGGCATTGTGAGCCTACTCTTTCATACAGTACAGGACAATTTCAGTTGCTATAAAAGATTCCATCTGCTTTAGCATAACAGGATTAAAAGATCCTGCATCTAGAGCTGGAAGAGACCCCGTGATCATCAAGTCCAATCTCTTCACTTTACATATGAAGAAAATTTAGGTTAGAGTGGTTAAGTGACTTGCCCAAACTTCAGGGATGGAATATGAACTCAAATATTCTGACTCCAGAGCATGTTATCTCTTGGGTATTAAATAGCTCCCTCAGAGAAATGGAGGGCTAAGCAAATTATTTATATGATCATTTAGTTTCTATGAAGTACAGTTTTCAAAATTATTAGTTGAGTTATTGTGGTAGATGATGTCATATAAAGGTGGGGGGAAGGTACCACACTTCAAAAGCTTATAGTGAGGAGGAATACAGCACATGCTCAGGACAAATACATACATAGTATATACAAAGTAATTTTACAAGAGAAACTGGTGGGAGACCTGGAAAGGGTTCTTGTAGGAGGTAGAACTGAGTTGTGCTTGAAAACAAGTTATATATCAATGACATAGAAAGAAAGAGGGAATTCATTTCAGACATTGAGGATAGTCTGTGCAAAGGCAATGAAGTGGGAAATGAAATGAGAAAAATTATAAGTAGCTTAAAAAGAGAGAACCTTTTAAGTATTTGTCAGTTTTAGAATAGCCCTTGATGAACAAATGAAAAGAAATGCAGGGGAAGGTGGCCTAGCTATTCCAGATCTTAAATTGTATTATAACACAGCAATCATCAAAACTGCTTGGTACTGGCTAAGAAAAAGTGAGGTGGATCAGTGAAATAGGTTAGGTATGCAAGACACAGTAGTCAATGACTTTAGTAATCTAATATTTGATAAACCCAAAGACCCCAGCTTCTGGGATAAGAACTCACTATTTGCCAAAAATTGCTGGGAAAATTGGAAAAGAGTTTGGCAGAAACCAGGCATAGACCAAAATCTCATACCATATACCAAGATAAAGTCAAAATGGGTTCATGATTTAGATATAAAGGCTGATAATATAAGCAAACTGGGAGAGCAAGGAATAGTTTGCTTATCAAATTTATGGAGAACAGAAGAATTCATGACCAAACAGGAGATAGAGAACATTGTGAAATGAAAAATGGATCATTTTGATTACATTAAATTGAAAAAAAAATTTGCATAAATAAAGCCAATGCAACCAAGATTAGAAGAAAAGTAGAAAATTGGGAAAGGATTTTTATAACCAGTCTCTCTGATAAGGGCCTCTTTTCTAAAATATATAGAGAATTAAATCAAATTTATAAGAATACAAGTCATTCCCCAATTGATAAATGGTGAAGGGATATGAACAGGCAGTTCTCAGATGAAGAAATTAAAGCTATTTATAGTCATATGATAAATGCCCTAAATCACTATTGATTAGAGAAATGCAAATCAAAACAACTCTGAGGTACCACATCACACCTATCAGATTGGCCAACATGACAAAACAGGAAAATGATAAATGTTGGAGAAGATGTAGGAAAATTGGAACATTAATGCATTGTTGGTGGAGTTGTGAAATGATCCAACCATTTTGGAGAGCAATTTGGAACTATGCCCAAAGGGCTATAAAAATACACACACCCCTTTGACCCATCAATAGCACTTCTAGGGCTGTATTCCAAAGAGAACATATAAATGGGAAAAGGACCCATATGTACAAAATATTTGTAGCAGCTTTTTTTGTGGTGGCAAAGAATTGGAAATTGATAGGATGCCCATCAATTGGGGAATGGCTGAACAAGTTGTGGCATCTGAATGTAATGGAATCCTATTGTGCTATAAGAAATGATGAACAGGCAGACTTCAGAAAAGCCTGGAAAGACTTGTATGGACTGATGTGAAGTGAAGTGACCAGTACCAGGAGAACATTGTACACAGTAACAGCCACATTATGGGATGACTAATGTTGATAGACTTAGCCCTTCTCAGCAATGCAAGGATCTAAGACATCTCCAAAGGTCTCATGATGGAAAATGCTATCCACATCTAAAGAAAGAACTGTGGAGTTTTAATGCAGATCGAAGCACACTATTTGCTATTTTTTTCTTCTGTTTTGTTTTGTTTTCTCTTTCTTGTGGTTCTTCCTTTTGGTTCTAATTCTTCCTTACAACATTACTAATATGAAAATATATTTAATAGAAATGTGTATGTATAGCCTATATCAGATTGTGCACTGTCTTGGGGAGGGAGGGGGAGTAAAACCTAAAACTCAAAAGGTTATGGAAATGATTGTTGATAAATCAAAATAAATTAATAAAAAAAGAGTAGCCTTGATAATAATCCTGTGCTTATGCAAAAATGTACTTACATTTCTGTGTTTATTATATGCTACATGAAAGCTGCAAAGTGCATTAATATGTATGTATCATTTTTAGCTTCTTTCCATAGATGAAGAAAATGATGTTCAAAGAGGAGAAATAATTTGCTCCAGGTAACAGACCTATTTGATGGTGGAGAACACACTCAGTCCTTTTTACTCCAAGCCCAGGGTTCTTTCCAGTGTGTTGGACTGTCACCCAGTAAGGGATTTTTATTTTTAAAGAATCATTGGACATTTAGAAAAACCAATGAGAAAGAGAAATGTCTTTTAACTGACCTCTCAGTTCCGTTTCTGTTCTATTTTGAAACAGGTAGGTCAGTCTAAGGAAATCTTCCTGCAGGTGGATCATGTAGATGATTTAATGTTCCCGGGAGCTACCTTTGCAACTTTCATCTGAGATCACTGGTATTTGAAGCATTGGTGAGCTGAATAATATGAGTAACTTTTTTTTCTTCCAAAAATGTTCATGATAGATAATGGATTAAATTGCAATATCTTATGGGGGTATCAATGAGAAATTTAACTTCACAAGGAAGATGGGCCATAAATTAACTCCTATGATTACATTAGTATAGTATAACAGAGAGAAGACTGACCTTGCAGTCAAGGATAACTGGGTTCAAGTCTTGCCTATGACCTGTACTAGCCATGTGACCTTGGGAAGTCACTTAATTTCCCAATATTTTAGACAACTAAATCCATATGTTACAGAGGTATGGATATTTTCAATCAGAGAAGGGAGCTTCCACACTAGGATTCCCTCATAGTAATGAACCCAAGGTTTTTCACTCACCCTTACTTAATATGGCAGAACTTATCTGGCATAAATGTTTGACAGATACCCTCAGCATTCTATATGATAGGCAACTAACAATATATCTTGTTCTTTCTTGTTGAAAGATGTACACATCAATAGTTACATAATCATAAACAATGGCTCAAATGTCTTAGCCAAGTGTGTTTGACATTAGATGGAAAGATGCCAACCACCTGAAAGCCATTATTCTTTCCTCTGAATTTCCAATCCCTAGTCTCCCCATATCACCTTATTTTTGTGATTAAAGGAAGTTTTAGTGCTTTTGAAGCCAAGCAGATGCAATGCAGTTTTTGAGTCATGGAGAGCTACTAAAGAGCAGCACCTGACCAGGCTCCAGGAGACGTGGGTACTATTCCTGGCTGAGTGCTGCCTGACTGCATGACCTGGACCAAGTCATTTAACATCTCTGTACCTCAGTTTTCTCATCTGTGAAATGAGGAAAGTAATGACTGTCCCCTTTGCTCTCTCTCAGGGATGCAAGAAGATTAACTAGGTCAGAGTTTTAAAGTGCAGTACATGGAGCTCTTGAGGGAAAAAAAAGCAATATCATGCAAGTGCTCAATATTCTCCTAACTTTTTAATTAATTTCCAAAGTTGAAGATAACCTTGCAGAAGAGCCCTGGGAGCTTGTTGAAATTCTTTTGGAAACAGACTAAAAACTCAATTTATGCCCCCCTGCTCTAAAGGGGGCAAAGCCAGCTTGCAAATTATTGTTTTAAATATCTGTTATTCCAGAAATGACCCATCTGTCACTACCAACATCCCAGAGACTCTCATATAACCTTTCTTTCTCTATCCATTGCCTTCACAAAAATACTTTTAAAAAATATCCTACAGAATCCACTTAACAGATTTCGTATGTATATGTTCACGTGTGAATTTATGTAGTCAATTTAACATGAGAAAGGTATTTGTGATATCAATTTCCTTTGTATTACCAACATTGTACAAAGACAAAGACTGGCTAAAAATGTCAGTAACTGTAATTTTACATAATATTCCATATATGGTTGATTAAAATTCATTTGTATAAAGAGGAACAACTGAAGATTTTTTGTTGTTGTTAATTTCCTATCACATAAATGTAGGAAGTGATTTAAGAATATAAATGGTTCAGGTGGACTTTGGTTCAAAATCTGTCTCTGACATTTACTAGCTATGTAACCTTAGTCAAGTTGTTTCTCCTTTCAGTGCCCCAGGCAATTCTTAGAGACTAATTTAGAAAGGAGTTACCTATCTGCATCTATGTAAGGAGTTTCCAGACTTGGAGCTCCTTATAATAATGAAATCACTGGGCTGGGGAAAAAAAATCTCACTCCCAGCTGGGGATACTTTTGCAAGTTAGAGATTCACTCATTTAGGGAAAGAGTACAGAATGCTATTTATTAACCAATCAACTAAATATAAAATGTTTATTAAATACCCATTGTGAACCTCACACTGTGAAAGGTTGCTAGGGATACAAACACAAAGAATAAAATAATATCTACTTTATCCCTCTCATCAACTTCAGAGATGAAAATAATTTAATTTCCTCCTTTTCCCTTTGATGAACAAATATTTCCAGATAGTTTCCAGGGATATGGGTAATGAATATGACATCATTGGAGTGATTCATGACTTCCCTCTCAATATGTCTTTCTAGCTAGGGATGCCTGGAAAATACTTCCTCACATATGACTTGGAAAAATGCAAGACCATCATGACAAAATAATGTCATGATTACCCCCATCATCCCTAGTAGGAAGAGAGGAAAGCAGGCTCTCACTTGAACTTCAATATAACAAGAAATGGGAAAAGTATTGTATTCACCAACAAATGAAAGCCGATATGAAAGTTACTGTGAATGGGAAAGTGTGGAAGCTGTTTAGTATTATTTCTATGAAGTCATTCCCCAATTACAGAGTTTTAGGTTAAAAATAACACAAAGTTCTAAAGACTTTTAATTCATAGAATTCCTCATTTCCTTCAAAGCACAGTTCATATGTCACCACCCATGCTGAACTTTTCCCAATCCTTCCATCCTCTTTCCCAAGCCTTTTGCCACTTCTGCTCTTAAAATCGCTGTGCATTCTCTGTATAGTTCAGGGTTTCAAAGAACCAGGAAAGTTCAGGTAGATGTCTCCAGGATCACACACTGAAAAACATACCCAGAATCGTGTAGAATTGATGTGGTTGGTTGTTCATAGGCAATCAGGAAAACTCAGTTTGTTTTAGGGCTCTGGGACCTTCAAGAAGGGATTTCCTCCCACAAAAAAATCAAGCATTTATATCGAGACTTAAAGTTCATAAAGCACTTTACATATGTCATCTCATTTGATCCTAACAACTACCTTGGGAATCATGTGGCTCCTGTTATTCCTATTTTGGAGGTGAAGAAATTTAAACTGAGGATTTAAGTGGCTGGCCATGGTTCCCACAACTAGTATTAGTCTAAGGTAGGAATTCAACTTAGGTCTTCCAGCACACCATCCACTGTATCAAACTGCTGCCCCATATTCTGGATCTCCACATGGGAGAGGTGGAGAGGTGAGAGATGTGAGCAGATGAGCACATGCATCGCAGAGTAAGAAGAAACAAGAAAGACATGTGTGGCATGTAGTAGAAGAGTGGACAAGAACAGAGACTAGGATGAAGCAAAACTTGAGAACATTGGCCAGTCAAGAGTTCTGTTCTACCATGTTTTCCTAGAGCTTATAGTTGGGGAAAAATTCTATCTTGAGTTTAAACCTTAATCACTTTCAATAATTCCTCTTCAGACCACTAAGAAGAAGGTAGAGAAGGGGACAAAGAGATAACCCTGAATGGAAGCCCCAAATCATATCTCTATACATGGGGATCTCTATATATCCGTGAATTTTATCTTCTTTTCTTCAGTACATATACTGCTAAGAAGCCACATAGTTACCTACAGTGATTGTTCAATACTCTAATTTTACTACTCAAGATCAGGAAAAGGGGAACTAGTTAAAGAGGATGAAGATTTTCCTGGTTTATTCTTGAGTGGGTACTGAGATTATCAAAGAAAAAAATCTGCAATTTTAATAATTGTTAAGGATATTCCAAAGAATACTCCTTATACTTCGTTTGAATCCCCCCGAAAACACCCTATGAGATAGGCTTATAGAAGAGACAGATGGAGTTGGTATAGTTGTCTCTGAGTATAACTAAAAGATACAACTCAAATTCTACTTCACATATCCAGACCCTGCTAGGTTACAGATATAATATACTTCATCTAGCATTTACTTATTTGTATGAATTTTATATCATGTCTTGACAGCCTACCCTAAACATATAAGTTCCCTGAGGTCAGGGCCTCTTTCATCTGTCACATCACCAGTACCTAGCCCAATGTCTTGCTTAATAAATATTTGCTGAATTGACCCAGTTTTCTGGTAAATATTCAATTCATTTCAATATTCAATCCAAGTATTCCACTCCAAACTTTAAAGTACTATAGTAGGATTTTTAATCTTGTTTTTGGTGTCATGGATTGCTTTGGCCATCTCATAAAGCTTATAGCCCCCTTTTCAGAACCACATTATTAAATGCATAAAATAAAATACATAGGTTATGAGGAAATAAATCATACTGAAATATATTGAAATTAAGTTATAAAAATATTTCTAAAAACCAAGTCCACAGACCACCTACCCAGGTTGAGAAACTCTCCTCTAGAAAATTAAAAAAGGAGTCATGAGTTCTTTTAAAAGCAGAAGTCTTGATTTCACTTATTTCTTTGTTTTTAATATAATTTTCATGTCGATATTTAATATTTTCAATACCCTTTCCTAACTGAAAAAGCATACTACATCAAAGCATAAAAAAGAAATAAAGAAAGTTAGATAGATAGATAGAAAGAAAAACTAATTCAAAATCAATATATCAACCAACACTGACATTATATAAAATGTTGCATGTCCATAGTCTCCCACATCTCAAAAGAAGGAAAAGAAATACATTTTCTCATTTGTTCTTCTTCAGGGACATTTGTTCATTATCATTCCAGAAATTCAGTTCTTTGTTGTCGTCATTGCCATTTCCATTTATATTATTATAATTACATTTATTGCTTTCCTGATTTCTCTTTCTTCACTTTCAATCAATTCATATGAGCCATCTCATGGTTTTCTGAATTATTCATATTTATGATTTTTAGGGTACAGTAATGTTCTATTACAGTCAAGTATTACAATTTTGTTAAACCATCCATTAATTGGCATTTATCATATTTTGTGTAGAGTTATTTGCTACTATAACAAAGTGCTATTATAAAGATTTTGGAATATATAGGACCTTTTAGTTTCTGTCTTCGCTCTCCTTGGAATACTTCTTAAATATGGAGACTTGCAGGTCATAGAATATGGTCATTTTAAGAATATTCTTAGCATAATTCTAGATTGCTTTCCAGAATGTTTGGGCTAATTCTAGGCTACTTCAATGTATTAGCATCCATAGTCCCTCCACATGTTTTTATTATCTTTTGTCACCTTTACCATTTTGTTTGTTGGGGGTAAGAACTTGGAACTGTTTTTATTTGATTTCTATAATTAATAGTGAGCTATGGCAATGTTTCATATGGTTCTTAGCATTTTCAACTCTTCTTTTGAGAATGGCTTGTTTATATCCTTTCACCATTTATCAATTGGTCATTGAAGAATGACTTTTGGTCATATGTTTGTGTTGTTTCCATACATATGTAGTTTACCATTATTTGTAGTGATAGCAGCTTCTTGTTGTGTCCTTCATAATTTATTTTGACTATAGTCACATCTGTGCCAGATAAGCGTAAATATCAACATTTAGGAATATCATACCCATATCAGGTAAAACCTTAAATTTGAGACAAAGATTATTTCTAATTAACTACTTCCCTTATTATACTAGTTGAATTGGTTTTGTTATCTCAGAAGTTTTTCAATTTTATGCAATTAAAATTATCTATTTTACTTTTTATGATGACCTCTATAAATTGTGTGGTTAAGAACAGCAATTCCCCGACCACCAGCCATAGCTGTTAAAGGTTACTGACCCAAATCTCTTATTTTTTATAATGTGATCTTTAATATTCAAGTCACATAAGTGGATACATGTTTAAAGCAGATACGTAAATAGATATCCACTTACCTAAGACAAGTAATGATGTATAACGGACTAGGCAATCAGAACTGTTAGGAACCTTGAATTATTGTCCTGTGAGGACTGATTGAATTAATCCATAATGCTTATCCTGGGGGGGGGGGGGAAAGAAAACTAAGTGGGCACATGGTAGCTGTCTTCAACTATCTGAATGGTTGCCATGTGGAAGACAAAATGGAATGTCTTTTGCTTTTCGCTGGTGGTGGAAAGAGAAAAGAAACAGAAGTAATTACAGATGCTGTAGAGAGGCAGATTTAGGCTCCATAGAAGGGAAAACTTTTTATTAACTAATTAGAACATCTCAAAGTAGATGGGCCTGTCCAAGGTAGGTAGTAAAATCCCCCTTTTTGGATTACGTCGAGGGGAACCTGGATGATCACTTTTCAGAGAAGTTTAGAGGGGATTCCTATCCATGTATAGGGTGATATGGAAGTCCCTTCCATAGTTGAAAGTATATGAGTTCAATACTGGTTCATTTTATTTGACTAGTTGCATACTCTATGGTGGAGAGTATGCTGTTAAATATCATGGGCCGGTAATTTCTTATCCTTAAATGCAATGCTGCTTTAAGTGAATACAATCAATGAGGCACATAGAATTGTTACTTTGGAACAAAGTCTTTCTCTTTGCATATAAAAAGATTTGAGTTTTTAAATCTCAGGAAAATTCTCTTGCATTATTCCTCCTGGGATCCACTATTAAGCCTTCTTAAGAGGGAAAAGGTTATTAAAAAAGGAAAAAAATGAACTATATACATGACAATTTTCATGCATTTGAAGTGAAATTTATATGCATAGAAAGTTAAGAACACTTCAGTGAATATGTGATCAGGAAAAGTATTTTAAGTGAAAAAAACATATAATGTATTTGTTATTTATGTGTTATGCATTTCTGATTTTGTCAGGTGGGGAATTCCTTCCACCAATGAGAAGTGAAGTCCTAGGGAGTTGCACAAAGACCTGAGACTAAGAGATTAAATTATTTCCAAATTACAGAGTCAATATCAAAGAAATATCACATTTATCTTGGTTTATGGTCAATTTCCACAGAAAAGATTCCATGATCTCTCAATCCAAGAGATTTAAGTCTTTAAGTGGACCTACTTCACTAAAGATGGCTCAATAGATGGAGCGCTGGGCCTGGTGTTAGCAAGACCTGAGTTAAAATTCAACCCAGACACTTATTAGCTGTGTTAACCAGGCAAGTCATCTAACCTCAATTTGCCTCAGTTACTCATCTGTAAAATGGGGGCAAAATGAAGTCAGTATGTTTACCAAGAAAACCCCAAAGTCCATGGGGTTATGTAGAATCAGACACGACTGAAAGACTGAAGAACAGCAACAAAAAACTTCAATATGCTTTACTATAAATTGGCAGAAAGAAAAAAAAAGTTGAAAAATTTGGGTCTATGTTAATATTGTTAGTTCCCATATGCATCTTATTAAATAAAATGCTGCATGTTAAAGGGAGAATGTTTTAGTGCTTTGCTTGACTTTTTCCTCCTTCCCCACATCTGTCACAGAACCCAGGCTTAATAGCAAAAAACACTCTCAGCCAACTGTTCAGGAAAATAGAATGTAAGTGTAGCCTGCTTCACTTCATTGATTTCAAAGCCCTGAGAGTTAAGAAAAGCACCACCTGGAGAATAAACCTGTTTGTTTGTTTTCAAGGTAATGCAAAGAAAAAAAATCCTCCCCAGATTACAACATTAGGAATAATTCATCTCAAAATGACAAAAGCATGAAGTCATCCTTGCCAAATTGTCACCACAGAAATAGTGGCACTGTGGCATTAGAGAGTTTAAAATTGGCTCTTGCTCTGGCATTCCCTGACATAAACCATGATGCATTAGATAATGCCTTGCCCAGAGAAAGCTTTCTTCATACAGGATGCTTAGCTTGGCCTTATTTCACATATATTTTCACAATAAATTCACACAATTTTATTAAACAGAGTTCTTTTTTTTCTGCTGAGTACATGTATTTGAATATATCCTTTGAAAGCACTTCTATTATATGTGCAATTCTATTCTCTTTCAGTCAACACATTTCATTTATAATCAATTATCTTCTCTTCATTCTTTTAAACATCACATTCCAAAACAAAAGGATAACCAATACATGCAAATATGTTTTCTAGGCCAAACGATGTCTTAGATTTCTAGGTCCTCAGCTATCTTCCCATTTTCCTTGGTTGAGGTTATCTTTTCTTTTTCCATAATGGTGCTGATTGCTGCATTTGTCCTTTCTGATCATTCTTTCATAAGTTAAGTTGATATGCATGAATCAGTTTAAACAGAAGCACACCAACCAATTATCACTCTATTATTTTACAGAATCTAGCAAGATGTTATAAAAATAACTGCTATATTTCAACCGTTTCCCTCCAAAACACATTTTCCTTGTTAGGTTTGCTATATGCCCCTCCTTATCTCTATCTCTCACTCTGCCTCCATGTCTCTTTGCACCTGTTTCTTTGTCTCTCTTTGTCTTTCAAACATTTCTAGTTTCCTCAAACCATCTTACAGGTTATCATTTTGAGCCCTCTGGTCATTCAGGTTACTCTCCTTGTACATACCTAATGATTTTCATAATTGTTGCTCTCAGTAGGATATTATCACCTTGAAGGGAGGAGCTGTTTTTGCCTTTCTGTATACATCCAGCACATTTTACAGGGATGGGTATGTCACATGTATTTAGTGTTTGATTTCCTGACCTCTTTTTACATTTTCCAGTTTGTGAATGTCCTTCTTAAAACATGGTAGCCTACACATTTATAACCTACCTCAAATTTCTTGCTTCCTCAATAATGAGCATGAAAAGGAAAGGAGAGAATTTGGAACTCAAAGTTTAGAAATGAATGTTGAAAATTGTTTTGACATGTAACTGGGAAAAAATAAAATACTAAAAAAAGATGGCATCTTAAACTAAAAGCTATATTCTAGATGTGGTCAGATTAGTGCAAAATACTATACACATAACTTCCATAGTTCTGTACCACCAAACAACTTTGGACCAACACATTTTAGGAAGACCATTGATTACATGGAAAGCATCCTGGAGTACAATTAGAATGGTGAAGAGTTATGAATTCATCTCACATAAGCATTGTTAAAGGAACAGATAAGCTTATCGCAAAGAATACATCATGGGGATATGGTAGATTTCTTCAAATTTTGAAAGGCTTCCATATGAAGGAAATAATACACAAACTCTTCTTGACCCTTGAGGGTTATGGGAAGTAGTAGAAAAGGGCAAAATTGGGTTGGAAATGAAGAGCTATTACAAAAAGAGCTATTCAAAAGTCCCAAGAGTTGCATAAGGAAAGAAAAATTTTCTCCTCACTGGAGGTCACATAGCACTTAATTGCATATAGCACCTAATTGAATTGAGAGGCTACTTATCACATATGTTAGAGAGAAATTTCTAGTCAAGTTTAGAAAGAATGGAATGAGATAGTCTCTGAGGTCTTTTCCTACTTAGAATTTCTGTGATTTGTTAGCTTTTTAAACTTCAATTTTGTCCATATTAATTAATAAAAAGTTTAAAGCACACTAAAAATCCCAGGTATTTAAAAAAACTCTCATGAGCTTTTGTGTTGTCATGCCTCCCCCATCCTATGCTTTTGCAGTTTTTGTTTCAAAATCAAATATATGAGTAGTATTGCTATGTCAAAGGACATATACAATAAAATGGCTTTTTTGTTACAGCTTCAAAGTGCTTGCCAAAATGACCAGACCAATCCACAACTCATCAACAATTAATTAATAAGCTTGTTCATCTGTAGTCCAGCTATCAACTTCCCTTTTCTTTTGTTTCATGTTTGCTAATCTTAGAGGTGCAAGGTAGAATCTTAGAGTTGTTTTACCTTATTATTTCTTTTATTATTTAGGGTCTGGAACATTTTGTCATATGGTTGTTGATAACTTGTTTTCTTTTTTCCTTTGAAGAAATGAAAGATCTTGCCTTGAGAAGTTCCTTTTTATGTCTGTCAACCGTTTATCTATTAGGAAATGGCTCTTGTTCTTATATAATTGAATCAGCTCCCTATATATCTTGAATAATCAAATATTCAAATAGATCTGTGATCTTATTGACTTCAGTGGTTACCTTTAATTATATAGATAACCTATTTATAAATGCCTATCCTATGTGAATCTCCTCCATGTTCTTTCAAAAGTTCAACAGAGTTGAAAAAAAGTTCAACTCGCTTTGTCGTTGTTCAGTTGTTTTTCAGTCATGTCTGACTCCTTGTGACCTCATTTGGGCTTTCCTTGGCAAAAATACTAAAGTGGTTTGCCATTGCCTTCTCCAGTTCATTTTACAAATGAAGAAACTGAGGCAAGCAGGGTTAAATGACTTGCCCAGGGTCACACAGGTAGTAAGTCTCTGAGGTTGGATTTGAATCAGAAAGATAAGTCTTTCTGAAGCCAGACTTGGTGCTTTATTCACTGGGTACTATAGTGCCCAGCCACTATATAGGCCTTATTTAATTTCTGACATTGTGAGAGGAATAGTGGAGCACCCTCACAGTCAACTTGTCATTCTCTACTTTTGCCAAATGACTACTCCATATCCATATCTTGAATATCAGACCTTTGTCAGGGAAAATATGTTTTTCACAGTCACCTTTTTCTTTCTATTTTCAACTTCTTTGATTATATTTGTGCAGAAATTTTCTAATTTTATGTGATCGCAATTGTCAATTCCCCAAGCATAACTAATCAATAACTCTTCCCCAACCCAGAGAATATCCTTCCCCAAGGAAAGATATCAAGCACCTAATTTGTTTATGATGTGACCATTTATATTTAGGTATTTTATTCATTTGGAGCTTATTATGATTTATGATGTAAAACATTGGTTTAAATATTATTTCTAGCAAATGTATTTTCCATTTTTCCCAGCAGTTTTTAGTGAGTCTTTAACCTAGGAACTAGGGTGCCTGGTTTTATCTAACACCACGCTATCAGTTTATTTGCTTCTGTAGGTAGTTTACCTAATATTGTTCATTGTCCAATTTATATATATTTTTACTACTACCAAAGAGTTTTAATGATTATTACATTGGTACTTGGTACCAATACTGGTAGTACTGGTAGGCCTCCTTCTTTCTCCCATTTCTTCAATATTTCCTTTGAAATTCTTGATGTTTTACTCCTCAGATTATATTTCATAGCTTTATAAAAAAATCCTTTACAATTTGTTTCACATAGCATTGAATAAGTAAATCCATTTTGGTAGTATTGTTATTTTTATAATATTGGCACAACTCAATCATGAATAATTAGTACTTCTCATATTATTTGGGTCTGTCTATATTTCTATAAAGAATATTTTAAGCAATATTTACATATTTATATATATGAATATTATATGTGAATATATCATGTACTGTAAATACAATTTTTTCATATATAAACACACACGCATATTTTCTTTGTGTCTTGGTAGGTTGAATTCCAAATATTTTATCAATTCTGTGATTAGTTTGAATAGAATCTCTTTCTCTTTTCCTGCTGGTTTTTACTATCATCAAGTTCTAGATTCATTGTCCCCTGTCCTAACAACAAACTTTCTCTAATTACAAAGATTTAAAAAAGAAAAAAAATAAGCAAAACTGACCAATATATTGGCTACATGTAACTGCATAATCTCCTACATCTGCAATGAAGGGGTAGTAAGATGTATTTTTTCAACTCTTCTCCAAAGAAAAAAAGACCACATTCAAAATTAATAAAATATTAACTAACAATAGCAATGGATACATATATCTATCTATCTATATATATATATTAGATATTTTAAATGTAATGTGTTAGATTTATGCTAGATACAATATGGAATGCATGCATATATATGTGTGTATATATGCATATGTGTATATATCTATGAGTGTATTGTGTGTGTGTATGTGTGTGTAAAAGTAGAGCACTGGCCAGCAATTGGTGAATGACTGACAAAACAATGTGGTATATGAATTCAAGATTATTACTGAGCTGTTAAGCAACAGATGTTAATAATTCAGGGAAGATTTGTTTGAACTGTGCCAGATCAACATAAACAGAATGAAGGGAACAATTTATAAAAACCACAATAATATAAAGGAAAGTGACATCAAATGACAACAGAATTCCAACAATGTAGTTAATAATTTTAACTTGTGAGGACTGATAGTAAAGCATGTCTCCCAACTCTTAGCAGAGGGAAGACTATAAGAGGTAGACCATAAGAGAAGAATGAAGTATATATTAGTAGATATGACCAATGTATTTAACTGTTCTTGTTTGTAAGAAGATAGGTTTCTTTAGTATTCTGTGTAAAGGATGGGGTGGGGTGGGGGTGTCACTAGAAAATTATGGCAATATTTTAAATATAAATGAAACAGCAATGTAAAAAGAAAAGTAATAATCCTTATCTTCCTCTTTAAAAAAAATTAGGATTTTTTTTTTGCCTTCAACGGAGGAAGTCTGGTATCCGAGCTTGGTCTTGAACTGTTTAATATTTTTATCAGAGACTTGGCTTTAGGCATGGATGGTACACTCATCACATTTACAGCTTGGAGGGATCGCTAACACTGCATGTCAGAGTCAGTATCCAAAAGCATCTTGACAGGCTAGAGCATTGGGCTGATTCTAAAAGTGAAATTTAATAGAGAAAAACATAAGTCACTACTCTTGAGTACAAAAAAAATCAATTTTATAATTATAAGATGGGGAGGCAATTGTTCCAAAACAAAAATCTGGGGGTTCTAGTAAACCTCAAGCTCAATACAAGTTAGCAGTGTAATGTGGCATCCAAAAAAATTCATGGGATCTTGGTTTATATTGAGAGGGTATAGTTCCCAGGCAATAGTCTCATTGTACTCTGCCTTCTTCAGAACTGATCTGGGCATCAATTCTGTTAAGTTCTAGGCTCCAAGACTTCAAATATTTATTAATAAGCTGGAGAAGGTCCAGAGAAGGGCAATTAAGCTTATGAAAGGCCTTGAAATCATGACATATAATCACCAGTTGAAGAAATTGGAAATATTTAGCATGAAGAAAAGAAGATGGGGGGAGGAGCCGTGATAGCCGTTTTTAAGTATTTGAAGAGCTGTCATGGAAGATGATTTAAATTTGTGCATTGGTCTCCGAGGGCAGAACCATGGGCAATTAGTGAAAGATGTAAAGAGACAAATTTAAGCTTAATATCAGGAAAAGTAATTCAAGCTGTCCGAAAGTGGAAAGGCTTGGTTATAGAGATGGTTGATTTCCCCCTCCTATCATACATCAGGCATGCTATAATGAAGATTCTTTTGGTGTATTAGTTAGACTAGGTGGTGGCTTATGTCATTTCCAACTCTCAAATTCTATGATTAGATGAATTGTAAGAAGGTCTTAGCCTTAAACAGTCCTGTAAAAATACTTCATGTAATTATTGTTATTTCAATTCTATAGAAGAGAAATATAGGCACAAAGAAAGAAGAAGCTTTACCGGATAGTAAGTGTGATCTCCTGATGCCAAGTCCAATACTCTCTCCATTATACCAAAACCGCTTCTGAGTACACAGAAACAAAATAAACATTGAATAATTTTATCTTATCACCCTGTTCATTTCCATCCTTTCCATCCATTTAGGACAGCAGCTTGATCCCGGCTTAGATCTTCAAGTTGTCCCAATATAGCTGTTAACATGTTTGAGAATTTATGTCTCTGGATCAATAATTGCAGCTCTCCGTATTTCTCTCTTATTATTTTCTATTCTTAAAACAGTTCAGCTATCTTTTACATCATTTCTTCATATTCTAAAAACTACATTATATTTACATGCATTTCCCTCAGGGTAAACAATGCTCTTCTAGCAGTCATTTGATTTCATGAAGTTCAATAGCCTGAAAATCAGAAAGCCAATTTTTAAGAATCTAAAGACTGGGTTTTAAAATCAGTTCCAAAGTAATCTCTGTAATTTCCAACAATTCAATTAACCTCTCTGAAAATTCTGTAAAAATCACAGAATTTCAGAGCCAGGAAGGATCTCAATGGCCATCCAGTTCCGCCTCTTCCCAAACAACTGCCTCTATTTAACAAAATTTCCTATTATCTCCAGGATCTAATATAACCCCCCATTTATTTGGTTTTAAAACCCTTCATAACCTATCCTTTGCCTACCTTCCCAGTTTTCTTATATCATACTCCCTTCCATAAGCTCTACTATCCAATGATTCTGGCCTCTTTGCTCTAAGCTTTAAGCTCCTAAAAATGAAAATTTTCATTGGCTGTCCCTTATACCTAGAACATTCTCCCTCCTCATCTCCATCTCCTAATTTCCCTAGCTTCCTTGAAGTCCTAGATAAAGTTCCACATTCTATAAAAAGCTTTTCCCAGTACTCTTTAATCTCTACATCTTCCCTCTGAGAGTACCTACAATTTATTCGATATATAATTTGTTTGAACATAGTTGTTTGCATTCATGTTGTCTTTCCCATTAGAGTATGAGGTCCTTGAGAGCACGGACTGTGTTTGCCTTCCTTTGTATCATGAGGGCTTAGCACAGTACTTGACACATAGTTGTTGTTCAGTTGTTTCAGTCATGTCTGACTCTTCATGACCCCACATGAGGTTTTCTTGGCAAAAAATACTGGAGTGGTTTGCCATTTCCTTCTCCAACTCATTTTCCAGATGAGGAAGCTGAGGCAAACAGGGTTGAGTGACTTGCCCAGGGTCACACAACTAGTAAGTGTCTGAGGCCATATTTCAACTCAGGAAGATGAGTCTTCTTGACTCCAGGCCCAGCACTTTATTCACCAAGTCACCTAGCTGCCCTGCCACATACTAGGTATTTAATAAATGCTAGTTGACTAACTGACTCTACAGTATCCCTGAGAAATGGTCATCCATCCTTCATTTGAAGATCTTCAATAAGATGGAATCCAACGTATCCTAAGAAAGCCAATTCCACTTCTGGATAACTAATTGTTAGAAAGTTTTTCCCCCCAGACATCCAGACCTAAATTTTGCCCCTTCACATTTCACTCATTTTTTTTCTAAGTTCTGTGCTTAGGAGACTAGCAGAAGGTGGATCCTTCTTATAAGCAACAACCCTTAAATACTTGACAATAATTATCCTATTGTCTTCAAGACTTTTTTGTCTCCTAGCTAAATATCACCAGTCCCTCCAAATGATTGTCATATGGCATGTCCTCAAGGCCTTTCATCATTCTGGGTGTTCTCCTTTGGATGATCTCCAACTCAACAACATCTTTCTTAAAATATGGCTTTCAGAACTGAACACAATACTCCATATGTCTGAACAGAGCAGATACAATGGGCCTTTCTCCTCCTTACAGCTGGATGTTACGCCTCAATGCAACTTAGGTTCTCATGAATTTTCTTGGAGTTGAGGAAAAGGGTAAAGGTAAATAAATTACTTCCAACTCCAAAAATAAACAAACTTATGAAAATCCAAACTTAAATCTTTGTTTGCTCATTGATTTTTTGGTTAATTCTAGCTATATGTTTTCTTTTACTACAGAAGTTGATCCCAAAGTAAATACTTCTCTGTACACAACATTCTATCTCCCACCTTTCTGCCACTGTATAGTTTGACTCCTCTACCTAAAATACTCTATCTTCTCTTCCTCTTGAAAGCCTTAACTGCCTTAAAGACTTAGCTCAAGAGCACCTCTCACATTAGAGCATTTTCCCATTGTTAGTGCCCATTTTTCCCCAAATTACTTGGAAATTGCATGTGTGTACGTATGTATATACACATGTGTACATATCTATACACATATTTTAATGTATGTATATACAGAGAAGGAGAGAGACAGACAGAGAGAATATTTCAATATTTGTGTGCATGTTACAACCTTTCCTGTAGCAAGCTCCACAAGGTCAGAATTTTTTTCCTCTGTATCCACAGCACCATAGTAAAGGGAATTTCCATTTTCCTCATTAGAAGTTCCCTATGTCAACAAAATCACAGGTCCAACTCCATTCCATACCATTCACAGCAACTAGCACAGTGTTTGGTACGTGCTAAATAAATATTTGCTGAATTGAAATTAAATAAAACATTGAACCATTTTTAAGGTTGAGATAATTCTCTTTCATCCTTGGCATCTCAGTCATGGTACATTTTTTAGTGAATCATTCCTAGAATGCTAAAAAAAAAAAATGTCTTCAACATACTTTTGGTCCAAAAAAAGGCACTGGTTAATCTCTCCTTGAGTTTTTTAATTCTAGTTTGTGTGCATATCACTATAAAAAAGCCTTCAGACTGTCACAGGGAGAAGTCAGTTTCAGGTAAAAAAAAAAACTGCTGTGCAATATATATTTTCTAGTTTTAGTTGTATTCCGAGGTTCAATGTTCTATCTCCATGCTAGTCCTTAGCTCCCCCATGGCATTGCAATTTCTTTGTTTTAATATCATCTCCTCTAGTTATTTGCTACTTTTGCTTCAGTCTATATCTCTTCTTTTGGTCCCAATTGGAAACCACCTTGCTTTACCCATTAACGTTTACACTATCTTAGTAAACTAGAAAAGGAAATGGTATTATTCCAGGGTCACCAAAAGGAAGAACATCTACATAAGTTCACATAACAAATATAAGATGGAGTCAGATCAAGTAGTGGTAAAAATCAGGGAGTTCAAATTAACTCTACAATAATTTTAAACTACCTTATGGTTCCAAAAATCTAACATGCTATTCATGCCATTACATGGCTTTAAAAGCCTGTCTTTGAAGCCAGGTTAGCAGGAGGTTGAGAGTTGTAGGCCACCATTATATTACATCTTGATAGATATACCTATTAGCCTGGAACAATTTTAGAGTTAGAGAGAGAGACAGAGAGAGAGAGAGAGAGAGAGACAGAGAGAGACAGAGAGAGACAGAGAGAGACAGAGAGAGACAGAGAGACAGAGAGAGACAGAGAGAGACAGAGAGAGACAGAGAGACAGAGAGACTTTAAAATCATGGATAACCATACTGATTCCTCATACTATACCATCATGCCTTAGCCTCCTCACTCTGCTTTTATAGCTCCATTGGTTAGCTCTGCTTGGAGCCTCAATTTTGGGAAAGGGCCCAGGACAGTCACCTTTCTGGACTACAACACCATGCCTCAACTACCTCCTTACCCAATTCCTTCTTCCAATGGTGAGTTCTTCCTGGAGCCTCTCTTTTGGGAAAGGGTCCTAGATCAACCATCCCTGATTTTCTGGACTTTACCACTATAACTGTATGCAGGTACTGCCTCTCATCCCTCCTCCCTCCAGTTTTTCAGATCCCTTTTATGTGTGGTCTTCCTTCATTAGAAGTCAAGTACCTTGAGGATAGTCACAGTCTTTCTTTTTCCTTGTGTTTGTATCTCCAATGCTTAGTACAGTTCCTGACACATAGTAACCACTTGATAAATTTTTGTTGCCTGACTGAAAGAATAAAAAGTGACAAATTATTATACCATAATAATAATAGTAATAATAATAATAACTAGCATATACATTGCACTTGATATGTGTTAGGTACTGTGCTAAACACTTTACAATTATTAGTTCATTTGATCCTTACAACAACTCTGGGAGACAGGTGTTATTATCATTCCTATTTTACAGATGAGGAAACTGGGGTGAACAAAGGTTAGGTAAACTTGCACAGGGTTACCTAGTTAGGAAGTATGTGAGGTCATGTTTGAACCCACGTCTTCCTGACTTCAGACCCAGTGCTCTCTCCAGTGTGGCACCTACCTACATATACAAGGAAAGAAGACGGGATTATAGAATAAGGGGAGAAAAGAGGCTTAGTAATAATCTAGCCCACTCTCATTTTATTGATGGGTAATCTAAGTACAGAATTTAAATGACTTGCCCAGTGTTACCCAGGTAGTAAGTAGCAGAGCTAGAATTTCAACCCAGCTCTTCTGATTCCAAATCAAGTTTGCTACTGTATCATTAACATCTTAGATTGCCTGGGAACTTTGTAGTTTGTTAGAGGTTATCACTTAGATTTGTTTGCTTTTACTTTGCTAAATGACAGAGAAGGAATTGGAGAAGCAGGAACCTCCAGAGATTTCCTTGAAAAATATACATACACATATACATACAAACATACATACATACATACATACACACATACATACATATATATATGTCAACATTTCATTGTCAATCAATGAACATATATTTATTGAGTTCCTATTAGATGATAGTACTTGGCCATGCTTTAAACCCAAATTACTCTGGCTGTCACTGATTGGCCAACAATAGGTCCTAGCCTAAGCCTCACTTGGTCATTGTTTGAGTTTTGATGGCTCAGAGTAAGCATAAATAGTAATTCTTTCTGTTCTGGCCAGAAACCCTGAGGGTCTTCTCCTCCAAGATTTTTTTTTGAGTAGGCAAAAGAGGCCATGTTTGTCTCATTTCTTACCCAGCTTTAATCACTGAAAGGGTGTTACCTCAAACAAATTGAGACCTGGGAAAGAACGTAGCTGTTTAACAGGTCAAATGACCTGTTTAGCAGGTCAAAGTCTCTTGCTGCATCTGGGGCCATCTCCAGTTGCCCTGATCTATATCTTGCCACTGGACGCAGATGGCTATGGAGGAGAGAGCGAGGCTGGTGACTGCATAGCCCTGTCTCATTTAAATTTAATTCACTTTCAGGTCCAGTCATCACCTTTTTGATGTAATGGTCCTCTTCAAGAAACAAGGACAGACAACAACAATGGCAACAATTAGATGCAAGGCACTGTTTTTGGATTCTGGAGATGATAGAAGCAACAACAGACTAGCTGGCATTTTCTTTCCAAATCCATAAATAAAACTTAAAACACAATCATACTTAATAGCAATAAGTAGTTCCTTCCCCCCATCTTTTTTAAAACCAACTACTCTCCTAACTCCATTTTTGGAGAAGAAAACAATGTCTAATTTCCCATCACATAGCCCCATTTGAAGTTATCTGAGAGAGTGGTACAAATTCTTGATCCAAGCTCCGTGGAGTACCCAAGCAAAGGTTTTACCCTGAATAGCTGACCAATGGTAAGTAGTCCTTTGTGCTTTCAAAATGGTCTTTCAACTTTCAGTAAAGAGAAGGGGAACAAGTATTTGCTAAGTGTTTACTCTGTGCCAGGCACTGTGCTAAGTACTTTACAAATAGAATCTCTTTTATTTGGCATTCTTAGACACAAAAGCATTTTTTTTCAGATAAATGCACCTTTCCCTTTTACATGGGTAAATTTTTATTTTTAACCTCCACTCATGCCCATATATTTCTAAAACATAGCCAATATTCCCGTTTTCTTAAACTATGTAAACTTAATATAATTCATAACTTTTACTGATGACTTGATCCATACTATGGCCATCACTCATATCATATTGGAATACAGATAGATTTTTCCCTGTTTCCTTTCAGGCTATCAGCTGCCATTTATTCTGCCAGTATTACTACTTCTCAAAGTCTTCCTTCTTCTAATTTGTGACTTCTATTAACTGCTGTGATCTAGGGATTCACATAATCAAGGCTATTAGAATTATGCATGTGAAATGAGCCAATGAGCTTTGAAAAGAGGTCTACCAGATTCTCCTACAAACTACAGTGTAAGCTTTGAATCTGGACCTTTGTGACTGATTTTTAGGTCATCCTGTGACTTGCAAAATTTAATTCCAAGCACATTCCTCCTTTGTAGAGGTTTAAGATTATTGAAAGTTAGATTTCTTTTGTTAGCAAAAGTATGTTGTTGTGCAGTCATATCTGCTTGTTCACGAACATGTGAACCAAAGCACTCAAATATTGCCCATGGGATTTTCTTGTCAAAGGTACTGGAGTGGTTTGCCATTTACTTGTCCAGTGGATTAAGGTGAACAGAGGTTGTGACTTGCCCATGGTCACACAGCTAGAAAGTGTCTGAGGCTGCATTTGAACTCAGGTCTTCCTTACTCCAGGACCAGCACTCTATTCACTGTGCCACTTAACTGCCTCCTTGTATAATTGTACCTACCTATATATCTGACTTTATTCATGAGGATATATAGATACACACACACACACACACACACACACACACACACACACACACACACA